>NW_022103929.1:271028-286026 GCF_000313985.2 Echinops telfairi | reverse complement strand
CGGGGGCTTAAGTGGAGAGCAAATGTTTTGAGAATGATGAGGGCAATGAATGTACAAATGTGCTTTACAAAATTGATGTATGTATGTATGGATTGTGATAAGAGTTGTATGAGCCCCTAATAAAACGATTCAAAAAAAGAACTAATGGGAAAAAAGAAAAGAAAAAGAACAACAACAAAAAGGAAAACAGTAGGCTGAGTGAAATAAATCAGACATAAAAAGGCAGGGATAATACGAACTCACTTATACCTACATTAGGCAAATGTATAGGAGTCAAAGTTTAAAATTAACTACCAGAGGCTGGGGGTGTCCCCGCGGGGGGGGGAGGGGGGGGGTTTGAGAGAATGAAAGGTTATTGCTTAGAGAGTACTGGATTTCTGTAGATGATGAAAACTTTTGGAAATATAGTGGTGATGGTTGTACAACATAGTAAATTAATACTACCATAAATTGTTAAATGGCAATTATCCATATATATATATTCACCAAAATAAAACATGTTTAAAATATCCAAGTCTGAGAAATCTAAATAGTTATATACAGTGGGCTTTATAAAGTTCTTGGGAAAATTCCCCTTTCTTTTAGTTGCAGCTTTTCATTAAATTTTTTTACATCCATTTATATAACATGATCCCTTTAAATAAACAGAATAATTAATTCTCCAGGCTAAAGAGTAAAGCTACTCTTCTGATTGTCTTAATGGTTCCTAAAACTGGCTAATTAAGATGAAGGCTAAAAATCCTACAATAAGCCAGGAGACAAGATAGAATCAGGCTCAAAAACAAGGAGGTTAACCCAAATGAAAGGTATATATTGTCCCTAGTATGCCAATCATATAAGAACCCTAGATATCTAACCATGAAACATAGAAAAACCTATGTCCATGCAAAGATGTATGAATCTTTGAAACAGCCAAAAAAGGGAAACAACATAAACTGATGAATAAATAAAATATGCAGCATCCTTATAATGTTACCTTGCAATACAGAAAGACAAACTATTAATACATGTGACCATGAGGATGGATTTCCAAAACATCTAAAAGCAAGCCAGATAACAAAAGAGTACACAGTGTGTGATTCCACTGAAAAAGCTGAACTACAGTGACAAAAAGGAAAAACCAACAGTGAGTGGATGCCTAACGACGAGGGAGAGGGCAAGACTAACTGCGAAGGTGAATAAGGAAATTTGGGGAGTAATTTAAGCATTCTAAATTTGGTTGTAGTGATGATTGCACAACTGTAGGTCTTAACCAAAACTCACCTAATACACTTAAAATGAGTGATTTGTAATTTTTGTAAATAATAACTCAATAAAGCACTAGAGGTAGGCTTGACTCAAAATTTGCATTTCAATGCTTTCACTACCTGTCATTATTGTAGATTACATATAATGTTCATTTCATTCCCATAATTTAATCAAAATTAACTGAATTATTCACCAAAGAACTATTCTAAATTAGACTTTTTGAATATTGAACTTGATTTGCAGCCAATTTTAATCAGGGCTTAGAATTTTAAAATGCCACAGAAGATTATCTTCTTTCAGAAGCTGCTAAAATATGAGAAACAACACAAAGACTTGAAAAACAACAGGAGACAAAAGGTTAAAGGCACTTATAAGTGTCCCCCAAGACCAGACTTCAACCCGGTGCTCCAAGATGTGAATGCAACATACCACCATGAAGCAGGGAACCAGTGGAGAGGTCTGAGGGGCTGGCCCCAATCCCAACTATATGGACAGCCGCCCCTTCCCCCAGAAGAATTTACTTCAGAGGACAGCATGAAGCTACAACTCAGGGAGAGGGACATGTCTGATCAGAGCACACAAGAGCATATGAAGGGGGAGGAAGAGAGAGCGGAGCACATCCTTGCTCACCATGCCTTGAGGACAATATCCCTGCTCAGAGCAGCCAATGTATAGAGAAGATCATATGGCTGGTCCCACCATGAGACACAACATCCCTCACTGTCCCACAGCCCTACAGAGGACAACACTGGAGACACAGTATGGGAATTGCGCCTCATCTGACCGCACCACACCGAGGTAAACCACTAAGGGCGTACAACAGAACAGCAAGGGGAACAGAGCAAGGAAGTCCCGAGGGAGTACCAAAAATAGACTTTTGGGCCAGGTCGTGGCACCGCATCTGACTTGACCTGAAAACACTCCTAAAGGTCAACAAGCAGATCTTGAACTATTTACAGGCTTTCTTTTTTGTTGTTGTTGTCATTTTGTTTTGCTCTGTCTTGTTTTTTTGCGCATATTATTATCTCTGCAGGTCTATCTAGATAAGACAGGCTGGATAAACAATCTGGAGGAGAAAATAAAGGGACCGATGGTTTCTTGGGGACATGGGAGATAGGAGAAAGGAAGTAGTGTTAAGAGACCCAGGGACAGGAGAACAAGTCATCCAAAATCAGTGGCAAGGAGGGCGTAAGAGGCCTGGTAGCAATTGATCAAGGGCAATGTAACCAAGAGGAATTACTGAAACCCAAATGAAGGCTGAGCATGATAGTGGGACGAGAAACATAGAAGGTAAAAGAGGAAATGCAAAGGGAATTTATAGAGGTCTAAATACAGGCATGTACATATGTAAGTATATTTATATAGGATGGTGGGGAAATAGATCTACATGATTATATAGGTTTAGTATTAAGGTAGCATTAGTATTAAGATGGACCTGGGGCCTCCACTCAAGTACTCCCTCAATGTAAGAACACTTTGTTCTATTATACTGGCATTCTGTAATGCTCACCTTTCCTACACGATCGCTGAAGACAAATGGGTGCTTAAGCAAATGTGGTGAAGAAAGCTGATGGTGCCCAGTTATCAAAAGATATAGAATCTGGGGTCTTAAAGGCTTGAAGGTAAACAAGTGGCCATCTAGCTCAGAAGCAACAAAGCCCACATAGAAGAAGTACACCAGCCTGTGTGATCATGAGGTGTCGAAGAGATCAGGTATCAGGCATCAAAGAACAAAAAATCAAATCATTGTGAATGAGGGGCTGTGCAGATTGGGGACCCAAAGTCCATCTGTAGGCAACTGGACATCCCCTTACAAAAGGGTTGTGGGGAGGAGACGAAGCGAGTCAGGGTGTAGTGTAGCAACAATGAAACATACAACTTTCCTCTAGTTCTTAAATGCTTCCTCTCCCCACTATCATGATCCCAATTCTACCTTAGAAATCCGGGTAGACCAGAGCATGTACACTGGTATAGGTAAGAACTGGAAACACAGGGAATCCATGACAGACGAACCCTTCAGTCCTAGTGGTGAGAGTGGTGATACCGGGAGGGTGGAGGGAAGGCGGAGTAGAAAGGGAGAATCAATTATAAGGATCTATATATAACCGCCTCCTTGGGGGACAGATAACAGAAAAGTGGGTGAAGGGAGACGTTGGACCGTGTAAGACATGACAAATAATAATAAGTTATAAATTATCAAGGGTTCATGAGGGAGGGAAGCGGGGAGGGAGAGGAAAATGAGGAGCTGATACCAAGGACTCAAGTAGAAAGCAAATGTTTTGAGAATGATAATGGCAACAAATGTACAAATGTGCTTGACACAATGGATGTATGTATGGATTATAAGAGTTGTACAAAACCCCAATAAAATGAGTTTAAAAAAAAGGTGTCCCCTCAAAAGTGGACAAAAAATGCAGTATAGGCAGGAGTATACAACCAAAATGTGTGTTACACCTCTAAATAGCACCAAAGTAAGCATTTAGGAGGAGAAGTGTCTTCATGGTATTATTTCATGATTTAAAGTATGTTTTAGTTGGATGAAGTTTATAGAAATGGAGGGGAATATTTCCCTGAAGAATATCCAGGTTTTCATAGATATCAAAGAACAAAGGAGGATCATCCCCAGGAAATAACTAGGAACCCATTTTCCTTAATAAGTGTGATCCTATGCTTTGCTCTTACACTGGCATCGTGGTGGACTGTGACCTGCAACATCAGCAGTTTGGAACCACTAGGCATGTCAAGGGAGAAAGATGAGGCTTTACACTGCAGTGAAGTTACAGTCTAAGAATCCTACCGAGCCAGTCTATTTACTCTACCCTATCAGGATCATTCTGACTCAGAATCAACTTCATGGCAGGCAGTGAGAGATGGTTGCTCTTAAACCTCAGTAAAATTCAAGGGGGAAAAGTTTTTGTTAATATCAAAGTAACATCGATTACCCGCATAACTACTCAATTTCAATTAGACAGGAACAACAAAAAGAAAAAAGTCAGAGGAGGTGGAAAGTTAAAAACAATTACCCAAGTCCTTCAAACTGAATTAAGTCAAGGTGAAGTTTTAAACTTAAAAAAAAAAAACTTTTAGAAATTATAAACATTATATGGGTAAGTAGAATGGAGAAGGGAAAAGAACACAGGGTTTTATTAAATACCTGCTAATAAGTCATACTAATCCTGTGGAATATATTCATTTCTAAAAAATACTCCTTACATTTAGCCCTCCCAAATTAATATAATTAAAGAGATGAAATTCTAAGTATCATCTACCTACTCCGTGCCTGCACCTGGGCTGCTACATATGGCTGGAGAACACACACAATCATCCTGACTGCCCTCACGTCCCAATACATGTCCCGTCCATTTACTCATTGCTTTCTTAGAGCACCATTTCACCTCTTGCCCTCCTCTCTCCTCAAAGGTACACAACTCTTCCCTATCGGTGCAGAATTTTCAACAGATGGCAACTGTTTCTTAATGGAAAAAATCAGAGATAATCAGAAAAAATATTACATACACACAAACTCAAACACCCAGTCAGTCGCATGTCTGTCAATTACCCATACATATATATGTATACAGACTGTCTTCTCTCACATTACCTTGACTGAAGTGGCTATGTGTTTCTATCCAAGACCAACCTCTCTATGGTCCAGCTCTCATATCCTCACCATCACTCATAGACATCAATCTAGCAACTGCTTCCTTTCTACAGAATAACCAATTGTTCCCTCTTTACTGAGTAATTACCATCATTGTTATCTTCCAACTAAAAAAACCCTCTCTCCACCTCACAGTCTCTCCTCTATTACCCTGTTTCCCTACAACCTTTGTAGCAGTCTCCAATTAGTTTCCCTTTCTCTCTCTCTCTTTTTTAAAATCATTTTATTGGGGGCTCGTACAACTCTTATCACAATCCATACATCAATTGAATCAGACATGTTTGTACATATGTTGCCTTCATTCTTTTTTAGACATTTACTTTCTTTTCTTTTTTCACTTAAAAAAATACTTTTATTGGGGGTGGCTCTTAAAGCTCTTATCACAATCCACACATCCATCCATTGTGTCACGCACATTTGTACATATGTTGCCATCATTTTCAAAACATTTTCTTCCTACTTGAGCTCCTCATTTTTTCCCTCCCTCCTCCACCCTGCCTCCCTCTTGAACCCTTGATAATTTATAAATTATTTATTTCATCCCTCTCTCTCTTAAAACATACCAATTCACTTTGTCCCCACCACTCAATTGTAGCAGCATTTGTCTATATGGATGGTCTTCATATGTTGGCAAATACAATAGGTAACTTTTCATCTTCATTTTGTTACTTATCAATAGCATTAGACATAGTTGATCATTTTCTTCTTTTTGAAATATTCCCGGTACCTGTTAAGGCCTCTTACTGGTTGTTACTTTTCAAATCTCCCCTGGTTGTTCACCTCTTCTCCCAACCTCAAAATTTTGGAGTGTCCTAGAAGCCATACTTCTGAGATTTTTTTCCTCTTCAATCCATATTTCAGAGCATCTACTCACGTGGCTTTAAAAACCAATTGTACATGACAGTTCCCAATTTTTTTTTAATCTACAGACTGGACCTCTCCCGCATTCCAGTCTCCATTATCTAACTTCCTACTGACATCTCTATCTAGAAGATGCCTAACAGGCAATGCAAACTTAACTCATCCAAAATGTGACTCTGGCTATTCCCCCTAAAAGTTTGTTCTCTCCACCTTTCCTCTTCACCTTCACCTTCTTAGTTAATAGCACATTCTTTCTTCCTGTTACTAAGTATATTTCATTCCAAATAAATAAAGAGTCCTTTTAAAATATAAATCAGATTCTATCATTTCTCAATACAAAAGCTTCCCATCTCATTCCGAGAAGGTGCCCTGGTCTGTACAATGACTTACAAGGTCTCAAGTGATATGACCACCATTACATTGAAGACTGTCTTCCATTATTCTTATTCACTCCGGTTTAACAACATGGGCCTCCTTACTGTTGCTCAAGCATGCCAAACACAACACACTCTAGTCACAGAGTAGCCTTTGCATGCACTATAACCTTAGCCTAAATGCTCTTCCCCAAAATATCTGCACAGACAGTCTCATCATTCCACTCATGTCTCTGGTCAAATCCATGTATTGGTGACATACATTGATTTGACATAAAACAGCAACACCCTTCCTGACACTGAATTATTTTTTCCCAATGTATTTATCATTATCTCATCAATTTATTTATTTTCAATATTTAGTATCAATAGTATCAATATATAATTTTAAAAAAAAATAATTTTATTATGGGCTCATACAACTCTTATCACAATCCATACACACATCAATTGTGTAAAGTGCATTTGTACATTCATTGCCCTCATCATTCTCAAAACATTTTCTCTCCACTTAAAACCCTCCCCATTAGGTCCTCATTTTTCCCCTCCCTCCCCACTCCCCCCTCCCTCATGAGCCCTTGATAGTTTATAAATTGGTATTTTGTCATATCTTGCCCTGTCCGACGTCTCCCTTCACCCACTTTTCTGTTGTCTGTCCCGCAGGGAGGAGGTCACATATCGTTCCTTGTAATCGGTTCCCTCTTTCCTACCCACTCTCCCTCTACCCTCCCTGTTTCACCACTCACACCACTGGTCCTGTAGGGCTCATCCGCCTTGGATTCCCTGGATTTTTAGTTCCTATCTGTACCAGTGTACATCCTCTGGTCTAGCCAGACTTGCAAGGTCGAATTCGAGTCATGGTAGTGGGAGAGGGGAGGAAACATTTAGGAACTAGAGGAAAGTTGTATTTTTCATCGTTGCTACATCGCACCCTGACTGGCTCATCTCCTCCCCGAGACCCCTCTGCAAGGGGATCTCCAGTGGCCTACTAATGGGCTTTGTGTCTCCACTCCGCAACCCCCCCATCATTCACTATGGTAAGATTTTTTGTTCTGATGATGCCTTATACCTGATCCCTTCGACACCTCGTGGTTGCATAGGCTGGTGTGCTTCTTCCATGTGGGCTTTGCTGCTTCTGAGCTTGATGGCTGCTTGATTACCTTCAAGCCTTTAAGACCCCAGAATATATGAATTTATTATCTATCTCCAAATATGACATTAACTCCATAAAAGGATGTTATTCTGTCATTTCCCTATCTCCAGTGTCCAGAATAGAGCCCAGCAATTAGTAGTTGTCTAATAACTTTTGTTCAATGGATGATTAATATTAGCTTTTTAAAAAAATAAAAAATATGTAAATCTGTGCTGATTAATTGCTTTCACCCAAAAATGGTGGATGGAGGGATTTGTGATTAAAAACAGAGTTATGTCACCTAGATCTCCCTTCAATGAAGGACATGGTACCCCGGTTGCTGGGAATGCTGACATTCCAGAGTCACCTTGTGAAGTTGTCCCAAACTGGGACAACTCTGAAAGACTACTTTAGCCGCAGAGTGCCCTATGGAATCAGCCAAGATTGTTGCTCAAGAAGTTATGATGGCTCAACTTCTCTTCCTACCAAATCCTACTTCCTTCTCCTCCTATCCACAGCTGTTGAACATGGGGCACTTCTTAACATCTTGTACATTAACTCTGCCTCAAATTCTGCTCTCCAGAGACCTCAACCTATGATACAGGTAATAGAAAAGACACACACTTGCTATTAAAACTGGAGAAAATAAACTTTTCATATAAGTAGGTAGTCCTCCAATGTGCGCTCCCTTTCTACAGAAAAATCTCACAGAAGAGTCCCTTATTTTTTACCAGAGTAAAAACAGCTCTTCTCTGCATCTGGATGTAGTCCTGTAACCAAGTGATAGCCAATGGGATTTCACTTACCCTTAGAAGAATTTATGTGCCCTCTTTCATCCCACCCCTTCCAACTTTTTCTAATGGTAATGTGAACATAATAGTCAACATTTTGGACCATGCTGATATAGGCAAATAGCCTAGTAATAGCAGTGCACTATGATAGATAATGCTGTATCCCTGCAGAGCCATTATTCTAGCCTTAGTCTTTTAAAACTGATTACATGAAAAGAAACAAATCTCTATCTTGTTCAAATCTCTATAATTTGAGTGACAGCCACAACTGCAATCAGTACTCTGCCCACACCGCCTCCAAACTCTGTGCTTTACTCCCCAACAGCCAGCATGTACATGTGTCTCGAGAAGGTTGCCTTCAAACTGCCAGCACTTCCTGTAAACTCCTGTACCTCCTTCCTCTGAGGGGTGGCCCTAAACAATGATTGATGGGTGTGGGAGTATAAGGTTCTTGTTTCTTTCTTTGTCCCTGACAGTGACAATTAGCAGGTATA
Organism: Echinops telfairi; assembly: GCF_000313985.2. Classification (NCBI taxonomy): domain Eukaryota; kingdom Metazoa; phylum Chordata; class Mammalia; order Afrosoricida; family Tenrecidae; genus Echinops; species Echinops telfairi. Next base: position 277,465 of record NW_022103929.1, on the reverse strand, counting down.
AACTCTAGAACTCCTTTGCAATACTGAGCCAAGGGGAACAGATTATTGATTGTTCATATGCAAGTTAAGGTTGAAGTGGATGAAAAATTTTAAAAATCCACTATTTAAACAAATCCCTATTTCTGGCCATACTAAAGAATGGTAATCCAACAGAATGCAGCATAATTATCAAACAATATCATTAAGATCACAGGCAAGTAAAATTTTGCAGAAGAAAATTCAAAAACAAGGCAGCACTACAAGTAGCTACTAGAAACTCAAGACAATTCAGAAGAGGATGTGGAACATCAGATAGCAATGTTGCTGTCAGGTGGAGCTTAGCAGAAAATACAAGATGTTTACTTGTGTTTCATTGACTATGAAAAAGCACTGGACTGTGTGAATCATAACAAACTCTAAATAAAATGTAAAAGAACAAGGATTCCAGAACACTTAATTATGTTCATGAAGAGCCTGTACCTAAACCAAGAAGTAGTCCTTTGAACAAAACAAGGGAATGCTGAATGTTTCAAAAAGCATGAAAGGTATGGTATACTTTTAACATACTTACTCACTGTGCACAATGAGCAAATAATCTGAGAAGCTGAACTATATAAAGAATATGGATATGGCATCTAGATTGGAGGAAGGCTCCACAGTCTGCAATATGCAGATGATATAACCTTGCATGCAGAAAGCCTAAAGGACTTGAAGCATTTACTGTTGAAGATCAAAGACTACAATCTTCAGTATGTATTATAACTCAGTGTAAAGAAAACTAAAATCCTCACAGGTGTACCAATAGACAACATCATGATAAATGGGGCAAGGACTGACGTCAAGGATTTCATCTAGCTTGGACACACAGTCAATGCTTATGGAGGTAATAGTCAATAAATCAAACAACATACGGCATTTGGCAAATGTGCTGCACACAAGCTATTTGAAATTATAAGGAGCAAAGATCACTTTGAAGACTAAGGTGTGCCTGATCCAAGCCAGTGTTTCAATCAGTTCATATGCATGTGAAAGCTAATCCAAGAATAAGGAAGACCACATTGGAACGATAGTGTTGGCAATGAGTACTGAAAGCACCATAGCCTGTTACACAAGATTGCTATGATTTGGAAAGAACTCAAGGACACCTACGCACAACAACAAAACAAAGGCCTGGAAGCGAGATGCAATCCTACTGCCTGGTAAATTAGCAAAAGGGAGGAAGTCAGATGTAGGAGAGAACTTCAAGGTGGTGTTTTTCCTATTTGTGTACTGCAAAGGGAAATCTCCATCTAGTTATTAAACTCTCAGTCTGTCTGAGGTAATAGGTATTATGTCAACAGCAATTACATCGTCTAGAACTAAAGATCTGAGGATTTTGTTGTTGTTTTAGAAGAAGGGAGCTAATTCCTGGGTTTGAGTGTATGTGCCCTTATACCTTAATCAGCAAGTGCATCTACAATATCAAAATTCTCCCTCTTGTTTCCACTATTTCTTGCTTGGCGAAATCAAAGTACCATCGCCCTAAGTCAATGTGTACAATATTGCATTTGATACAAGTATTTCTAGACAATTTGTAAATACCAACTTACTTGTAGAGGATTTTATTAAGATCTAGAGAAGTAGTTGCAGTTCGTTGAAGGTTACTTCTGATACTGCTGGTTACATTATTGACATCCTTAAAAAAATAGATTAAATTCTGAAAGAACTTGCAGAAAATATACGTGTAGCTATCAAACTAACCAAGACGTAATTTCTATAGAATTTTATTATGAAAAGAATCATATATTTTTCTTTCTAACAAAGACAAATACACATTTACTTGTCCAAAATATAAAAATTATCACAGGTACCTTGAGTTAGGTTCTGACTCAACTTGAATATTCCAAAATTTTGAGGCAATAAATGTGGAGAAATTAAATACCTGTCAGTAAGGGTTGTTGAATTTTGTTTGTTTGTTTTAAGGGCTGTTGAATTTTTATTAATCACTCTGATGTAAGTTGTTTTTCTTTTCACTTGTGTGTTTTATAATTGCCTCATCTGTCAACATATCCATAGTTTAAAACTAGTCACTGCTGGTCCTTTTGAAGTTCTAAAAAGCCATCAGCACATTCCTTGACTGCATTTTGATGATTGCTCAATATTCTAGTTCACTTAAGAATTTTAAAGTACAAATTCCAGTGCATTCTATAGATGTATAAAAGCAGCTTGTCTTGATCATTGACATGGTCTTTTACCACTCAATTCAACTTCTATGTATATTTATCAGAAGGAGGCCCAGAAGTTCACATTTTAAAGGGGGCAAAAAGCAATAATAATAGATATCTTTGGTTAACTGTTTACTCTGTGCCAGAATCTTAGCTAAGAGCTTTACATACATCCACTTCAAGAGATTGCATATTTAGAAGAACCAATGGTATTGAGGGAAGATTCCAAGCTACACTCAAGTCAGGAGTCAACAGCAACAGATAGCAACAATCTCCATTTTACAGATGAGGAAATAGGTTATTTAGGTCACATGATGTGACCAAAGTTACTGACAAGTGTCAGTACCAGTACCAAGATTCAAATTAAGATTAAGTGCTCTTAATCATTAATCATTATTCATTCTTTTAACCAACATTTGTTAAAGACTACTATGTGCTGGTTAGTTTAGTATTCTACCTGTAGTATAATAATGAATAAAACACATGTAAAATATTACTGGCCTCATGAAATTTACCTGGGGGAGGGGTGGGTAGACAAACTATCCAAGTACATAAATGAATTGCACTTGAGTATCAGAAGGCATTAAGTGCTCTGCAGAAAAAGAGAGAGGGAGGGAGAGGAGCTGTTCCTAGGAACTGACTGATTACAACAGACCAGGCCTAGAAGATGACGTCTAAGCAAAGACTGAAAGGAGGTGAGTGAACAGGTCAGGCAGAAAATCTGGTAGAAGATTACTCCAGACAGAGAAAAGAACAAGTACAAGAGCAAGAAAAGAGCAAGGTCCTGAGTTGGCAGCTGCCTGGGTGACCAATGAAAAACAGGGAGGTCAAGTGTGACTGAAGTGGAGGAAATCAAGAATTGATGAGGATGAGCTCTGGGAAGTATTGGGATAGCCAGTTCTCGTCGCGCTGAGAGAGCTACTAAAAGGTTGCTGACTTATATGCTGAGAGAAATGAGAAGCCACAGGAGTGTTTGGAACAGAAGAGTGACAAGATGTGATTTATGTTGTAAAAGGGTCACACTGGCTATTGTGTGGAAGGACAGAAGCAAGGAGACCAGCTATAGATAACAATCCAGTCAAAACTCTCATGGTAGCTCGAATCAGAGCGGTAGCAGGGCAAGCATTGAGAAATTAAATTTGGAACAATTTCTAGAGTTAGAGCCAGGATTTACTGAAGGACTGGATGTAAGAAATGAGAAAAAGTGCTCTTTGGTCTGAGCAAGTAGAAAAGTGGAAAAGTCACTGCTGAGATCTGGAAAACTGCAGGTTCTGTAGGTCTGAAGGAACGTTCAGGAGTTAAATTTTGGATGTTAAGCCTGAGATAGTATTGGGCAAATAAGTAGAAATGTGGAGTGGCTGGAATTCGGAGTCAGCGGAAAGGTGAGGCTGGAGTCATAAATTTGGAAGATGTCAGCCTATGCTCATTATTGTCTCCTAAGACTTATCTTTAAAAACAGTAAGGGCTAGATTGTAAATAAAATTATTCCAAGTAAATATGATCATTGTTTTAGGTTAAAAAGAGACCTCAACTTCCAATATAATTTAAGGAGAATATTTATTAAGTCTTATAGACTATTTATTAAGTCTTAAAGATAACACAAAGATACAGACACATCATATGAATGAGGGAGGTTATAATAACATCCGAGGAGTCAAGTCATAGCATTAGGTAGCAAAGGAAACTCAAAAATTCATAACTGGTAGCAGATGAATACATCACAGTTACAAGTGGGACTAAAGAAGCAGGAACAGGGCCAGGAATGGCAAACAAACATTATGTTAGAAGATTTTACAAAATTGGTCCAGGGCCTTCCAACCAAGGCAGTCAGGCATGAAGGGCATGACTGATGACTTACTTTGCAACCCCCACTACTTTCCATCAAGAACACACCCAGGTAAGTCCCTGGAGGGGCTGCCCTTCCCTGGGCTGGTTGGAGAGGGGTGCAGGTAATCAATCTACTTTCCAAGGCACTCAACCTGAAGGCAACCTTACTACATTCTTGGTTGATGATAAGAAGGAATTCAACCCAGGCTTAATCTTTGTGGGACCTATGCAAGTACCTTTTGAGTTTTCATTGTCATCGTTAGCCTTCTGCAAGATGTTCAGGGTGTTCAGAATTTAAACTTAAATATACAATGAATTTAAAATTTATAAACTCCAACAAAATGTTCCAAGCGTTAAAAGCTGGGGGGGGGGGGGGGGGGGGGGGGGGGGGGGGGGGGCAGGGGCGGTGACAAAGTATCTGCCTCTTATATTGTTATATTCGGGGACCCTAGTGGAGTAGTGGTTACACATTGGGCTGCAATCCCCAAGATCAGCAGTTTGAAACCACCAGCTGCTCCTTGGGAGAAAGGCAAAGCTTTCTATGCACATAGAGTTACGGTCTCAGAAACCCACAGGGCAGTTCTACTCTGTCCGACAGGGTCATTATGAGTCAGCATTGACTTGATGGCACCAAATTCGGTTTTTGGTTGGAATGCTATATACTGCCACTAAATAACTTCCACGACTCTAAACATCCCTGTGAGTCCCTTGCTTATGTTTGACCATACGTCTCCTGAGCTCCAAATTAAAAATGTTAACAAGGAGGAGGCAGATTTTTTTGAAGTGGCAATTTTTTAAATAAAATGAACCACAAGTAATATGAACATCACTAACAATAATAAATATCAACAAAACAAAAAAGTGCCTTCCACTAGCCAGTCTACTCTGCACAGCAGAAAGTACCTTATATATATTAACGCATTTAATTTATGCTTCAACAACCTTGTGCAGGAGACTTTACTTGTCTCACTGTATAAATCAGGCTGCAATCTCAGAGATGTAAAGTAACTTTCTCAAGATCACATAACTAGTAAATTGTAAAGCTACAATTGGAACTAACTTTTATTTCAAAGTCAATTGTCTTAATCAAGTGATACTTGTTCATTGCTTAAATTTCTCCTCCAAATTCAATTTCCTTAGGTGGAAATGGGTAGTGTGGGAACAGGGCACTAACCCACCCAAGGGGAGGGTATTGTTTATAGCTCCACAGGGAAAGAGGGACCAGACTTCCACCCAGTGATCCAAGATGTGAATGCAACATGCCAGCATGGAGTATGGTACCAGTGGAGAGATGAGGGGCCGGCCCCAATCCGAACTATGTGGACATCTGCCTCTCCCCCAAGAAGAATTTATTTCAGAAGAGAGCACTGAAGCTGCAGCTCCGGGAGAGGGGCATGTCTGATCCGAGTGCACGGGAGCAAACGAAGGGGGAGGAAAATAGAGTGGAGCACATCCTGGCCCACCAAGCCTTGATGATGATATTCCTGCTCAGAGCAGCTAATCCACAGAGAAGATCACATGGCCAGTCCCACTATGACACATGACATCACTCACTGACCCATAGCCCTACAGGGGACAACACTGCAGACACAGTGTGGGAATTGCACCAGATCTGATCACACCACACTGAGGCAAAACACTAAGGGTGTGCAACAGAACAGCAAAGGGAACAGAGCTACGAAGTCCCCAGGGAATACCAAAAATAGAGTTTGGGGTCAGGGTTTGGTGCCCCATCTGACTCGATCGGAAAACACTCCTAAAGGCCAACAAACAGTCCTTGAACTAACTACAAGCTTTTCTTTCTTGTTGTGTTTTTTTGTCATTGGCTTGTTGTTGTTGTTTTGTTTCCTTTTGTAGCTTCGTTTTGCTCTGTCTTGTTTTTGTGCATGTTATTATCTCCGCAGGCCTGTCTAAATAAGATAGGATGGATGAACAATCTGGAGGAGAAAACAATGGGAACGACAGTTCCAAGGGACATGGGAGAGGGGGACGTGGGGGGAAAGGAAGTGTTGTTAACAAACCCAGGGACAAGGGAACAAGTAATCCAAATCGGGATTGAGGAGAGTATAGGAAGCCTGGTAGGGCGTGATCAAGGGTAATGTAAACAAGAAGAATTACTGAAACGCAAATGAAGGCTGATCATGATAGTAGGACAAGAGAAAAGTCCAAGGAAATAGAGGAAAGAGCTAGGAGACAAAGGGCATTTATAGAGGTCTAAATAAAGGGATGTACATATGTAAATATATATATATGTGTGTGTGTGTGTGTGTGGATGGGGAAATAGATCTATGTACATATATTTATAGGTTTAGTATTAATGTAGCAGATGGACATTGAGCCTCCACTCAAGTACTCTCTCAATGAAAGAATACTTTCTTCTATTAAACTGGCATTCCATGATGCTCACCTTCCTGACACAGTCACTGA
>NW_022103929.1:264953-270193 GCF_000313985.2 Echinops telfairi | reverse complement strand
GAATGTACAAATGTGCTTTACACAATTGATGTATGTATGGATTGTGATAAGAGTTGTATGACCCCCTAACAAAATGATTTTTTAAAAATAATAATTTTTTAAAATTTCCTTAGGTCTTCTTGTGTTTCATAAATTTACAGAATAATTTTAAGCTCAGCATTGTAAACTGTACCCTCTTGACATGTATATTAGAGAAAACACTATAATAGAGCTAAAAGAAGTCAATGTTATGTAGTTCATCTCCAAGTCTGTAGGCTTAATTGTATTTAAACCATAGTAGGCAGATATGTATCTTCTATTTTAAACGGCATCTAGGAAGGAGATGCTCATCTACTAAATTTAGATTGTGAGCCACAGGACAGAAGCATATCTAATTTTATGCTTCATATAGCGACACCTTTACATATATTTGGCAATATGTATGTGAAGAGGAATATTACCACAAGAAGACCTGGACACTTTAAAACTATTAAAAAATAATTAAGACAAGCAGTTGAAAGGAATACAACCAGAGTTTGGTGGAGTTAACAAAAGAACAAAATAATTGTGGTCCAAAACACAAAGGAATTAACATCATGACCATTTTTCCCTATTGCCTTAAAAACTCTTCTAGCAGAAATAATTGGGAAAAAAATTATAAAGGGGTTCCTTTTATGGTGCATACATGCTACATGGTTTTAACATTTGTTTCAAAAATTTAACTCCAAATCTTAAAGAAGAGTGATGAGTATAACATAAGACCAATTTGAGGTTTCTAATTATACCCTTCTATTACTTCCTCTTAGCAGTAGGTTTTAAAATCCAAACACTTCTCAACTTCCCAAAGAGATTTCAGTCTAATTCTGACTGTTAGGTTATCTTAGCAAAAATACACAAATGTGGGAAAATTAGGAGCTGTCTAACATGTGTTTTACTTAAAAAAAATTTTTTTTTAAGTTTTTGTACTGTTACAGCAGAAAATTGAAGTCATTTTAAGATACTTCATCAAAGATGGCATTCAGGAAGCCAACAAATACATTAATACTCCAATCATTACTTATTGGAGATACAAATCTAAATAAAGAGAGATAAGCCCATTCCAGTATTAATAGCAAAGGTCAGAAAAACAAAAACAACAAACGCTGGCAAAGGATAGACATAGGTTCCCAAATTTATTTTGCCTACCACCTCCTGTTCTGAAAAAAATTACTAGGGTACTCTTGGCAATTAAAAATGCTTGTACTATAGCCCATAATCCAAGACAAAGTGTAAGTATCTACCTTTGTAGCCCTCCTGGATGGTTCTAGTGGCCCTCAAAGGTTCAGTCAGTATCACCCACTTTGGGAAACACTGGTATGGGGTGATAAAAACCTTCAAACACTGATAGTGGGACTATATAATGGTGCATCCACTGTCAAAAACAGTACAGCATATCTTGGAAAAGCTGGAGATAGAAATAGTAAACGATCCAGCAATCCCACTACTCGGTATTTGTCCTAGAGAAAAAGAGCTATGACACAAAAGGATATATGCATACCTACAATGTCCATCACAGCACTATGTACAATAGCAAAAAGAGAGAAGCAACCTAAATGTCCATCAATGGAAGAAACATCCCGTACCAGGGTGGGAGGAAGAAGGAGGGGAATTGCTAACTAGAGATTAGAGAAATAATCTGGAGGAGGAGGAGGCACATAAGAGTGAGAGAGAGAAAAAAGATGAAGGCAAAGGAAGACTATGGATGAATGCAAGACTTAAAGGCAACAGAGGGAAATACTATCATAAACACATTCCTACAATATTAATAACCTGCAAGTGGATATTAGACAGACATGCAAGATGAACACGTATGGGGGAAGAATGGGATTATACCCAAAAGCATATTCATAGAGCATTGACAGAGGATACGTCTACATATGTATTTACCTATGTTGCAAATATATTTATAAATATAGTAACACACATACGGTGTAAAGTCAGGAAATGTTCTTAGCCATAACCAAACACCTTGAGGGAATGAATCACTGGGCCTGGGGGATCATAACCATAGTCTTAGGGAAAACCATGGTGAATTCATGGAACATAAGGTTCTACATCTTATTGCGACGAGTAGCAACTGGGGTCTAAAAAGCTCATGAGTAGCCATAGAACATGCAACTACTGGTCTCTCCCCATCTGGAGCAGAGAAAAGTAGAGAAAAGAGAAGATGCATAGAAACAATTAATCGAATGGACTAATGGATCACATGAACACAGGTCTTCAAGACCCTGAGAACTAGCCACCACTACTGACTCTCTGAAAGGAATCATTAGAAGGCAAATATAAAAGTGGGTCAAATATAAAATGGAAAACAAAACTCAAAATCGTAAAAAAAAGGCTAAATGTACTACTAATCAGACAAGACTGCTAAAACCCCCCACAACTATGGCCCTTACTCACCTTTCATGTCTGGAAATAAACTCATCCCAGTGGCTCAATTTTCCACCATATAACAGGTCTATAAAGCATTCCTCAGAACAATCAATCACTTACGATCAAATCGGCATCATTTGCCCAAGGACAAAGTTCAGAAGGGTTAGAAAAAATAAGAATGGAAACAGAAACATAGGGAGGAAATGAGATAACGTTTCATTGTGAGGGTTATTTTAATCAATAATATGAAATAAAATGTTCATCAAATGTTGAATAGAAAACTGATTTACTCCATAAGCCTTCGATTTACAATAAAAAGTTAATGAATAAATAAAGTCATTTTAAGATTACTTTTCTGGAAGAGTTGACAAAAAGTTTAATTGGTTCTAAGTCAAATACATCCCTAAATTAATTATTTGAGCATCCATCTACACAAGTTACAAGGCGTTAGTTATTTCAACCACAAAATCATTGGGGTCAAATCAAACAGTAAAATTAAGTTCATGAATTTTAATGATTAAAGGACATTGCAAAGCACTTAACTGCGTAAGTTATAACTGTTGTTCTCCATCATCACATTAAAATCTGGCAAAAACTGGCAATAAATTCAAGTTGATAAAGCTAGAAAAATGTTTGTATAAAATTACAATAGCAGTGCTGGTATAATTCAAGAAACCTGGGTCACAGCTCAATATTTGTTTATAAAACAAATATTCATCAGAAATAACAAATGTCAAGGTTAAGATTCAAATACTGACCTGTCCCTATCATGCAAAACCACCAAATACATTACTGATAGTGACTCATGCTGTTTCCCAAAAGAGTATCTATTTCTATCTAAGCACAATAATGTGTTAGAATTGCATTTATGACCAAAACAGTTCTTTCATTCCTTTAGTAAATGATTTGACAATGAATTGAAATTAAAAGGATAGTTTCATTTTGTGACAGGCTTATATTACACTCATTGTTTGAACCCATTTAAGTGATGAAAAGTTATGGGCAACGAATGTACAAATGTGCTTTACACAATTGATGTATGTATGGATCGTGATAAGAATTGTATGAGCCCCCAACAAAAGGATTTAAAAACAAAGAAAGGTTACAGGCACAAAATTCATATTTCAAACTAACAACCATCATCAAATGTAAAGAAAAATGGTCTCAAATAATCCAGTCAACAACAAAATGCTATCTACTTTTTGGCAATTTACTAGCAACTCTATAATGCTGTTTTACTTGGTGTCTACTGACATGCCTGCAATTTTTTCCCCTAGTTGCTTCTCGGTTAAATCTTATCTAAGGGTGGGTAACTACTTTATTATTTTAATTAATATTTTATCACAAAACAATATTTTGTCATTCACAAAGGATTTTTCAATGTAGCTTTATTAATATATGAGAGGGCTCCATAAGGTTTGTGAAAAAATGGAATTGAAAGATCATGGAATTTTTCTAGGAACTTTTTGAAGTTTGCTCCTATTACTTGATATGACACTTCCATTCATAGACTTTGTAATTCCCACCAAAATTATTGTGTGGGTCCATGTAAACATGGTATATGAAACTCTATTAGAAGAGAAGACTTGTCAGAATTGCCATTCCACTGGGTATAAAACAAGCCTTTTCAGAAACAAGAGCAGGGACCCCTTGTCAATCAAGAAAGAAAGGCCCCCAGATATGTATGCAAGAGATCTCTGCCCCAGGTGCCGCAGGCAGCAGAAATACCAGAGACCACAACCCCAAGACCACGAGGCAGAGCGGGTTTCCTGACCCACAGAGCAAGTAAAGCTGAGGGCCGTCAGCCAAAGTCTGGCTTGCAGAGTGAGGAAGTCTTTGGACATTTATCAGCACTAAAGGAGTTTATAACACTTGCCCTGAGCAGGGCAGACACAAAGAGGTCACTTGATTGAGAGGCAGTGAGAGACATGATTGCTAGCATGACTGAGAAGAGGCACAGCTGTGGACAAAGGACTGTATCCTTAATGTTAATGGGAACCTGACAACTTCCCTAATAAGCCCCCTAATCGTGAATACTGTCTGTGGGTTTTGTGTGGTTACAATGGATTACTTATCCCAGCAAAGAAGTAGAGTATTGTGGGAGGGAAAGTTGGTGTCAGAATAGGGTAAAGGAAATTATAGGTGTGGTCATCTGACTTCTGCCTAACAGAAGTCATTCTTGGGCAGATGTGGAGATGGGATTCTCTTCCTTTGTGTAGCCAGAGGAGGTCAGACATGGCCCCCATGTCATTTCCTCAAAGCCCCTTGGTGTAATTCATATACCACAAAGTTTATCTTCCTAAAGTGTATCATTTAATGGGTTTTAGTCTTATTCTAAACCTTTCACATGTATTAATCTTAAAAGTCTAAAGTCTATATTATTATTACTCCCATTTTATAGAAGTATAAACTAACACTGTGAAATAATTTCCCAGTATTTCAAATATAATAAGAGGAAAAGTTCAGATGACAGAATACTACTTTTTAACCACAATTCAATATTGTCCCTATTGTACCGGCTATGTGGGAGAAAGACCAAGCTTTCTACTCCCATAAAGAGTTAACAGTCTCAGAAACTCACAGGGATGATTCTACCCTGTCCAAGGTTGCTATGAGTTGGCATCAAGGTTTTGTTTTGTTTGGGGAATGGGCTATGAGGCAGTCATAGTCTGAGCTCAGAATAAAACTTTTCTAGAAAAAGGCATTTTTCTCAAGTAAGTGCCAGCTTCTTTTGCTTCTTCAAAAAGCTCTGCTATGAAGGACATTGGGCCTCCACTCAAGTACTCCCTCAACACAAGAATACTTTCTTCTAGTAAATTGGCATTCTATGATGCTCACCTTCCCGACAC
>NW_022103929.1:238337-263115 GCF_000313985.2 Echinops telfairi | reverse complement strand
GCTCTGCTATAATGAATTATATCCTTTTTTTAAATATCAGCATTCTGTGACCCAGAAGTGAACCAGAGTGATTTGTAGTCTAACCCTAGAGAAGACTTCAGCGTGCAGCAGAATTACAAAACTCCCTATACCTGAAATAACAGAATGCTATTTCTTCTGGAATGTGGCAAGGAGTACACAAGATGAAAACAGCAGCAGTCCAGTAGGCTTAAACTGAATAATTAATTGGCAACAACGTTCAATTCTGAGATCCTGAAGCAATTCATATTTAAAAGTTTAAATTATAATGAACTTCACAGAGTCTTCACAATGTTTCTTTTGTGGACAGTAAGTTAAAAGCTGATAAATCAATCAGCTTTTCACGCTATTCTAGTAGTGAGATAACTAAGGACATCCCCATACATCTTAAATTTCACATAATTCACTAATGCAATGGTAATTAAAGCAAGGTTCTGCCTCCTCCAAATGCAAAATCTGTCCCATCATGAAATGGAAAAGTTACTTGTAGCTCAGCCTTAGCTACTTCATTTCCCTTCTCCCTCCCCATCCTTCCCCCCAAATAAATGCATCCTATTAATAGATCTTCTTTAACCATCCTCTGTCTCTTCACCAAATGGTGCTAGGATAACTGGATGGCCTCATGTAAAAGAATGAAGTTGGGCCCAAGCCATACACCATATAAGAAAATTAACTAAAAAAATACATCGATGACTTAAAAGCATAAAATGCTTAGAATATAGGGATAAAACTTGAAGACCCGTTTCTCACAGTGGGCTGGCTCTTGGATATGACATCAAAAGCATGAGCAACAAAAGGAAAAAGCAAACCACTTCAACAAATTAAAAAGGTTTTGTATACAAAGAATTTTTCACAAACGTGAAAAGACAATCTATAGAATGGGAGAAAATATGTGTGAACCTGTAGAATTTACAATTAACTTATCAAAAAAATTGGGGTTTTGTCCTTAGGTCCTGAGAGATAACCTCAAAAACCTTAGAATTTCTCCAGTGATCCAAGTGTCTTATCTATAAGGACTCCAGACCATCATCAAAGGGCTTATGTGAATGAGCTGGCTCTTGGGTGGGCCAAGACAATAAGACCTACCACTTGATATCAGTCAGCCCCTCAAAGCAAAGTGGAAACAACAGGGGTTGAGTTCAACCACATTAGATGATGATTCAACCAAAGCCTATGCAATGCAGCCCCTAATAAAGGTCCTTGACACAGAGGCTCTAGTGATTAACAGATCGGTTAAGGTATCATTGGTAGTTAGAAGAACTGTCCCTTTCTTGGGACGTGAAAGTTCTGCATTCAAGACCTCACCCTAAACATCACTTCTTTTGTATTCTTTTTGCTATAATGAATTGCAAATTGTAAGTATACTGCTTTCCTGAGTTCTTCAAGATCATTCTATAGAATTAGAGAGCCTAGCAAGAATAGTGAGCACCAGAAGGTCAGAGTGAGAAGAACTCTGAGTCCCACCTGGCATCCTAAAGAATGGCGAGACCCCAAACTTGTAGTCAGAAGGTTAGAAGCATGGGTGTTGTGGGGACCTTTAAGCTTGCAGCTGGTGTCTGAGGCCTTGGCAGACTGAGTTGTCTGGAAGAGTTTGTTCTTTTCATTTGTGTGATCTGACCTAGCTCTGGTGCTTAGAATCATGTGCAGTTGGTGTCAGAACAGAGTGATACAGGAAAAGTACAGAACTGATACTGAATTGGACTGAATCTAACACAAAATTAAAATCTTTAATAGGATGTGATATCCAGAATATATAAAGCCCCTGGGTAGAACATAGCATTTGTGCTGGCACAGTAGGTTAAGCAGTTTGAAGTCATCAGTCATTCTGAGGGAGAAAGATGAGTAAATAAGTCAGTCTGGTTCCTTAAAGATTTCTAGCCTCGGAAACCCTAAGGAGCAATGATAAGACTCTGCCCTACATGGTTGGTATGAGTCAGAATCTACTGGATGGCAGTGAATTTTTGGTGGGTAATATAACCCAAAGTTTCACAGAAACCCACCTAGGGACATCGTAGAATGAAGACCTGGTGATTGGCTTCTGAAAAGATTACAGCTAGCAGCCCAACACTTAATCCACAGTGCCATCAGCACTCCTTGACTCTAGGTATGGTATACTCAAACAATTGACAGAAATGGGAAATGTTGTATTTTTAAAGTAGAAAAACCACACAGGTAAATATTTTTGCATGACTGCCAATATATGTTTCTTTCTTCCCACTCTTGTCATGGAAAGTAAACTGCTTACATTACTATATCTTATTACAAAGAATTTGAAGTCTCACTTATTATAAATTTCCAAAACTTAATCTCTGAGGCTAAATATTTTCTAGGAAAAATAAGTAAAATATTTAGTCATGGTGATCTTAGAAAATTTCTTAAATTTTTTACTTATGATTCTAAAAGCAGTTGAACTGATGTAAGTGTAAGCACCTATCTATTTAACCCAAAAGTATGAAAAATAAGCAGGCACTGGGAAATTATGTTTCAACGGCCTAGCCAGTCAGTAAGATTTATCAGAGGCACTATTTCCTGTCTGACATCCTCAGGGATCCAGCTTGACGGCTCTCCTGTACAATTTCTACTACAAGATTCCACTGGACTCTCTTGGTGTATGTAAGCTGCTGCTAGGTAATATTTCTTTTGGCAATGAACTACACACTTCATAGAAACATACCGCCAACTGAACCCTCTCCACATTCATCCCAAAAATGTGAATCTTAAACTAAATTTTCTGTAATAAAAAGAACAACCTTTATAGTATTAAAATGCTACATCATTAAATTCCCCTCAAATTCATACATCTGTGATCAGATTTTTAACAAAAGTGCTAAGTCTATTCAATACAGAAAGAATATATATATAAAAAAATTTTTTTAAAGAGTAGTTTCTCCAATAAGTGGAGCTGGGATAACTGAATCTCTACTGGGAATGAAAAAAGAGGGTGGGTGAATATGTCACATTATATACAAAAGTTAACTAAAAAAAAAAAAATCAAAGACTTAAATATAAGAACTAAAATTCATAGAACTAAACAGGAAGAATATTTCAAAACCTCCTTTTCAAAAATGATTATATGTCCATTGACATGGATATGTGACATAATGAAATGCACAAGCAAAAGAAAACAAAACAGATTTAAATTAATATTTGTCAAAATGAAAATGTTCACGTACCAAAGGATTTAATCAAGAAAGTGAAGAAACAACCTACAAAATGGATGAAAATATTTGGGAATAATATGCCTGATAAGCTTTTATTGACCATAATAAATAATTGGCATATTTCTTTTTTTGTGTGTGTGGTATATTTCAATAACAAAGACAGATACATAGCCTAATAAAAAAACTGGGCAAGTGAAGGCAGAGGTCGGAAGGGCCAGTCCCACCACGAGACATAATGTTCCCTCACTGACCCACAGCACTGGAGAGAGCACTGGAAGCAGTGCAGGAATCGTGCCCGGTCTGACCCCTGCCACACCTGGGCAAAACACAAAGGGAGCACAACAGAGCAGCAAGGGGAGAAAAGCAACAAAGTCCCTGAGGAATCCCAAAAATAGACTTCAGACTCAGAAGCCAGGGCTTGGCACCTCATCAGATTTGATCAGAAAACATACATTGGGATTAGCAGAACAACCTAGAACTATTTATAGACCTTTTTTTTCCTTCTTCTTGTTCATGTCTATGTATATAAGATAGGCGAGATAAACAAACCCAAGTAGAAAACAATAGGACTGATGGTTCCTGGGGACAGGGGACAGGAGGAGGTCGGGGAAAGGGAAGAGGGAGCCAATAAAACCAGTGACAAGGGGACAAGAGATCTAAAAATCGATGAGGAGAGTATAAAATGCCTGGTGGGCTTTGATCAGTGCAATGTTGCCGAGAGGAATTACTGAGAGCCGAATGAAAGTCAAACATGTTGGTGGGACAGGAAGAAAGTAAAAAGAAATAGAGGAAAGAATTAGGAGACAAAAGACATTTATATAGAGAAAAAAAAGACATTTATAGAGGTATAAATATAGGAATATATGTACATATATTAAGGTAAAATGATAGGGATATAAGTCTGTGTACATATATGTTTATGTTAAGTATCAAGGCAGCAGACACTGGACCTCTACTCAAGTGCTCCCTCAACCTAAGAACACTTTGTCCATTCTGTAATGCTCACCTTCCCAACATGATTGCTTAAGTCAAAATGGGTGCATAAGCTTATGTGGTGAAGAAAGCTGATGGTGCCCAGCTATTAGAAGAGACAGCGTCTGGGGTCTTAAAGACTTGAAGATAAACAAGTCAACAAAGCACACATGGAAGAAGCACAACAGCCTGTGCGATAAGTAGGTATTGATGGAATCAGGTATCAGGCATCAGAAGACCCAAAACTCATCTGAAGACAATTGTACATCTCTTCCACAGCCAGGGCACAGTATAGCATCGACAAAACACACAACATTCCTCTCCACCCACCCTCACTATCATGATCCCAGTTCTACCTTACAAATCCAGCTAGACCAGAGCACATACCCTGGTACTAATGTGTTAGTCTGGGTAGACTAGAGAAACAAATCCATTGACACACCTATGTGTATAAGAAAGAGATTCATATACAAGAGCAAATGAACATTGAGAAAACATCCCAGCCCAGTCTAGTCCAAGGCCATAAGTCTGATATTAGCCCATATGTCCAATACCAATCTATAAGTCCTCTTCAGACTCACAAAACAAATGTAATGAAGCCAAATGCAGGACGATCACCAGCCAGTGGGTAGAAAGTCTTTGGGTCCAGGGGCGTTGTAAGCATCTCAGCACTGGCAGGGGTCTCTCTCTGGCTTCTCTGGCTTCCGAAGTCTGATTGCATCCATGTGGCTTGTCTTCTGCAATGTCTCCCAAGGAGTAGCAGAGAGAGAGAGAGAGGTGTCTTCCACATCCAAGGAGGAAGTACCAGATCTCCCAGAATTCTCAGGAGAAGGCCATGCCCACACAGAAGTCTCATTGGCTATCTCCAGGCTGACAGTCTAGACTTCACCCTTACATTCTTAATTCTTAAATTGACTACCACAACAGATAGGAACTTGAAACACAGGGAATCCAGGACAGTTAAATCCCTCAGGACCAACATTGAGAGTAGAGATACCAGGAGGGGAAGGGGAAGATGGGAGGAGAAAGGGGTAACAAATTACAATGATCTACATATAACCCCCTCCTAGGGGGAAAGGCAACAGAAAGGTGGGTGAAGGGAGAGCGGTCAGTGACAGACATGAACAAAAATATTATAAATTATCAAGGGTTCATGAGGGAGGGAGGGTGGAGGATGGGGGAAAATGAGCTGATACCAAAAGCTCAAGTAGAGAGAAATGATAATGGCAACAGTACAAATGTGCCTGACATAATGGATGTATGTATGGATTGTGATAAGAGCTATAAGAGCCCCCAATAAAATGATTTCTAAATAGAAAAACATTGCAAAATTTGGCAGATAATTTAAATAGATACTTATCCAAATAAGATATGCAAATGACCATTGAAGACATGGAAAAAAGGTCCAATGGCATGTCATTAGGGAAATGCAAACCAAAGCCATAATAAGATATTATTTGACCTCCACTAGGATAACTATAATTAGAAAATCAGAAAGTAGCAAGTGTTAAAGAGGTTGTGGGGAAAAACGTAACCTTCATGCATTGCTGGTGAGATTGCAAAATGGTACACGTGAAAACAGTTTGGTAGTTCCTCAAAAAGTTAAAGAAGTATCATATGGCTCAGCAATTCCACTCCTAGGTATATATTCAGATAATTTGAAAGTTGGGACTCTAACAGATGCACATCAATGTTCACTGCAGTATTGTTTGCAATGGTGAAAAATGGAAATAACAGGCAAGTGGATAAAGAAAATGTATTTACACACAATAGAATATTATTTAGCCGGATAAGATGATGTTGAAGATGAAGCCTAAGCTGCAGACCACCATACCAATTTACAAGGAAAAATTACTAT
Organism: Echinops telfairi; assembly: GCF_000313985.2. Classification (NCBI taxonomy): domain Eukaryota; kingdom Metazoa; phylum Chordata; class Mammalia; order Afrosoricida; family Tenrecidae; genus Echinops; species Echinops telfairi. The sequence goes on along the minus strand of NW_022103929.1, from coordinate 257,106 downwards.
TGTTCATGCCCTAAATGATCAGGCTGGATGATCCAGGCACCATGGACCTCTCAATGGGTTCAGCTTACACAATTCTAACTGAAAAGTTAAAGATGAGAAACTTGCTGCTCAGTGGGTACCAAGACTGCTGCACCCAGATCAGCTGCAGACAAGAGCACAGCTTTCAGTGAAAAACTTAAGATCCTGAAACATTACTTGGAATAAATATAACAGTAGATGAAACAAAACTTTACCAGTATGATCCTAAAGAAAAAGCACAATGTGTTTTGAGGATGATGAGGGCAACGAATGTACAAATAAGAGTTGTATGAACCCCCAATAAAATGATTTTTAAAAAAGAATATTATTCAGCCATAAGAAGAAGTGAAGTTTCGATATGACATGGATAAGCCCTGAGAACACTATCTTGAGTGAAATAAGCCAGATACCAAAGGTCAAATTCTGTATGATCTCACCTATATGAAATAGCTAGAATAGGAAATACATAAAACTCATAACCCTTGTCTAATCATGAGAAGAACATCAAACAAATACTAATTTGAAGGCATTCTATGAAAAATTTAACCAATAAGTCTCAAGACTGTCAAAGTCTTGAAAAATAAGGAAAGTCTATGAAACTGTCACAGTTCAAAGAAATGAGACTACGGAAATAGGATCCTGGAAGGGATCCTAAAGTATCACATAAAAAATAAGAATATCAGTATAAAGTACAGAACATGGTTAGTAATGTTATATAACAAACACATCTAACACCCAGTATCATCAAGTTGATTCCAACTCATAGTGCTATTGTATGTCAGAGCAGGATTTCTGAGGCTGTAAGTCTTTCTGAGAACAGATAGTTTCATTTTTCTGCTTCAGAACAGTGGTCGGTTTGAACCTCAGAAATTGCAGTTAGCAGCCCAACCCTTAACTCACCACACCACCAAAGCTACACGCACACACACAAATGTGCTTCAAGAAGTTCTTGAGAAAAATTCCATTACTTTTAAATTACCTTTTTAAAGCCCCCTCGTATTTAATGAGAATATCTATTTTATAGGACCCAGAAAATGTTCCCGTTTATACCCTACAGAAATTGGAGAGGGGAGCAAGATGGCAACCAAGTAGCACACACAAAAGGGACTCCACAGAGTTTAGTGCAAAGGGGGGCCCTGAAAGGGATATACTAAACTTCCAGACTACAGGATTCTCAGCATAAAGGACCACCAAAGTAAACCAGTCATTCATAACCCAGAGACAAGCATATGGATTCTGGGCTCCCACTTAATCTAGCCCCAATGTAAGAACAGTTAGTTCTGATAACACAGCCCTGTTCCATACTTGCATTCATGAAATGATCACTAAAGATAAGGGTGCTACAGCAAAGTGTGGTGAAGAAAGCAAATGGTGTCTGGCTATCAATTGGAATAGTGTCTGGGGTCTTGTATTAAAACAAGCAGCCATCTAAGTGAGGAGTCAACTACCGTATATACTCGAGTATAAGGCAAGTTTTTCCAGCACATTTTTAATTCAGTTTTTGTGGTAAAATCAGGGGCCTCGGTGTATATTCAGGGCAGCTTGTATTTGAGTAGATACGGTAAATCCACATGGAAGCATTACACATCAGCCTGTCATACAAAGATGACAATAACAAAATCCAAGTAAGACCAAGGGAAACATATTAGACCTTAAATTGTGAACGCCCAGTTTGTGGAAGGCTAGAGAGAGCAACGGGAAGCCAAAACCTACCTATTAAATCTACTCAAATTAAGCCTCTGGCAGATCCCCCTCAGGCCATATAAGAGGAATGGATGAATCCTCATTTCTTTCATCTATTCTATTCATATTTCTTCATCTGGTGTCAATTTTGAAATGGGCCAATTCATTGCACATGCTGCAAAGAATAAAGGAATCTAAATAGAAAAGAAAAAGCTGAGGCTGCTTTCAGGATTATGCATACTATTTTGATCCACCAAAAACTACATTCCTGCCCCTGAAGATGTTTTAAACTCAACACTTGAAATTGCATCTAGACTCTCGGTATATAGTTTGATTGTTATCTGGCAAAATTAAGTAGCATTACTTATATTTATGCCTTAAATCTTGGATTTAGGAACCTTGTAAGAGCATGAATTACGTAGAAACAAAATTCATTATTCTTAATAGTCATTATTTTCTTTGACATGTAAAAGTAAAAATGCATCTCCAAAACTCCCCTCGACCAAAACTGAAAAGAAAACAAGCAAACTCACTGCCGAGTTGATTCTAACCCACAGCAACCCGACATAGCATTTCTGAGACTGTGAATCTTTACAAGCGCACACAACAGCCTCATCGTTCTCCCATAGAGTAGCTGGTGGTTTTCAACCACTGATGTTAAGGTTAACAGTTTAACGCTTCCCAGACTGCATCACTGGACTTCTTTTTCTTTTATGAAAAGAACTGTGCTCCTGAAAACAGAAACAGATTATTCTTATGGTTCAGGTACCTTCATGTATACAAAGGGGCTTCAAAAAGTTCCTGGAAAAAACTAGAATCAAAACATAATGGAATTTTCCCACAAACTTGTGTTTGTAAAACGATTTTCTATTACAAATTAGGTGGGGATTTACACATTTCATATCATCAACTTTGTATTCAACAGTTTAAACTACTAATCAAATCCCCCAACATTTTACTTCCCCCTCTTTTTGATTTCTCTTCTCCCTCTTATGGTCTCCCATCATCCATTTCACCCAAGTTAGTAGCTGTCAGCAGTCTAGTCCACTACTCTATCTTCTCTCCCTTGCTCTCCCAACCCCCAACCCTTTGGCAATCTTCAAAGTATGTTCTGTTTGGTCTGAAAATCTTTCTCATGTTTTGGTTGTTTTTGTTTTTGTTTTCCCTTCTATCAGTGGTCTCATATATTTGTCCCTTGCCACAAACTTTTTGAAGCTCCTTGGCATATAGCTCCCTCTAAATGCTAACAAAATGGATTATCAATCTGGTTATTTATTACTGGGTAACTTAGTGGCTTAAGACAACAACTGTTTATTGATCTCATAAATCTGCAAATTGAAAGGACTTGGCAGGGGCAGCTCATCTCTGCTCCACATGGACCCACGGGCAGTTTGGCGGGATCTAGAAGACCAGAGTTCATTTTCAGGATGGAACACTCACATGCTGGCAGGTTAGTGGTAAGTGTCAGCAGGAAGCTCAGCTGAATTGTGGGCAGGGCCTTCTCCTGGTTGCCTGGGCTCCACACAACAGTACAACCTGATAGACAGCTAGGTCCCACAAGTAAGCACCCTAAAGTGAGGAAGGTAGATGTTCATGGCGTTTTAATGACCTAGCCCCAGAGATCTCATAGTGTTGCTTGATCCATACTCTATTTGGTCAAGGCAGTTACAAAGGCCTACCCTGACTAAGAGGAATCTCTGCTTCACTTAATGGATGGAGAGTCCAGGTCACATTGTACTTAGAAGATGTGAATTAAAAAAAAAATACTGTTCTAAACACAATGGGGAAATACAATTTGCCATACCAATAGAATAGTTGTTTCAGAATACAAAGGTCAGTCAAAAAGTATTGCTACTGTGGGTCTGATTTCATACGTGCATAAATTCATTTCAATCATGTGCTTAAACAGGTCTCTACAATCAGTGGATGGCTGCAGATAAGTTCTTTCAGTCTTCATCTTATTCAAATATTTCCCCAAAAAATGCTTCTAAGGGGATCTGCTGGGCCAGGTAAATTCAAAACAGATCAGCTCAGAAGATTCTGTACTTCAGGATTCCAAGGGATAATATTGGGAGGTTTCCTCAAAGAACACAGAAAGATCGAGAAGGCTTATTAGAAAGTATTAAGAAAATGGAAAACTGCATTGGAGTGAAAACGGTCAGGAAGCTTATCTTGGGTTTCTGGGTTTCTTTGGCCCCCATCACAACTATATACCTGCCCCTTCTTCCAGAAGAGCAAGGGCTGTCCTATGAGACTTTAGTCAGGAAGCCTTACCCCACCTACACTACAGCCTTGATCTTGACCCTTCAGACTTCTTTTTGCTTCTCAAACTCAGAGAACATTGAAAATAAACATATTTGAGTTTCTCAACACTGGTGTTTTAACATAGTACAAATTGAACAATGCCTAATTCTTCAAGAAAGGCTTCGAGATATGGAAACACCATCTTCAGAAAGACTGAAGTAGTCTACTGAGAAACGGTAGCTTCCTACTTTGAAACTTTTTGTTTAATACGGGTTTCTATAATTTATAGCAATACTTTTTGACTTACCTTTAATATATAAAGTGACTTTTAAAATAGGGTTTATTGATTTTTTTGTTTTGCTTTTTAAATTATTTTATTGAGGGCTCGTACAATTCTTATCACAGTCCATATATACATCCATTGAGTCAAGCACATGTGTACACCTGTTGCCCTCATCAAGCTCACATTTGCCCTCTACTTTAGCACTCAATATCGTTTGCTCATTTTCCCCCTCCCTCCCCTCTCCCCCACTCCTGAACCCTTCATAATTCATAAATTATTATAGTTTTGTCATAAGTTACACTGTCTGACGTCTCCTTCAGCCCTCTTCTCTGCTGTCCATTCCCCAGGGAGGAGTCTATACTTAGATTCTTGTAATTGGTTCCCCCCTTCTACCCCGCATTCCCTTCACCCTCCAGGCCTCGCCCCTCTCACCGCTGGTCCTGATGAAGTTATCTATCCTGGATTCCCTGTGTTTCCAGTTGCCATCTGTACCAATGTACATCCTCTGGTCTAGCCAGATTTGCAAGGCAGAATTGGGATCATGATATTGGGGGGGAGGAAGCATTAAAGAACTAGAGGAAAGTTATGTTTCATCGTTGTTACCCTGCACCCTGATTGGCTTGTCTCCTCCCCAAAACCCCTCAGCAGGGGGGTGTTCTGTTGCCACCCGATGGACTCTGAGTCTCCACTCTGCACTCACCCACCTTTACAATGACATGGTTTCTTGTTCCTTGATGCCTGACACCCGATCCCTTCAACAGCTCGTGGTCACACATACTGGTGTACTTCTTCCATGTGGGCTTTGTTGCTTCTGAGCTAGTTGGCCACTTGTTTATCTTCCAGCCTTTAAGACCCCAGATGCTATATCTTTTGATAGCCAGGCACCATCAGCTTTTTCACCACCTTTGCTTATGCACACCTTTGTTTTCAATGATCATATCAGGAAGGAGGGCACCCACTTATCTGATTTTTAGTTCTTTGATGTCTGATAACTGGTCCCTTCTGCACCTCGTAGTCAGTCAGGCTGATGTGCTTCTTCCATGTGGGCTTTGATGCTTCTCAGCTGGATGGCCGCTTGTTTATCTTCAAGCCTTTAAGACCCCAGATGCTACATCTTTTGATAGCCAGGCACCATCAGCTTTCTTCACCACCTTTTCTTATGTTCACATTTTTCTTCAGCAATCGATTTGGGAAGGTGTGCATCCTGGAATGCCAATTTAAAAGAACAATGTGTTCTTGTAATGAGTATGTGCTTGAGTGGAGTGGAGGCCCAGTGTCCATCTCCTGCCTTAATACTAAACCTATAAATATATGCACGTACATCTCCCCCCCCCAACTCTTATATAAATATATTTACATATGTACATTCCAGTCTTAAAACCTCTATACATACCCTTTGTCCCCTAGTTCTTTCCTCTATTTCCCTTTACTTTCCTCTTGTCCCACTATCATGGTCAGCCTTCATTTGGATTTCAGTGGTTTCTTTCAGTTACAATAACCTTGATGAATCCCTACCAGGCCTCTCGCACCCTCCTTGCCACTGTTTTTGGATCACTTGTTGCTCCCATATCCCTGGGTTGGTCAGCACCACCTCCTTACCCCCGCCTCCCCCCCGGAACCATTGGTCCCATTGTTTTCTCCTCCAGACTGTTCATCCAGTCTATCTTATCTAGATAGATCTGTAGATACTAATATGCATGAAAAACCAGGCCATAACAAGATAGGCAATCAGTGACAGCACAGCGATGGCAACAAAAAAGGAAACCAATTACCCATAGCAGAATAAGTTAATTAAACGACAAAAAAAATTAAGCAGAAAGAAAAACCTGTAAATAGATCAAGGTCTGATTTTTGATCTCTAGGTGCGTCTTTTAGTCAAGACCAATGGGGTACCATGCTCTGACCCCAAGTCTGTCCTTTGTACTCCCTCAGGGGCTCTCTGCTCTGCTCCCACGGTTGCTTTGCCGCATACTTTTTGTGGTTTGCCTCCGTGTCTCAGGGTCAGTCTCGCCCAGTCCCAACACTGAGTCTCCTGCATTGTCCTGCTTAGAGCCCGGGGCCATCAAGGGATGGCGTGTCTCGTGGTGTGATCAGCTATATTGTCCACTCTGTCCACAGGCTGTTCAGAGCAGGGATGTCATCCTCCAGGCCTGGTGAGTCAGGATGTGCTCTACTCTCTCTTCCTCCCCCTAAATGCTCCCATTTGCTCTGATCAGACATGCCCCTCTCCCCTAGCTGCAGCTTCATTGTCGTCCTCTCAAGTAGCTTCTTCTGGGAGGAGGGGCTGTTGTCCACATAGCTGGCATGGGAGGGGTTTATTGATTTTTAAGTAAATTTTTTTCCACAAAAGCAAGGGCTACACCGACTGGGAAAACATCTTTAGCAATGACACATCAGACAAAAGCCTTATTACTAAAATCTACAATACTCTGCAAGTTTACAATAAGAGAAAAACTGCCCACTGAGGAGGTGGGCAGAGAACCTAAACAGAAGTTTCAGAGTCTGAAATCCGAATGGCCAATAAATATAGGAGAAAATGATCCCGATCATTAGCCATAAGAGAAATGCAAATTAAAACAACTATGAGATCCCAACTAACACCCTCAAAGGTGGTCCAATTCAAAAAATGAGAAAGCAACAAGTGGTGGAGGGGCTGTGAGGAGACAGGTACTCTCATCCACTGCTGGTGGACCTGTAGGTATGTACAGCCACTATGGAAATCGATTTCGCAATATCTAAATAAGATGGAAATTGAGCTACCATATGACCCAGCAATCCCCCTACTGGGCATATACCCAGAAGAGGCAAGAAACACCACGGCCAGACATCTGTACTCCAATGTTCACTGCGGCACAGTTCACAGTCGCAAGGAGTTGGAAACAATCCAAATTTCCAAAAACAGACGAATGGATTAAAAAACTGGTACATACATACAATGGAGTACTATGAATTGCTAAAAAGCACTGAGGAACGCATGAAGCATATTGCCACATGGGAAGAACTGGAGGAAATTATGCTAAGTGAAGAAGCCAAGCACAAAAGGACAAGTACAACATGAATCTGCTTAGGTAAGTTTATGAAAAAAAAAGAAAAGAAAATAAAAATGCAAAAGGGGAACAAGGATAAAGCTACTATATACAAACACTCCAGGAGTGAGGTCCTGGTAGTATGGCAGGGCCCAGACCAAATCCAGGGGGATATATGGTAGCCAACTAAAAAGGAGGGTGGGGAGGGAGGAAAGGCAAAAAAAAAAAAAAAAAAAGAGATGTGTGGCAGGGGAATAGGGCACTGACCCACCCAAGGGGGAGGGTATTGTTTGTGTCTCCACTGGGAACAAGGGACCAGACTTAAATCCAGTGTTCCAGGATGCAATTGCAGCATGCAGGCATGGAGAGCCAGTGGAGGAGCCTGAGAGCTCGACCCCAATACCAGCTACCCCTCCCCACAGAAGAATTTAGAGGACTGCACTGAAGCTGCAGCTAGGGGAGAGGGACATGTCTGATCAGAGTGCATACAGGAGCAAAGTAAGGGGGAGGAAGAGAGAGTGGAGCACATCCTGGTCCACCAGGCCTGGAGGATGATATCCCTGCTCTGAACAGCCAATGCACAGAGTGGATCATATGGCTGCTTCCACTATGAGACACGATGTCCCTCGCTGACCCATGACCCTATGGAGGACAGCACTGGCCCGGTCTGACTCCGGGAGAACAGGGCAAAACACTAAAGGCATGTGGCAGAGCAGGGAGATCCCGAGGGAGGGCAAAGGATAGACTTTGGGGCAAGAATGTGGCACTCCATCGGACTACTGGAGGACACGCCAGAGGTCAAAAGTCAGACCTTGATCTATTTACAGGTTTTTCTTTCTTTCTTTTTAAATTTTTTCTTTTCTTCTCTTTTTCTAATTAATTTAGCTTCTCTGGGTCATTGGTTTTCTTTTTTGTTCTCATAATTGTGATCTCTTATGCCACTTTGTCTTGCTATGCCTTGTTTTTTGGTGCATACTATTATCTCTGCAGATCTACCTAGATAAAACAGGCTGGATGAACAGTCTGGAGGAGAAAACAATAGGACCGATGATTCTAGGGGACATGGGAGAGGGGGAGGCGGGGGAAAGGAGGTGGTGTTGACTAACCCAGGGACAAGGGAGCAACAAGTAATCCAAAATTAGTGGCAAGGAGGGTGTGAGAGGCCTGGTAGGGATTCAGCAAGGGCAATGTAACTGAGAGAAATTACGGAAATCCAAATGAAGGCTGAGCATGATAGTGGGACATGAGGAAAGTAAAAGGAAATAGAGGAAAGAACTAGGAGACAAAGGGTATTGGTAGAGGTCTAAATACAGGCAAGTACATATGTAAATATATTTACATAGGATGTGGGGAAATAGATCTAGGTGCATATATTTATAGGTTTAGTGTTAAGGCAGAAGATGGACAGTAGACCTCCACTCATGTACTTCCTCAATGCAAGAACACTTTGTTCTTTTAAATTGGCATTCCATGATGCACACTTTCCCGACACGATCGCTGAAGACAAATGTGTGCATAAGCAAATGTGGTCAAGAAAACTGATGGTGACCGGTTATAAAAAGATATAGCGTCTAGGGTCTTAAAGGCTTGCAGGTAAACAAGCAGCCATCCAGCTCAGAAGCAACAAAGCCCACATGGAAGAAGCACACTAGCCTTTGTGACCACGAGGTATAGAAGGGACCAGGTATCAGGCATCAAAGAACAAAAATCTTATCATTATAAATGAGGGTGAGTGCAGAGTGGAGATCCAAAGCCCATCTGTAGGCAACTGGACACCCCCTTACAGAAGGATTGTGGGGAGGAGACAAGCCAGTCAGGGTGAAGTGTAGCAAGGATGAAACATACAACTTTCCTCTAGTTCCTAAATGCTTCCTCTCCCAACTATCACGATATAAATCTGGCTAGACCAGAGGATGTACACTGGTACAGATAGCAACTGGAAATACAGGGACTCCAGGGCAGATGATCCCTTCAGGACCAGTGGTGAAAGTGGGGATACTGGGCGGGTGGAGGGAGGGTGGGGTAGAAAGGGGAAGTGATTACAGGAATCTACATATAACCTCCTCCCTGGGGGACGGACAACAGAAAAGCAGGTGAAGGGAGACATTGAACAGTGTAAGATATGACAAAATCATAAATTATCAAAGGTCATGAGGGAGTGGGGAGCGGGGAGGGTAGGGGGGAACGAGGAGCTGACATCAAGGGCTCAAGTAGAAAGCAAATGTTTTGAGAATGATGATGGCAACAAATGTACAAATGTGCTTGACACAGTGGAAGTATGTATGAATTGTGATAAGAATTGTACAAGCCCCCAATAAAATGATTTAAAAAAACAAAACAAGGGCTAAGGAGACAATAACCCACAGTCCTTCTCCCCCATGATGATGTGAACTCAAGAACCCCAAAAAAGAATAAAAGCGTGATGAAATACAGAAACAAGAAATCACTCTAAAACTTAAATACTACAGCTTACAGAAAATTCTGACATCATTTAGTCTCCTTGCCCATGTTCTAGCAATTACTGAAAAACTGAGCTTCTCTGATTTTACCTTTCCATGAAGGTCAGAGAAACGTCTTCCGTTTTAGTAATATTCTAAAATGCATCAATTTTTATTCATTCATTTTCAAATCTATTTTTACTATCAGTAAAAATCCTTAAAAAATGAGGCAGCATAAAAAAAAAAGAGAGAGAGCATCAAGTACTGTCAGAGTTAACAAGGTAAAGGTCAATCGGAAGAAGCACCTGTACCTGGTTTAAAGAAACTGTTATAGGCAGAAAGGAATAACAGATTACATAATAGGTGTTGGGAAAAGGATGAATCAAACCCCTGGGGCAAAGAAGAAAAATGAGTGACTAGAAAGCAGCCAGAGCTCTGGGGATGTCAGGAGCATGCTATGCTAACACTCACATGCTCTTTCAACACCTCTTCCACAAGCAGTTCATCTTACGTCGTGATTTTTATTTTCCATATAAGTGTTAAGTATGAGAGCTAGGAAAGCCTCCAGGGTGTCCAAAATTTTCAATTTAACTTTTTAAGAGTAAAGCATTCTGTGGATATTCATATGGTTAATTGTAGTTTTATTGCCTGATTATTGAGGAAGTAACCAAAGAATTCCGAAATTATGACAGAAGCTATCACGAATGAATTCAGTAACATGTCTCTTGTTCAGTGGCCTTGATTCAGTTCAGACTCAAGGAGAGTAAATTTTTCAGGGTAGGATTAAAGAGTTGGAAACACTGCCTTCACAAGTACAGACCTACCTGAAGGGCATGTCATGAAATAATCGCTTCACATTTTGATATTTTTCAATAAATGTTTCTATGAATTTCAAGCAATGCTATTTGACTTACTCTCACAGTCTGCTTGTAGAAGGACATTTATATATAGTAATATGAAATGTGTGAGAAGCGCCTAGTGGCACTGTGGTTAAGCACTGTACTGCTGACCATAGAGTTGATGGACCAAACACACCCCTCACTTCAAGGGAGAAAGATGAGGCTGTCAGTTCCCATAAAGATTTACAATCTTGGAAATGCTACCGAGGGTCATGAGTCAGAATCAACTCCATGGCAGTGGGTCTGCATAGTATGTATATGCAGCATTCAATGTAGATAAAATTTGAAGGACACTTTCATCTGTCCGTATTCTCTCCTGGAGAACTTAACTCCCACTCCTGTTCTCAAATATGAAGGTAAGTCAAAGAATATTACTAACAATTTATATAAGCCTTTCTTAAACAAAAGTGATGAAAATTTGAGGCTGTTTCCTGACATATCTTCTATTTAGGTCTACACACTTAAAAGAACTATTGTGAATTGAGTGAAAGTTTATAGAGAAAAGTAAATTCTCTACTCTATAATTCACATTAAAAAAAATGGAAGGAAACACTGCTTAATATTACCAAATCTGCTAATAAGCTGTATTTGAAAGCATTAAGAGTAAAGAATTTTTCAAGACTTCCTTTTCATGTATGTTACACTGGTACAAACAAGGATTATGACTTCCTGCACAGAGCTTGCAGACTCAGTAACCACTCTCTTCTAACAGAGATTTTCTTCCTTTCTTATAATTAAAAATATTTTTTCCTTTTTAATGTAAATTTTAATTGTTTAAAATGGTTCTAAGCAATACAGATGCTTACTTCTGTCATAGAAGGCCCATTATCTTGTATTCTGTCTTGCTTTTGAATTATTTCCTGTACATGGAACCCAGGTTAGGTAAACCTATAGAGACAACACCAGGATTAATAGGTTCAAAGGGTCCTGACAGGCGGAAATGTGGAGCTAACAGCAAGTACAAGGAAGAAGAAATATCTTGGAATGTGAGGACAGTTGCACAGTCTTATGAATGTGATTGAACTATGGAAATCTGTGTGTGAATTGCAAGTCGGTGAAATTGCTAAAGGTAAACAAACTAATTAATTACCCCCTGGAGCAGAACTCCCAGAACCTTGCCAAACAGGCACATTGCTGAGAACACCTGAGGAATATGGAGAGCCTACAAGAAAGAAACCCAACTGCAAGACAAGGAAACAGTGAGCAGTGCCTTGTCACAGGCCCATTTCCAAAGTAGCTGCCAAGTTCATGAAAACCCAAGCACCTCTCCTTTTGCTTAGGTTGTGGCAAAGTGGGCACTTCATGGCAGAGAGCACAGAGGAAGAGAACGCACAACAGGTAATGGAGAAGCTCCAGCAGACTAGGGAGCACTGGGGAAGGCCACAGAGGAAGCCGAAAGATGGGTCATGAAACCCCTTCAAGGACCAGTGGTGCGAGCGCGAGACCAGTACGGTGGAGGGAGGTTGGGGTGGAGAGGGGGAACCAATTACAAGGATCTATATATAACCTCCTCCCTGGGGGATGGACAACAGAAAAGTGGGTGATGGGAGACGTCGGACAGTGTAAGATATGACAAAATAATATAACAAATTATTAAGGGTTCATGGGGGAGGGGGGAACAGGGAGGGAGGGAAAAAATGAGGAGCTGATATCAGGGGCTCAAGTAGAAAGTAAATGTTTTGAGGATGATGGCAACAAATGTACAAATGTGCTTGACACAATGGATGTATGTATGGATGGTGATAAGAGTTGTACGAGTCCCCAGTAAAGTGATTTAAAAAAACAAAAAGAAGGGTCATAAGAAGACTACATTTGGTGAACTCTGACTTGCCCATTCTTCCCAGACATCTAAGAGGGTTTTGGGGAAAGAAAAAAAAGAGAATACATTCTGGTGACAGGTAATAGAGGAAAACTGGCCTTTACAAGGCAACTACTTTCTAATGCTTCTCTTGACAAGGATAACAGAGGCCAGGGAGAGATGGGAGCCTCTGAAGGTGAAAAACAAGTGGGTGGAGATTCAGCTGTTAGAACAGACATACATCACTGCCTGGAAGTGAACTGACTTGCAATCAAATGATAGCTGCTTAACACATCACCACCTTCACCACCTCCACCTCCACCATCACCACCACCCAGAGACCTATCCAGATGAAAGAAAGCTTGGCCAGAAACTGAGCCCCTTTTAGAGATGCTCCAAGGCCAATCATAGGTTCACATAATTCAGCCCATGTGAAGCAAGGGCAGTCAAGCTGTCAGCCAAGACAACAGTCGTCTCAAAGCTCAACTAGAATAAGATTTCCCTTCCAAACTCACTAGATAAAACTGCTGGTGAAAGATTTGCTGATCAGAAGACCTGCACCCAAGCTCACTCATGCCATTGCTAACCAAGCTCATAACCTCTCCATGTGGCTCTCTCCTGAATGTCCTCACATCACGCTGGCAACCTTCCTCCAATGCAAGTGACTCAGAAGAGTTAGTGAGTGAGCACACCCCAAGATACACGCCAGTCTTTTTAAAACCTAATATTGGAAGTAACATGCCATCACTCATGCTGTACCCTATTCACTAGAAGTGAGTCATTAAGTCCGGCCCAAATTCAAGGGGAGGAGAATTAAAATCCACTTCTTTTAAAAGAAAGAAGGACCAAAGACTTTATGGACATCTCTTTAAAATCACTACAGAGACCCAAAGAATTATGGAAGGGAGTGGGGGGCGGAGGGAGGGTGTAGCTGGATAAATTGTTAACACATCAGTAAATGCTTTAATTTCACTGTATTCCCCAGAGCCCAAGAACAAGGTCCTATTTGCTTCCATGCCTCCAGGGAGGTTCGTGTTTGTTTTCTGAAAATATGAAGTCCTTGAGGAGATCATGCTGGGGGAACAGTGGAAAGATGAGTGCTTTTAAGGGGAGAAACTGAGAAACAAGGAGGAAGAAACAGGGCAGTGATTTCACTTAAGAAAAAAAGAGGAATCTGTAAAAACGAGGGGCCTGCAAATGTGCCCTAGATCAATGGCATATGTTGTTTCTAAGAAAACTGAAACCTAAACACCAAGACCCCTACATCTGGGAAATATACTTGTCCCTGAGTTTGGCCATAACAAATAAAGCCACCTAACAATATTCTATTGCACAATAAGAATATCAGTCACAGGCACAATGGACTAAAAATTAACCTTCCACACCATTTTCCTGATTCCTTAAAAGGTTCTCAGATTCTTACACAACCCCGAGAAGAGGGTGTTATAGGAATTACACACCAGAAAGAATAAATTTTTGTGTTTTGTGGAATTAGGGAAGGCCCTCAGGTTGGATTTAATTTTATTTAAAGGAAATAAAATATTGTGACGTATCCTTGCTTACTTGATTTTGTGGGGAAAGATTCATACTTACTATACGGTGAGTTATAACTGCTTATAGCTCCCTATTGCAAATAATTAATCCTGGTGAGTTCACAGAAAGTTTCAAAACAAGCTGTTCCATGAAAATATTAGGTTTTGTCATTAGTAACATTTAACCACCACTCCCTAAAAAAATTCCAGGCTTTACTTTCCCAGAATATAGAAAATTGAGAATTATTGGTATTTACATGGGTATACAACTGGGTTGTCTTTCACCCAGGCAGAAAAACCTTGACTTTGTGGGAAAGCTATTATCCATCATCCATCTAGGCAGGAATTTTGGGTATGAATCCATAATTTTCCAAACCAAACCAAACTCACTACCATTGCGTTAATGCAGACTCATAATGACCCACCTATGGGTTTCCAAGACTGTACCTGATTACAGGAATAGAAAGCCCAGTCTGTCTCCCACAGAGCAGCTGGTGGTTTTGAACTGCTGACCAGGTGGATTGCAGCCAGATGTGTAACCATTATGTCACTAGGGCGCCTCATAATTTTGCATGTAAATAAAATAAAATTCAACCACCTGGTCACTTGGTCTCTCAATAGATGGAGCCAAAATTAGTGTTACAGCATTTTATTTTTAAATCACACACACTCCCAACTATGTGCTACACTTTTTTACCAAGACTGACATAATAGAAATTGCATTAATGTCAGATTCTTGAAGGACCTCTATAATCCAGTCACTCCTCTAGATTTGTTGCTCTCAAGCCTACTTTTAAGGTTATACAATCCATTCATTCAAACAAAATCTCCACAAATGGAATCTTGGGATATAAAACAGATAACCACGGGATTTTTCTAGTTAGACGCACAGTGATGCAAAAAGAACAGATCCTCTAGGACAGCGTTCTCAACCTGTGGGTTGTGACCCATTTGGGGGTCGGAAGACCCTTTCACAGGGATCACCTGATTCATAACAATAGCACAATGACAGTGATGAAGTAGCAATGAAAATAATTTTATGGTTGGAGGGGTCACCACAACATGATAAACTGTATTAAAGGGTCGCAGCATTAGGAAGGTTGAGAAGCACTGCTCTAGCAGAAATGGCCAATTCCAAGTCTGAGCAGAAAATGTAAAGATGACCCTAGAACAGCTTGTCAAAAGTGGAAGTAAGTAAGTAAGCTATCTAATAGAGGTCTGCTGAGATTGTATATGAAAGATCCAGGAGCCACCTTGAAAAGGCTTCCACTGGGCAAAATTAGGTCAAGATAAGCATCCATATGAATTATAATGGGCATTTAGTATTAAAGGTAGCAGATGGACATTGGGCCTCTACTCAAGAACTCCCTCGATGAAAGAATACTTTGTTCTATTAAACTGGCATTCCATGATGCTCACCTTCCCGACACAATTGCTGAAAACAAATGTGTGCATAAGCAAATGTGGTGACGAAAGCTGATAGTGCCCAGCTATCAAAAGATATAGCATCTGGGGTCTTAAAGGCTTGAAGGTAAACAAGCAGCCATCTAGCTCAGAAGCAACAAAGCCCACATGGAAGAAGCACACCAGCCTGTGTGATCACGAGGTGTCGGAATGAGGTATCAGGCATCAAAGAACAAAAAATCTTATCATTGTGAATGAGGGGAAGTGCAGAGTGGGGACCCAAAGCCCATCTGTAGGCAACTGGGCATCACCTTAGGGAAGGGTTGCGGGGATGATACAGCCAGTCAGGGCGCAGCGTAGCTACGATGAAACATACAACTTTCCTCTAGTTCCTAAATCCTTCCTCCCTCAACCTATTATCATGATCCCAATTCTACCTTACAAATCTGGCTAGACCAGAGGATGTACACTGGTACAAATAGGAACTAGAAACACAGGGAATCCAGGGCGGATGATCCCTTTAGGACCAGTGGTGAGAGTGGGATACCTGGAGGGTGGAGGAAGAATGGAATAGAAAGGGGGAACTGATTACAGGGATCTACATATAACTGCCTCCCTGGGGGATGGACAACAGAAAAGTGGGTGAAGGGAGACATAGGACAGTGTATGATATGACAAAATAATAATTTGTAAATTATCAAGGGTTCATGAGGGAGGGGGAGGGCAGAAGGAAGGGGGAAAATGAGGAGCTGATACCAGGGCCTTACAAATGTTTTGGAATGATGAGGGTAATGAATGTACAAATGTGCTTTATACAATTGATGCATGTATGGATTGTAATAAGAGTTGTATGAGCCCCCAATAAAATGATTTTTAAAAATTTTATAATGGGTTAAAACTTTGACTATTATTATTTTTAAATAAAGTAAGCAAGCCAGTCATTTTTGAAGTATGCTATCAAACCAATTTACATTGAAAACTGTTAAACAAAGGAGAAATACCAAGCATTTATCTTGTTTTTCAGAACAGTACCTTAAGATAAGTAAACAGATAATGGAGGGAGAACAGATCACGGTTGCCAAGAGGCTAAGTGTGCAGAGAGGATGGAGTTCAATGAGTCAGTGCAAGGAGTATTTCAATGAGTTTTTTAGAGTGACAAAAATACTTTGTTCCCTAATTACAGTGGTCGTTAGACAAATCTAAGTGGTTGTCAGGTGTGACAGAATAGGTTCTGATTTACAGCAACCTCCTATCCAACAGAATGATACCACTAAGTCCTGTACCATCCATGTGGGAGCCCACTGTGGCAGCCACTGCGTCAATCCATCTCATTAAGGATCTTCCGACCTTCTACTCTACCAAGCATGGTGTCCTCTTCCTGATGACCTGTCCAAAGTACAAGAGAGCAAGCCATCTCACTTCTAAGGAGCATGATGGCTGTGCTTCTTCCAACACACATCTGTTTGCTCTTCTGGAAGTCCATGGTACATTTATATTCTTTGCCAACACCATAATTCAAATGCATCAATTCTGTGTTCTTCCTTATTCACTGTCCATACATGAGGCAACTGAAAATAATATGGTCTGCGTTAGGCACACCTTAGTCCTCAAAGTGACACACCTTTGCTTAACACTTTAGAAAGCTCTTGTAAAGCAGATTTGTGGACTATGTAATGTCATTTAAGTTCTTTACTAAATACAAATCCATGTGTGTGTTCAAGTTCATAAAAACTGTAACCACACAAAAATCCATTTTACTATATGTTAATTGTTCAAATAAATTAAAAATTCAATGAGGGAAACATCTCTTTATTTTCCTCCAGCAAAGGGTGGAATGAGAGAATTAGAAATCGCCATTTGTAATCTTTAGTGAAATTATTAATCTAGATACTGATTACTATGAGATACTAATATGGAAAAAAAGTAGCTTTGGTGGAAGTGCATACAACCCTAAAATTACTCATTAAAAAATAAAATGACTCTCATCAGGTGTCTAGCACTAGATCTAAATACAAATTTGCAATAACCACAGGGAAAAGAGAAACATACAAAATGAAAATATGAGAAAAGAGCCTGAAAAGTTAAACTTTATAAAAATGGGCCTGTGGTTGCCAATTGGTCTGTAGGGACAAAAGGGAATTTGGGGGATTGATACAATTCTTATGATTATAGTGCTGATAACACATAATTGACAGAACTACACACTATATAACTGCCTAAACCTTATCTAGATCCTGACTTAAAAAAAATTTTTTTTAATGATTAGCTAATTGGAGAAATCTGAAAGATAACTAGATACTTGATAATATCAGGGGATATTTTAATCTGGGGATTATTGCTAATGGTCTCATGGCTATGCTTTTCAAACGAGTCTATCGTTCAGTAAGTAGTACACTCTAAACTACTTAAATTAATAATATGATGTATCTCACAGTAAGAGATGTATAGATGAAACAGGATTCAGTTGGTTAAGTGCTGAGGCTGAAAGCTGAATGATTCGGCTCATCAAGGAATTCTAAGTGTATATTTGAAAATTCCCATATTAAAGAAACAGCTAAATAAAAGCAGAAGCAGAGCCTTGGGGACTAAACTCCCCTTGGCTACTGCCGACATCTCCCTCTCCAAGGACATCTTGAATTAGACCCAAGGAATCTTTGGGCTCTTGCTGAACACCCTTGAAGATCACTGCTTGAGCTACTTTTTTATTCTTAAATAAAATCTTTCCAAGAAAATGCTGACTACTTAGACCATGCTGTCTCGGTCCCCTGTAGAATCTGCTTTCACAGAACTGAATTTGGCACCATGCCCTAGGTTTTCACTGACATGAGTTACAATAAAAATCTTTATCTAAACCAAAGCAATTTCCATAGAGATGTTGTTGAGGCAAACACTACCACAAAGACACTCTTAACTAGAAGATATTCCAGTCTTCCAGTGAAGAATGGCAACCCTTCCACCAATTTTCCATATAAAAATCTTGAGCATCTCAGTTTCTCACCCAGGAGTACAGAGATCTGTCTCCTGGAGAAAAACACTACCTGTCTGAAGACTACCTGCAAGACAGGCCCTGCTGGGGATGGTAACACTGCCAAGAAAGTGGTCATATCCTGCTCACAGAAGTCACAAAAGGCAGTTAGTCTGGCCTGTTTCTGTCCTGCATTACTCTACTGTCCTCTTCACAGGTCATTCAAAATGACCTCTTCCCTCAGTTATTTTATTCATTTTTTTATTATTGCAATCACAACTGTTTGCTGATTACTTTTACATGTATCTCAAGCCCCACGCTCTCTTCTTGGCTCCAAGTCACAACTATATATATATATATACAATGAACCCTTGTTTATCGCGGTTAATCGGTTCTAGACCCTACCATGATAAATGAAATTCCGCGAAGTAGGAGTCCTTATTTGTAAATCAAATATTTTTGTAGTTAGAGCATAGAGG
>NW_022103929.1:235167-237084 GCF_000313985.2 Echinops telfairi | reverse complement strand
CATCATAGGGCTTAGATAAAATTTCTTAAAAATCGCAAACAATTACAGTACACTGTACAAAAGCAAAAATGCACCTGATACGTAGCTCCGATACGCAGCGATGCATACAGAAGCGTGTACAGTATGAGCCAATCAGTGGCAGTAATGACAGAGCATGCGCTGTTACCCAAAAACCGCGATAGAGTGAAGCCACGGAAGTCGAAGAGCGAAGTGGCAACGGTTCACTGTACTGAAAAGTCAACAGTTTGAACCCACCAGCTGCTCCGTGGGAGAAAGATGAGGCTTTCTATTCCCCTTTAAGATTCAGTTTCAGGAATGAAAGGGGGCAGTTTTACTATGTCCTACAGGCTCGCCATGAGTCATTATTGACTCCATGGTAGTGAGTTGAAAGTTATTATACCCAGAGCTTGACAAGTAACAAAAAGGACAATGGTGATGATTTCAAAGGTGTGCATGTGTGTCAAAACTTATCCAGTTGTAAACTTCAAACATGTAGCATTTAGTGTAGGCTAATTATACAGCAATTAAAGTATTTTTCAAAAGACTGACAAGAACTATTACCAAGGATGTGGAGCAGATTCCTCATTCGTTGGTTGTGGGGATGCAAAGTGGTAAGCTACTTTGGATAGCAGGTTGCCAATTCCTTAAAAAATTAAAGATGTATTTACCACTGATAAGAAAGGTAAACATACATACACACAGGGGCTAAATGCTAAGGGCATACAACAGAGCAGCAAGGGAAGCAAAGCAATGAAGTCCCCAGGGAATACCAAAATAGACTTTGGGGCCAGGGCGTGGCAACCCATCAGACTCCACTGGAAAACACTCTTAAAGGTCACCAAAAAACCTGGAATTATTTATAGACTTATTCTTTTGTTTTTGTTTTTTTTTTCTTGCTGTTTAGTTTTGCTGTCTTGATTTTGTGCTTATTATTATCTCTGCATGTCTATTTAGATAAGATAGATGGGTAAACAAACTGGAGGAGAAAAGAACCGGACTGATGGTTCCAGGGGGACACGAGAGAAGGGGAGATGGGGGAAAGGAAGCTGGTGTTAACAAACCCAGGGACAAGGGAAGAACAAGTGATCTAAAATCGATGTCGAGGAGGGCAGAGGATGCCTGGTAGGGCTTGATCAAGGGCAATGTAAGAGAGTGGAATTACTGAAACCCAAATGAAGGCTGAGAATGATGGTGGGACAAGAAGAAAGTAAAAGGAAATAGAGGAAAGAACTAGGGCCTATCTAATTGAGAAGCAACAAAGTTCACATGGAAGAAGCACACCAGCCTGTGTGATAAGGAGCTGTCCATGGGATTAGGTATCAAACATCCGAGACACAAAACAAGATATCTTATCAATGTGAAAGAACAGGAGTGCGGAGCGGAGACCCAAAGGCCATCTGTAGACAACTGGACATCCCCTTACAGAAGGGTCACAAGCAAGAGACGAGCCAGTCAGGGTGCAATATAGCACCGATGAAACAAACAACTTTCCTCTAGTTTTTTAATGCTTCCTGCCCCCCACTATCATGACCCCAATTCTACCTCACAAATCTGGCTAGACCAGATCATGTACACAGGTACAAATAAGAGCTGGAAACACAAGGAATCCAGGGCAGATAAACCCCTCAGGACCAATAATGAGAGTAGCAATAACTGGAGGGGAAGGAAAAATGGGGAACCGATCACAATGATTGGCATCTAAACCCTCCCAGGGAGACAGACAACAAAAGTGGGTGAAGGGAGACATCGGTCAGTGTGAGACATGAAAAAACAACAATTGTGTTAATCTGGATACTTTAGAGAAACAAATCCACAAAAACGCATGTATAAGAGAGTTTTATATAAAGGTTAAGTGCACATCAAGAAAACATCCCAACCCAAGCCCACAAGTCCAACATTAACTCATATGTCTGACAC
>NW_022103929.1:230475-234195 GCF_000313985.2 Echinops telfairi | reverse complement strand
AACGATGTACAAATGCGCTTTACACAATTGATGTGTGTATGGATTGGGATAACAGTTGTATGAGCCCCTAATAAAATGTTAAAAAAAAATTAAATTAAATTAAAAAAAAAAAAAGAAAACGAGGATGGCAACAAATGTACAAATGTGCTTGACACAATGGATGGATGGATTGTGATAAGAGCTGTACGAGCCCCCAATAAAATGATTTTTTTTAAAAAAGCTAAATATAGCAGGTCCACTGCTAAGTATTTATTTACTCAAGAGAAATAAAAGCATATGTTCATGTGAAGCCATTGTATTCTGAATAGCCAAAATTTGGAAACAAGCCCAAAGTCCATCAACTGATGAATGGATAAACAAATTGCGATAAAATCACACAACAGAAAGAAATTAACTACACTTACATGCAATAAAATGGACCTCAAAAGCATTATACTGAGGGCAAAGATATAGACCTCATAAGGATAAGTAACGATGGTTCTACATATGAAATTATAGAAGAGGCAAAACTATAGGGAAAACAGAGTACCATTGCCACGGGCTGGGAATATAAGACTACTTGGGGATGCAAATGACAGAGGAAGCAACATGCTTCATTGCAGTAGGTGAATAATGCCTTTATAAAGCTTTTTTAAGGGCTGGAGAGAAAAGGGGGGAAAATTAATAACAGTCACAGCTATCATTTATTGAGTCCTTATTGTATGTTGGGTGACTGGACTATGTACAATATGTGCATTATTTCATCGAACCCTCTCAACAGGCATGTATTGAATCATCCAACATGTTATTGAGCACTTATTACATTCCATGCACTGTCTTGATGCTGGGAATACAATAGTGATCAAAACAGACAAGGAGTTTACCTACCAGTAGAGGAGAGTAACAATCCTACAAGGTAGATGTACTATTAATAGTGCCTTTTGCAGGAGAGCAAACAGATTCTAAGATTAAATGTTTTGTCCAAGAGTTCTGTGGTAGTTACATAATCTGGTGTCAATTTGGCACCTGAGAGGATTCAGAGTGAAGGGGTGGAGTCTAGTCTATCAATCGGATCATATCCAATGAGGCCTCTGTGTGGGCATGGCCTTCTCCTGAGAATTCTGGGAACTCCTGTATTTTCCTCCATGGAGGGAGGAGACACATTCTCTCTCTCTAGGCTCACTCCCTGGAAGACACTCTACTGACAAGACACATGGAACTACACTAGTGCCCTTAGCTGGAAAAGCCATGTGGCAACCCTGTCAGCGCTGAGATGTTTACAATGCCATTGGATCCAAAGACTTTCTACCCACTGGCCTGTGATCACCCTGCATTCAGCGTCATTGCATGTGTTTCATAAGTATGAAGAGGACTTTGTAGATCAGTGTCGGACATATGGGCTAATATCAGACTTACGGGCTTGGACTGGACTGGGTTGGGATATTTTCTTAATGTACAATTACCCTTTATAGAAAACTCTCTCTTATACACGATTTGTTTCTCCAGTCAACCCAAACTAATACTAGCCCCAATCTGGTATTTGGAAGAGATTGAGGTTTAAACTCCAGTCTAGGATTTCTCAGCAACAACACTACTAAAATGTTAAGCTAGGTCATTCTTTGTTGAGGGAAGTTGTCCTGTGCATTATAGGGAGTTCAGCAGCATGCCTGATCTCTACCCAAATGATGCCCCGTTACAAAAACCAAAATGTTCTCAAACACTGCCAATGTCCCTCTGAAAGTAATGTTGGCCCCAGTTGAGACTCACGGCTTAGTCTGCCATCCCAGCCCAGCTCTTAAAAATACCTTCCCACACCTGATACTGTCCTAGTTCAGCTCACCTAAGATCTCGTAATTTGTCCATCTACATGCAGACTCTACTCTCCCTCTTATCTATCGCCAAACCACTGCCGCAACCAACCTGCAAAATCTTCCAGACGTACATCCAATGTCTCGGAAACCTCCTAAACCCCTGGATCCAAGTGCTGGGGTCAAAGTTGTTATACTGTCTCATATTTTAGGATCTGTCTAATCTACTAAGAGATGACCTTTTTGTGGCAAAGGCCCTATCTTACTCATGTCTGTATCCATAGAACCCAGAATTAACTGGCCTCCAGAGTCTTAAACGGCCTCCTTCCCAATGTCGACAAATTCCAGAACTATTTTGTGAGGAACATCTTGGTCCTACCCCTAGGATCTCTTTAGAGATGTCACTGATTTAATGATATTCGTACATTTTTTCCTTTCCCTTAAGATCTTTATTTTTAATATCCAGCTCAGTCAGTCAGGGCAAAATTCTGACTTGAGGATTTAATCAGTCAAATAGATACATGCTCTCTTGACTGAGAATATTGATTTAAATTCACTGCCTGCCTGATGCTTATCAAAATTTAACTAAAAGAAATAATACTCAGGGGGAGCAAGGAGTGGGGACGTCCCCAAAGCCCATCTGTAGGCAACTGGACATCCCCTCACAGAAGGGTAGCGGGGAGGAGACAAGCCGGTTAGGGTGCAGTATACCAATGATGAAGCATACAACTTCCTCTAGTTTTTAAAGGTTTCCTCCCCACTCTCATGATACAAATTCTACCTTAAAAATCCGGCTACACAGAGAATGTACACAGGTACAGATAGGAACTGGAAACACAGGGAATCCAAGAGTGTTAAACCCCTCAGGATCAATAATGAGAGTCGCGATACCAGGAGGGTAAGGGGGTGGTGGGAGAGAAAGGGGGAATCACAATGACGTACATATAACCCCCTCCCTGGAGGACAGGCAAGAGAAAAGTGGGTGAGGGGAGACACTGGATGGTGTAAGACCTGACAAAATAATAATAATTTACAAATTATCAAGGGTTCATGAGAGAGGGAAAGTGGGGGAGGGAGGAGAAAAATGAGGAGTTGATACCAAGGGCTCAGGTAGAACTGTTTGAGAATGAGGTTGGCAACAAATGTACAAATGTGCTTGATACAATGGGTGGATGTATGGATGGATTGTGATAAAGAGTTGTACGAGCCCCCAATAAAATGATTTTAAAAATAAAGGGCTGCAGCATCAGAAAGGTTGAGAATCACTGGGCTAGAAGAGCTGTATCTAAAATAATTCTGATCTTGAATTATAACCTGTTAACTCCCCTAATAAATCCCATAATTGTGAGTAAAAAAAGAAAGAAAGAACACTCTCGGAATGTTAAGGACTCATTCATTCAAAAAACTATTTTCCAGTGTCTGGCAATTTTAGGTACCGGCTGGGGGATAAACAATGAACAGAGTCCCTGTAGCTTACTCATTCCTCTTTACCTCTAAATCCAGCCAAATCATCAGAGATGTGATCTAAACCACAGGTGTATATATACCTTCGCCCTTTAAAGACTTTTCACTGGCATTAATTCAGCTTGGATTGAGATGCATTAGAATTCCTTAAAATTAAACTCATTACTTTATCAGTGTGATCTTTTTTGTCAACAAAAACCACAGTGTCCCCTAGTATGAAGACCAGCGAGAGACACTGATCTCAAATCAAACAGTTTTAACAGTTGTGCTTCTACTGAACAAAATGTGTTCAATATTATGAACACTGTGAATCTGGTAATGGAGTATTACAGTACCCATTTTGCTATGTTCTAGGAAACGCAGCTGAGGTACGTAGTTTATTGTGTCAACCTGGCCAATAAACACATATGGGATTAATTGAAGGGCGGAGGGATAAATGGCTTAGTGAGCCTCGCCTTTCTAGTTCTCG
>NW_022103929.1:225624-226817 GCF_000313985.2 Echinops telfairi | reverse complement strand
CTTGATAATTTACAAATTATTATTTTGTCATATCTTGCCCTGTCCGACGTCTCCCTTCACCCACTTTTCTGTTGTCCATCCCCCAGGGAGGTCACGTGTAGATCCTTGTAATCGGTTCCCCCTTTCCAACCCACTCTCCCTCTACCCTCCCAGTGTCGCCACTCCTTTTGCTGTTTTTTACAAGGCATAGAAGGAGCCCTGCTGAGTTAAGCATTGGGCTGCTAACCACAAGGTCAGCAGTTTGAATTCACCAGTCACTCACTAATTGAGTGAAAGATATGCTTGTCTGCTCAAGTAAAAATCCAGTCTTATTGGGACTCCACTCAAGTATTCCCTCAACGCAAGTACACTTTGTTCTAATAACCCAGCTATCTGTGATGCTCACCTTCCCCGATATAATCACTGAAGATAAAATGGGTCATAAATAAATGTTGTGAAGAAAGCTGATGGTGCCCAGCTATCAAAAGAAATTGTGTCGAAAAATAAAATTAAATTTAAAAAAATAAATAAATAAAGAGAAATTATGTCTGGGTGGGGGCGTCTTAAAGGCTTGAAGATAAACAAGTAGCCATCTAGCTAAGAAGCAACAAAGCCCACATGGAAGAAGCACACCAGCCTGTGTGATCATGAGGCATTGATGGGATCAGATATCAAGCATCAAAGACCCCAAACCAAAAATCCTGAGGTGGAGGGCGGAGTGGAGACCCAAAGCCCATCTGTAGACAATTGGACATTTCATTACAGAAAGGTCACAATGAAGAGACAAGATATTCAGGGTATAGTATAGCACTGATGAAACATAAAACTTTCCTCTAGTTCTTTAATGCTTCCTCCCCCCGCCCCCAAACCCAATGCTACCTTACAAATCTGGCTAGCCCAAAGTATGTACACTGGTACAGGTAAGAATCTGAAACACAGGGAATCCAGGAAAGATAAACCCCTCAGGACCAATAATGAGAGTAGTGATACCAGGAGAGAAAGGGGAAGGTTGGGGGAGAATGGGGGAACTGATCACAATGATAATACACCGCCACCCCCTCCCAAGGTAATGGACAACAGAAAAGTGGGTGGAGGGAGTAGCGGAACAGCAGGGGAGGAGAGTAGAAAGACCCCCAGGGAATGATGAGGGTGGACATTGGAGACAGGGCATGGTGCCCCAACAGGCTAGACTGGAAAACACAAGTTTTTCTTGC
>NW_022103929.1:174094-223991 GCF_000313985.2 Echinops telfairi | reverse complement strand
AAAAAGACATAAAAAAATAATTTATAAATTAACGAGGGTTCAAAAAAATTAACAAGAGGTCATGAGGGAGGGAGGGGATGGGAGGGGGGAAATGAGATGATACTAAGGGCTCAAGTAGAAAAAAATATTTTGAAAACTATGATGGCAACATAGGTACAAATGTGCTTGACACAAAGGATGGATGTATAAATTGTGATGAGCTGCAAAAGCCCACAAAATGACAAAAAAAAATCAATACTGGGAATTTTAGGGAGCAGTTCTCCTGTCCTACAGTGTCTCTGTAAGACAAAAATCACTTGATGGCAGTGGGCTTATACTATGCATATTTGAAAAGAGGTGGGAAATAAACTCTAGTCTATTGATTTCATTTTTGTTGTTGTTGTTGTTGTTTTGTGATTTCTTGATGGTACTTTTTAATCTAAAATTTATTATTTTCTCCATGTTGGACCATATACTATTACTATTAAAACTACTATATTTCCATCATACAGATGAGAAAGATGAGGCTCAGGGAGGTAAATTAACCTGCATATGATCTCACAACTAGTATTTAAAGATCTGAGATTCAAATTAATTCCAAACCATTACATATAGGTGTGTGTAGAGGAGCAAACAAAGCAGAATGTGGGAAGAGGAGGTTGCCACAGTCCTTACTGAGCATGTAACATTTGAGCTGAGTTTTAAACATCAGGAGCTTGTCAAGAAGCAAGACTGTATTCCAAAATCAAAATACCAAAGTCACTGCTATCCAGTCAATTCACAATATTTTTTTTAAACAAACGCATAATTTTATTTGTTTACTTTTAAGTTTAAATCCTTGAGGGGTACAACATCACAGGAATCCTGTGTCCAATAGCCTTAGCAGGCAGGTAGCTCCAGAATTTGGCCCGAACCATGCCACTGTTAAAAACATGGAACGTTTCACGAATGTGTGTCAGTCCAACTTGTAACCACTACGCCACCATGGTTCACCAAACTCCAGAGAGAAAGTAACACTGGACAAAAACCCAAAGCAAAGTGATAATGAGAAAAGAAAGTTCTGCAAAAGGCAACAGAAACATAGGGTTACATTCACAATTAAGTCATCTTAAAGGACTCACCAGAAGTTCTAACATCTAAAATGGAATGTTTCATAGACGTTATTGAGAACTTCTATGACCATCATACTAGGTCAGAGCAAGATAAAGGCAGTCTTTTTACATGATTGAGCTAATCAGTCTGAATTATGTTCAAAAAGCAACGGAGAACCACAGAAAGCTCCTAAGAATGGAATTACAGATTTGAGTCAGGGAAACCACTTAAGAGGCTACTACAAGGGTGTGAAAGTAGAATAAGTGCTAATCCAGTGCTGTCCAAAAGAAATATAATGCAAACCAGATACATGATTTCAAATTTTCCAAAAAGGTACAAAGAAATAAACCAAAAATCACGGAACCCACTGCCATCAAGCCACCCTTCAGGGCAAAGTAGCACTAGCTCCCACGGGTTTCAAAGACTGAAACTCTTTACGGGAACAGAGAGTCTCATGTCTCCTGTGGAAGGGCTGGTGGGTTTGGACCACCAACCATGTGGTTAACAGCCCAATGTGCCGCTAGGACTCCTATTTTCTAAAAATAAATAGATTAAATTAGCCCTACTAAAAACAAAATAAATAAATAAATAAGTCCTACTATGCAACATTTTTATTTACTTCTGTACACCTAAAAGATTATTTCACCATGCAATCAATATAAAAAAGTCTTCACAATACATTTTACTTTCTTTTTTTCTGTACTATCTTTAAATCTGGTATGCATTTTATACTTCTAGCACTTATCAATTTGGATACTGAATTTTTACTGGGAAGATTTCATTTATAGTTGAGATTTGATAACATTAACAGGTGAAAAGTTAAATACCCATGCCCAAGTTGTTCCAAACATTGCTTTAAGGTTTTCCAATACTGAACTGAGGATCTGTCTTAATTAAATTGTCAGTTCCTCAGTCATGACAGCCACCCTTTCAACAGCGCCATGTGTGCAGTATACTCGAGAGAACTAATACTAGTAGTACTAATACTATTCTATTTAGGATAGGCCTAAAGACGGGGGCTTTCCTCCTGTAAAGAGTTACAGTCTCACAGGGAAACCCACAGGGCAGTTCTATCCTGTCCTCTAGGGTCACTAGGAGTCTCCATCAATGGCAGAAAGAGTGACAAAGGAATTATGGCTGTTGGCACATTTCATACTGCTGAAGCTTTCTATGAACTAAGATCAATAACATACCAAGAATGACCTATGACAGTAGCCCTATTGGCCACATCCTTACTACTATCATTAACTTTCTCTTGACGAGTGCCTACACCTGTGAAAAGGAAGTACAGCAGGGAATTGTTATACCTCATCTCCTATGTGCAATGCACCCAAAGTGTGTGTGGCCTCAAAGTATGCTCTTCGTTACACAAGGAATAACTCACTCACCGTTTGTATGGACTACGTAAAACACTTGGTTTCTCTCTACTCTCCTACTGCTCAGCCATTTCACTGTTCATTAGACTTTATCTACAATGCAGGAGCTCTGGAGGCACAAAGGGTAAACATTTGGCTGCCAACTAAAAAGGTGGCACTTCAAACCCACCAGTTGCTGGGTAGCAAGGAGGCCTGGTGATTGACTCTGATAAATCCTTCAGCCTCTGAATCCCATAGAGCACTTCTACCGTCACATAGACCGCCGAGTCAGACTCAGCTTGACAGCACACAACAACAAATATCCAATGAAGAAAAAGAAGTCATAGGAAAGCCTGCTTTTTATAATCATTTTATTAGGGGCTCATACAACTCTTATCACAATCCATACACACATCAATTGTATAAAGCACATTTGTACATTCATTGCCCTCATCATTCTCAAAACATATGCTCTCCACTTAAGCCCCTGGCATCAGCTCCTCATTTTTCCCCTCCCTTCCCGCCCTCCCTTGTGAACCCTTGATAATTTATAAATTATTATTTTGACATATCTTTCCCTGTCCGACGTCTCCCTTCACCCACTTTTCTGTTGTCCGTCCCCCAGGGAGGACACATAGATCCTTGTAATTGGTTCCCCCTTTCCCGCCAACCCTCCCTCTACCCTCCCAGTAACGCCACTTACACCACTGGTCCTGAAGGGATCATCCGCCCTGGATTCCCTGTGTTTCCAGTTCTTATCTGTACCAATGTACATCCTCTGGTCTAACCAGACTTCCAAGGTAGAATTCGTATCATGATAGTGGGGCGGTGGGGGTGGGGGAGGAAGCATTTAGGAACTAGAGGAAAGTTGTATTTTTCATTGTTGCTACATCGCACCCTGACTGGCTCGTCTCCTCCCTGAAACCCTTCTGTAAGGGGATGTCCAGTGGCCTACAAATGGGTTTTGGGTCTCCACTCCGCACTCCCCGCCCTCACTCACTATGGTAAGATTTTTTGTTCTGATGATGCCTGATAACTGATCCCTTCGACACCTCATGATCGCACAGGCTGGTGTGCTTCTTCCATGTGGGCTTTGTTGCTTCTGAGCTAAATGGCCGCTGTTCACCTTCAAGCCTTTAAGACCAGACGCTATATCTTTTGATAGCCGGGAAAGCCTGGTTCTAATGCTACATTTATTAGAGACAGCACAAGCATAACGGCTAAGAGTTTAAGCTCTGAAGTCAGCCTGCTTGGATTCAAATTCTGGTTCTCACATGTATGAAATGTGTGACCTTGGGAAGTTACTCAGGCCTCTCTGTGGCTCAGTTCCCTCTTCTGCAAAACCCTGATAATGACCCATGCTTCCTTGGGATGTTTCAAGGATTACAGAAGACAACACACAAAAATAAACTGGCATCTGGTACTTGGCATGTAGGAGATGATCCAAACACATGTGCTTTTTAAACAGAGCTGGTGGAGAAAGTGAAACCTGCTGGCGGCTGACACTAACCCCAAGGCCTACTGTTCAACCCCACCAGCTGCTCTGAGGGAGAAGGAAAGGGCTTTCTGCTTCGGGAAAGATTTATAGCCTCAGAAACCCAAAGCAGCAATCTTACTCTGTCCTAAAGGGTTGCTGTAAGTTGGATGGCAGCCAGAGATATAAGTGGAGAAAAACTTGAAATTATGGCTCAAGCAAAAAACTCCAAAAAAAACAGTCACTGCCATCGAGGCGACTCCAACATAGCAATCGTATAGGACAGGGTCGAACTGCCTTTATGGGTTTCAGAGACTGTAACTCTTGGCCAGAGTAGAAAGCCTTATCTTTGTTCTGCTGAGCAGCTAGTGGTTTCAAACTGCTGACCTTGTGGTTAGCAGCACAACCATAATCACTATGCAACCAGGACTCCTGCTTCCATACTTCAAGTAACCATGTCCTTTCCAACATTTTTTTAAATGTACAGGTAGTATTTTGAGGTCCAAAAATAAAGAATCTTGCATGTAGTTACAGTCATTTTGAAAGGCTCTAAATCAAAAAAGCCTTTTCCACTGACAGAGGCAGATAATGCAGGGTGGCACAGGTGCAGTCAAGCAAATGGAAAAACATGAAGCAAAGGAGAAAGGAAACTTGCCTGCTTTTCCTTTTCCGAGGTGCTTTCTCCGCTGTGCCACTCAGTCTGCGGAACAAACAAAAAAGATAATCACTAAAAGTAACACCCACGAATCCATCTCCGGCCTACTGTGCTAATCTATGAGTAAACGTAGTACTCTCTGGGGGGGTCTAACCTTGCTAAAGCCATACCTTACCCAACAAACCCTTTATGCCCTGCTTCCCCTATGTACCGAAAGCAATCCCGGACTCCCTCCTCCTAATGTCTTCTTAGCGACTTAGCCCCAAACCTGCTTTGCTTCCTCCTAGTCTCTCCTCCTATTCCCAGCCCCTACTCGTCTCGACCCAGCTCCCCCAAACCTCCACCTACTCATTGTCTGCCTCATCACCCCACAAGCCCCTCCGACCTCCTTTTTCCTGCGCCCACCCCTCCCAACAAGAACTGCCCCTCCGAGCCCCGCCCCTCCAGACCCGCGCTCCCCGCATTCCATGGCCCTTCCACGGGGCGCCCGCGCCCTGCCCCTTCGGGCCCAGAGCCCCCCACCTCACCTTCCCCGGAGCCCCTTCCCGCACACGTCACGCTCGCCTGGCCTCGAAGGTGTGATCAGGGTCCTGCCCGCGCTACCACCCCCGGTGGCCCCCAGACCCTGCACTCCCTGCACCTCCGCCCCTCCAGTCTCGGCGCCCCGAAAGCTTCACGGCCCCAAGCCACTGCCTCTCGGCCCGCTCCCTCTCCCCGGCCCCATCCCCACCCCCGACCTCCACACAGCCCACGCCCCACCTGGGGACCAGGCGACTCCGCGGCTGCGGCTGCGGCTGCTGCCGGGCTCCTCTGACCATCCGGCTCCCGCTCCGCCGCGGGAGCTGCTCCGGCGGCCGCAGGGCTCGCTCGGGAAGCTGAGGCGGCGGAGGCTGGAGTAGGCGGAGGAGAGGGAGGAGGGCCTCGCGCCTCTGCCTGGCTTGCCACGGACCCGCCTCCTTCGCGCCTCTCATCATCTCCGATTGGTTAGAGCCATTGTGTGGCCGAAAGCCTCGCGCTCGATTGGACATTCAGGCTGTCATACTGCACGCTGCCCACCCAGAGGTTTGGTTGAGACTGCAGGTGGCGGCAGCGGTGCCGTAGAGACTGCAGGCTGGACCGGAGAACTATGCGCCACCGTGCGCTCAAAAGTAAGAACTGCAGTTCGGCATCAGACACCTGCCCGCAGGTCCTCCAGGCTCTGCATCCTTATCTCACACACCTGCTGGCGCCATCTCCAGCACCACCACTGACTGCATCACACCTAGACAGAAAGCCCCAATCTCTCTGTAGTTTCCCAAACTCCACTGGCAGGTGCGACAGGGAGGCAATTCACCCCATCGAGCTTCCTTTTGAACCACCTCAAATGTGGGCCCTATCATCTCTGAAATGGTTCCACAGCTTACGGCCACCCTTTGTGGATGATACAGCCAAAAACCTACAAATTTCACCAAAAATAAGGCCTGGTTTGATCTCCCAACTCTGTAGAATATATTGCATAGAGTGCGGACTTTCAAGAAAAAGATTTTACTGTGAAAGAAAAATCGAGGCTGCAAACAGAACTGATGTCATGGCTAAAGCGTGCATTCCATTTCTGAAAGACCTAAAAGCACAATTGATCGCTACATTTGTGCTAACCATCCTGTGTACTGCAGATAATGGTCATTCTTCAGTCAGTTGTTCGATTTCAGTAGAAATTTTACTGTGTTTTTGTTGATGACGTAATCGTGCCTAACTACCCACACCAAGCACAGTACCTTTCCTCATCACCCTTCACAAGTCTATCCTTGAAATAAAGGATAGCTCACTAAATAATCTAAAGCTTATTCTTGAAAGGTGTATCTTCTCAACCTCTCTCATCTATGTCTTACATAGATAGGTACAGGTAGTTTTTGATTGGTAGATCTGTAACACATTTGGAGCTGGGAAGTGACATATTTCTTTCACCTCGATTCAAATCAAGATGACAGCCTAAGGCAGTACACAGACACAAAGACAAATAAATGTCTCCGTGATCTTCACAGATGGCAGAAATGAGGATTCTAGGTTTTTTTTTTATGAAAGCAAATTGTAGAGACCCTACAGAACAAAGCAGAACTGCCTTGTTTGCAAGGCTATGAATCTTGACAAAAGCATACTGTCATATCTTTCTCATGCAAAACAGAATGACTGGTGAGTTCCAACTGCCCATTCTCTGGTTAGCAGCTATGTGCCACCAGGGCTCCTTTATAAAATAGTTAAGTTGTAGTGGGGTTTTAAAAATGGCTTTTTCCCCAAGAAAAAAATGTTGCCAAATTTGGCGTCCTCCAAATTCACCTTGTATGCAAGCTTATCACAGAACCACAAATCTCAATCCCAACTGGCAATATTTACTTTTCATCCACAAATCAGAAAGAGGAAAGAAGAATCTGAATGATTTGTGTAAGACAAGTGGTGGTGGTGAAGGATCAACTAAGGGACTCATCTTGAAATGTCATCTGGGTTTTAAAACACCCAAATCTACCAGATTTTTAAGGCCTTTATTTAATTTGGCCTGAAATACTCATATATTCTGCCAACAGAGCTACACCTAGGCATTTCTCACATCTTTCCAATTAGAACCCTCAAGTCTTAAAGGTTAATCTGCACATGTACAAATTCTAGTAACCCCTGCTTCTGTGCTTTTCTGTGGTAAATATACAGCTAATCATTCCAATTTAAGTTTAATTCACTTTCTCATTAAAGCCTTCCTATCAAACATTTCCGTCTTCCAATTTCCATCATCATCAATTGGTGTATGTTTTTATTATTTCCTTAACTTCATTGGCAAATGGTATAGAAGAGTGTGAACCTCAATAAACAGCAACTTTGGGTCAGTGACTGGTTGCTTTATGGATGTTATTTTTAATCCTTAGATCAACTATGTACCGTATTAGTTCGTTTCAAAAAGAAGAATCTTAAAATTCAGAGAATCCAATTTGCTCAGGGTCATACAGCTATAACCAATATTGCTTTAAAAGGCTTAAGATGTACTCTGGGGTTCCCTATAAAGATGCTAAGTTTCAGTTATTCTATGCAGCCTTGGACAAGTTATATAGAGCCACAAGAAGCACTATACAAATAGGGCATATACAGCATAACTAAGTATACTCAGTGCAGGTCAGCTGCTATTACTGCGTGGCTGAACGGTTGTCCATCTAGATCTCATTCTCAAACCTATCTATATTCTTTCTACTATTCCATAATATCTCCATGCAGTCTTTTATATCCCATTCCATCTACACCCAAAAACAGAGTTCTGAGAAAGAGTGGGTGACCAAGGAATTAGTGGAAACAGACTTTTGTAATACATTATTGATACAAAAGAAAAAATATTCTGTAAATCTCACACATTTTTAAGAAAACATTTGAATGATACAAGCCAAGCTTATTCTCTGGAGGACAAGGCCCATATTCACAAACTGATTGATGAGGAAACAGAAAGCTAAGAGGGGAGTGAAAAAGCAGCCCTCTGTATTTAGCATGTTAGGGGACTTTCCAACTTGTGTGTGTGGTATTTTTATACTACTGTATATTTCACCAGCACCACTGCACACTGTAAATATACAAGTGAAAGACTCTATAACAATCTCATACTCCTGGGTACTAGAAGCATACTCCATACTGGAAACATACTCCTGGGTACTGGATCCAGGACAGAACACTGAATATTAACTTTAAAGAACTGGAATACTTAGCTCAGAGACAAGGGCAGAAATAGAAAAAGATTCACTTTTGTTTACCAAGTCAACAAACCAAGTGAAGGAATACACATTTTTTAATTTGTTATATAAAATGCTAACTTATTTTAGACATACCAGACTGTGCAGTAAAATTATTTTTCACAAACTTCCTCTAATCTTTTTTATTAATTTACACTGAAGGTATATAGCACCTTTCATCCAAAGAACTGAAAGTGCTTCACAAACAGCATTTAAAAATCAATTACATTTAAAAGTCTGGATTCTTGTTGTTAAATCTCTTCGACTCCAAATACACAGTTCCTGGAAGCTGATGGAAAGTGATTCTATTCCTGATAATAAAGCAGCTCAAAGAGAGTCCCATTTTATTTTCACAACACAGGTATTTTCCACAACCTGATTCTGTGCTTTCAAAGCTAAAACACACACATCATCTTATTCCAATTCACAATTATTTTTAAGATGTCAAAATCTTCCAACAGCTCTAGACATCCAGACGGAGTAGGAGCTGATGCAGGTTGCATATTAGATGTACTTGATCCAGGCTTTTGAGGATCATACCAGATGAACACATTTAAAGTACTGAGACTTTCCAGGGAAAAGCAATAAGCTATAAAAAGCTAGGCAAGAGCATATTAGGTAAATAAGGGAAAGGAGTAATGGCAATTAAAAAGACAGTTCTTACTAGAGCCTAGGATACTTTATTAGAAACCAAGTAGCCCGTAGGCAAATAAAAATATTTACCCCTCCCCCCATTAATACAACATAAGGGTTACATTCAGCTGAGGTACAGGGAATGACAGATCCTCCTGCCTACAACTCTATAACTCGCAAGTACAGTATCTTCCTACACAATTCTGCTACATAGCCCTTGTTTATTAGAGGAATTCAAATATTCCGCTTAGGCGTACAAGTCCAATATTATCACTCTCTTCCCTTTACATGTCTAATAGTAAAAACTTTTTATCCATTCAAAAAGCCATTATTTAGTTGAAGTCAGGCAAAGAGATGGTAGGTAAGGAATGGACAGATTATTATTGGCATATGCCCAACTATTGACAAATAAATGCAGTACACCTTGACTTAAAAGTCACATTACAGGGATAACTAAAACAACTGCAATAACTACATAGTCTGAGCAAAGGAGTGTCAACTGGGAAGGATGGGCTGAAACAGTTTTACTGGTACAATTTAGAAGCAATGAAGAGCACGCACTTAAATACAACGTATGGTAACGGAGAAAAATACTGCCGAGAGCTGTTCAAAGAACAAGTTGTCTGCATCATTAATTTCCAGTGTTTCACAATTAGTAAGATATACAACTACATATCCCTGTATGACAAAAATACCTTTCCCCCTGAATAACACTGGGGTCAGGGCAGTAACATGAAGGTACTGACCCAACACTAATTCAAGGGTGTGCAGCAAGAGTCTTAGCCACTTCTTTCACAGAGCTATACAATTAAAAACTACACAAGGAACTGGCTAACAAGGAAAGGAAATCAAATCAAAACAGTATTGTGCTCATTTAATCAAAGAAAACCCTGATGAAAAATTATGTGCCAAGAAGCTTAATAAGAATTTTATTGCATTTTTAGGTAACCTGGAAGTTCTTGTCCTGAAGGTGAAAGGTTGGTTTTCCAAAACTACCTGAACAGATGCTAAAGTGCTTTATTAATTGGCTGGCTTCACAAGGATTTCCTGGAATGATACAAATCATAGCAAAGGGATACCAACTATTTCAAAAAGTGGTAAATTCCAACATCATTTATGACGGCAGTCATAAGAGACACTGGAACACTTGTCCATATTAAGTGGACAGTTGCATATCAAGAACTAATCATCACAACCCTTTGGATATTCAAATTACTTACACAAAGCCAAAATATGGTATTACAGACCTTTACAAAAAGGATAATTTGTTTCTTTCTACACTTTTAAAAATCTGCTTCAGATTACATTTCACAAATACAAGAGGCCTAACTTTAATCTTTCCAGTTGCAGTTAAAAAATGAACACTTTCTAAAAGTTAAGGTCAAGTGTTACAACAAGAGAATGACTCCTATTGAAAAATACAGATTTTACTTAATGATATTCATGATAGATTGTAAACTGGATTGATCACATTCTACTCAACTGGTATTAAATGAACACATTTGCATCACAAGTATTAAATGTTTTTCTATTACTATAGAGGATATAAACCAAAACATTAATATGGCAGTTATGTTCTTTAGGCACAGTTTAGTGATTTTAAAAAACAAAACGAACAAACAAAAAAACATAATATTGAATTTCAATTGAACTTTTTAAACTCAAAAACCAAAGGGTCAAGAATTTTAATTTTTAAAAAAAGGATAACTTTAAGCTAACAATGCAAGCTGTTTAAAATTTCTATCCCTTAACCTATGAGTTTTAAGATTACTTTATTAAAAAATACAAGGAATCTGAAAAAAGATCAATACAATTATCTTAATGTACAAAGTCATAAGCTGTAGCAGTTTTTAACTAAAATTTAAAAACACAACAAGGAGGGCAGCCCTTTAGACCAATTTATTTTATATCCATTTAAAATATCATCCAACAAAGGACAATGAAGTTTACAGCTGGGACAGGTATACATAACTTGAGGCATTTGCAGTCCATCATGCCCACTGAATAACAACTTTGCTGCTGAAATTTCTTAAAACTTACCAAACTAAAACAAAAGGCTGAATGATACAAAAGGAGTATTTCGGTGGAGTCTGTTCTGTCAATTGGCGTTTTAAACAAAGGAAACACATCCTGTTTCCCCCAGACTAGTTAAGTAAGCAAGAGCTACATGCAGCAGTGTATTAAGACATTTCTCAAGTCTTCTCAAATGAGTCCAGGTGGGGATGGGATGAAGGAGAAAACTGATAGAAAAACATTGCTATAGACACCATAACAAACAATAAATTTAGATAATTTAAAATAAAAAAAGGCAAGAGGCAGCATTTCAGCAGCAAAGTGCTCAATAAAAAGTATATTGTAGAGGGTAATACACGAAAAGTTGGGGTAAGAAGAGGGCAGGAAAATGGGTCAGCAGGATGGTGAAGGCCTCAAAGAAAATACGGCGTCGTTGTTCTAGGAGGAATAACACGTTCTGAATCTGGAACTGCCCGGAATAACTTTGGTTCTCTTGTATTTACATCTTTGAAGACCATGATGGAGGCAATATTTCCACAACGATAGCAGTAATTAGGAGCAGACCATACTGTTACCAGCTTCTCATCAAACATAAATTTATAGCCTTCATGCACTAGTTGATGTGCTCTGCAGATGAGTTTTAAGTTGTTGATATGAACAAACTGTAATTTAGAAAAGCTTTGTAAATAAGTATCCAGTATATATATACATATATATATAAAGACAAATAGCCCACAAGAGCATAATCAGTTAAATAAATGGTCAAAACCTGTTGATTATTAAAGCTCTCACAATTACAGAACCCAGCCCAGATATCCTCAGCAAGCGCAATAGCAAATCAAATCACACTGGCTTGATTCATGAGAGCTATCTAATTAGATGGTCACATAATTCATTTCTACAGTTTAATAATAAAGACAAATACTACTAATATTTAGCCTTTAAATCAGGGTTGCTGTGGTTTTGATTCATGGTAACCCCATGTTATATCAAAGTGGAACTGTACTCCAGGGGGTTCCAATGACTGATTTGGGGGAATATGTTTTTAGACCTTGCTTCCGTGGACCCTCTGAGTTCAGAATAACCAGCATTCTGATTAACAATAAAGTGTGGTAGCAGTTTGCACCATAATTAAGGACTTCATCTAGCATTTAGTGAGGGTTTAGTATGTGTCATTTTTGTAAATAATTCTGAAAGGGAGTTTTATTACTTAAAAAAAGAAAGGCTCAAATAGAATACATTATTTACCCAAGTTGCCCCGTGGGGAGTGTAGTAGTTACATAATCTAGTGTTAATTGGAGAGGATTACAAGCAAAGGGGTGGAGTCTGGCCTGTCAATCAAGACATAAGCAATGAAGCCTCTGTGTGGGCATGGTCTTCTTCTGAGAATTCTGGGAACTCCTGTTTTTCCTCCTTGGAGGAGGAAGATACTTCTCTTTCTCTGGTCACTCAGAGACTACTGACAAGACACATGGAACTACGCTAGTGCCTTGAGCTGGAGCAGCCACATGGAGACCCCTGCCAGCACTGAAATGCTTACAATGCCACTGGATCCACAAGACTTCCCACCCACTGGCCTGTGATCTTCCTGCATTCAACGTTATTGTATGTGTTTTGTGAGTCTGAAGAGGGCTTTATAGATTGCTATCGGGCATATGGACTAATATCGGACTTACGGACTTGATCTAAACTGAGCTGGGATGTTTTCTCAATATTCAATAGCTCTTATATATAAAGCTCTTTCCTATGAATGTCTATGAATTTGTTTCTCTAGTCTACCCAAACACAGGATTAGAATCAAATTCTCTGACTCTATTATGCAGATCACTCCCCAATATAAGTTTATACCTATATGTTTATATGGGTGCATTTTTTAAATGGAAAATAATTGAACCTCAAAAAGTTTCCTGTCTTGTATCTCTTATTCTGTTATTTAATAGCACTATTTGGAAAGGGACAGTTATACTACATATATTACCAAGTGAATGCTGGAATAGGTACTTTCACAAGGAGATAACATTTAACTATTAAGCAAAGACATATTTAAATAAACAACTATAAATCTGGTATCTATCACAACAAGTTTGGATAAACCAAATTGAAATGTGTTATCTATGATGACCATAATTCTTTGTGCCATCCATTAGTAAACAACAAACTACTTTTCAAAAATGATGAAATTTACCTCATTTGTGACCTTCGCTCCAAAAAGCCAGCCTGCTCCTCGGGGACTGATAGCCCAAGTATCTACATCTTCAGGATCTGACCAAACCAGGTCACAAAATGCTCCTTTATGAGGAATTTCCTGATTACGTTCAATTGTTCGAATTTGATCCAGTGTTTTGATATCAGGAGACAAACCACCATGAACACACAAAATCTGCTCATCTATTAACTAGGGGGGTAAAAGGATAAGAAGTTGAATGTAAACTACTATAACTCAGTCATGTCCAAATTCATCAACAAAAACTAAAGGTCTCAATGTAATTCAGATGGCAAATAGATAAAACTTTGGAATGTGTTATTGGCAGGAAAAATACTTGAGGTTTTAAAAATAATTCACATCAACTTACAGCTGCCACTGTAAGCATGTCAAATACTTTGGTACAGTATCTCCAGGCATTAGCATTTCCATATTTGGTTTGGCACTCATCTGTGAAAGAAACAGAACTCTCATTAATGAAGTCCTGAATCTGTCAATAAAATAAACAGCCTATCCAATCATAGATCATTCTTTGAGACAATGGAAACTCAGCTTCAACTAGAATTTCAAGTTATGACATATATGTAGGCTTTGTCCATGAAATAAGGTCAAAAGGAAACAAACATCTAACATACAGTTTGACACTGAAAGTCTGTGGAAAACTTAAAATTTTTTCATGAACTTTAGAAAGTTTGAATATAACTTATCGCCATTGAGTCAATTCCAACTTATGATGTATGCATACATATGTGTGTGTGTGTGTGTGTATACATATATACACATATACTAGAGGGCTTCAAAAAGTTCATACAATTCTATTATCTTTTAATTCCATTTATCCAGAACATTAAAAAAAATCATTTTATTGGGAGCTTGCACGACTCTTATCACAATCCATACATCCATCCATTGTGTCAAGCACATTTGTATATTTGTTGCCAACATCATTCTCAAAACGTATGCTTTCTACTTGAGCCCTTGGTATCAGTTCCTCTTTTTCCCCTCCCTCACAAACCCTTGATAATTTATAAATTATTATTATTGTGACATGTCTTACACTGTTCATTGTCTCCCTTCACCCACTTTCTGTTGTCCGTCCCCCAAGGAGGGGGTTATATGTAGATCCTTGTGGTCAGTTCCCTCTTTCTACCCCACCTTCCCTCCACCCTCCCCGTTTCACCACTCTCACCACTGGTCCTGAGAAGTTCATCTGTCCTGGATTCCCTGTGTTTCCAGTTTCTATCTGTACGTACATGCTCTGGTCTAGCTGGACTTGTAAGGTAGAATTGGGACCATGATAGTGGAAGGGAGGAAGTATTAAAGAACCAGAGGAAAGTTGTATGTTTCATCGTTGCTATACCGCGCCCTGACTGGCTCCTCCCCACGACCCTTCTGTAAGGGGATGTTACCCAGGACATTTTTTAAGTTCCCTTGTATATACATATGTACAACACAAGATTTGGCACTTATTTTTATTCTAGGAATGGCCTTAAGAAGCCATTGAAATTACTGGCTAAAATGTTATCAATAGAAAGAACTAAACAGAAGTTTGACAGAACCCACAACAAATGCTTTGGCCACAATGTTATTTATTGTTAGTTGATATTCGAGTCAATACTGATTCATGGTCACCTCATGTACTACAAAGAATTATTCCACAGTGCTATAATCATAAAGTAAGCAGACTGCCAGGTCGTTTCCTTCACAGTACCACTGGGTAGGTTTGAATCATTGCCCTTTAGGTTAACAGCCAACCATAAACCACTGATACCACCTAGGGACTTACTATGTTATGAATACTGGACAGTTCTATCAAGCTGATTATTTAATGTTTCTACCTTATTCTAAGTACCCTGGTGCCACAATGGTTAAGTGCTCAATTGAGAACAATGAGGTCTGTGGTTTGAATCCACCAGTGGCTCTTTAAGAGAAAGATTTGACAGTCCACTTCCATAAACATCTCAGTTTGGGCAATCCTATGATGAAGTTCTACTCTGCACTTTAGGCTCATTTTGAGTCACACCACCACCTTATCCTGGCAAGATCAGCAAACGAAACAAATTAAAAGAGAATTACCGTATATACCCAGGCATAAGTCAAGTTTTTCTTGCAGTAGTGTGGTAAAATTAGGTGCCTCAGATGATAGTTGGGTCGGCTTATACTCGAATATATAAGGTAATTATAGAAACATAGGTAACTCCTAGCTCAATTTATCTCAAGACTAGGTTGTCTATTCTGAGATTTTCTGCAAATTGTACAACTAAATATTTGGCAGACAGAAACCTTGTCCTTTTCCATTTACATAGGCCAAAAATGTGCTAAAAATGTGCCTACTAAATATGGGACTGAAGGGCCAATATAACAGACACATACGGACACTGTTATTGCTTTAAAATCGAAGTAAAATTCCATGATAACTAAATTTAATCTCCCTGTTGAGGAACTGATAGGCTTCCTTTTCCTAAACCAAATCTTAAAACCACTAGGTGAGCAAATCTTTGAATCTGCTCGAGAAATTCAATAACTAGATTTTGTGCTGTTATCATGTTCCTCAGCCAAAGTATCTTGAATAAAATGCTCTCCTTTCTGGCCATTTTCCCCCTTTTGTCCTACATCAATAAATATTGGTCAAATACTGGTGTTTAAGTTTATACAAAACATTCATCTTACACAGTTGGAACTAGTTGCTTTTTGTTGGTTTATTTCTGTTTTTATTGTTGTTGTTGTTCTGTTTTTAATCATTTTATTGTGGGCTCTTACAGCTCTTATCACATTCCATACATACATCCACTGTGTCAAGCACATTTGTACATATGTTGCCATTATCATTTTCAAAACATTTTCTTTCTACTTGAGCCCTTGGTATCAGCTCATTTTCCCCCTCCTGTCTGTCTCCCTTCACCCACTTTTCTGTTGTTCGTCCCCTGGTGGGTGGTGGGGTACTTGTCGATCATGATCATTATGATCGGTTCCCCTTTCTCCCCCACCTTCCCCTAACCTCCTGGTATCGCTACCCTCATTACTGGTCCTGAGCCAAAAACATTTTAAATAATATTTGTGAATGAAAGTAAGTAACTTATAGAAATGAGATAAATATTATCTACCATAATAATATAAAATGTATATTACAATTATCAAAATATCTCAATTTGATAATGGTTGACAAATGAAGTAACTCTTACTTCTGTATCAATAAAAAAAGTTAACTCAAAATACAACATTTTCATGAAAATAAAGAGGTCTGGCACTAATATTTTTAAGTCTTCAATATTTGGCTCAATCATGCTTAAGAAAATTCGTAATCTTAAGAGTTCTATAATCTTGTTCAGAGAGCATCTTAACCTCATTCTTCTACTTTTAAGGAAGTAAAGTTTTTATAGAAGCAGCTACATTGTTTTTAATTACATAGCTCTTCAGATTCGGAACCCTCCAGTACATGAATTCTCTGACAACAGATAAACATAAAAGATACTCATTCAGCTACATTTCTAATTATATTTTTTTTTTTCACTGTGCAACCCGCTTCAGTGCCTGAAGCCCACGGGGTAAAGCCAGGCAATGGTCCAGGCGACAGTCTGCTTTCGCATGGGACACTGTAAGAGTCTAATTATAATTTTAAAACAACTCCACACTGACCCATAGCCCTACAGGGGACAGCACTGCAGACACAGTGTGGGAATTGCGCCCGATCTGATCCCACCACACTGAGGCAAAACACTAAGGGCGTGCAACAGAACAGCAAGGGGAACAGAGCAATGAAGTTCCCAGGGAACACCAAAAATAGATTTTGGGGCCAGGGCTTGGCACCCCATCAGACTCGACCGGAAAACACTCCTAAAGGCTAACAAACAGTCCTTGAACTAACTACAAGCTTTTCTTTATTGTGGTTGTTGTGTTGTTTTGGTTTTTGTCATTGGCTTGTTATTGTGGTGGTGGTTGTTTTGTTTTCTTTTGTTGCTTGGTTTTGCTCTGTCTTGTTTTTGTGCATGTTAATTACCTCCGCAGGTCTGTCTACATAAGATAGGCTGGATGAAAAATCTGGAGGACAAAATAACGAGACCGACAGTTCTGGGGAGACACAGGAGCGGGGAAGGTGGAGGAAAAGGAAGTGGTGTTAACAAACCCAGGGACAAGGGAACAACAAGTGATCCAAATCGGTGGAGCGGAGGGTGTAGGAGGCCTGGTAGGACGTTATCAGGGGTGGTATAACTGAGAGGAATTACTGTAACTCAAATGAAGGCTGAGCATGATAGTGGGACAAGAGAAAAGTAAAAGGAAATAGAGGAAACAGCTAGGAGGCAAAGGGCATCTATAGAGGTCTAAATAAAGGCATGTACATATGTAAATATATTTATATATGAGGATGGGGAAATAGATTTATGTGCATATATTTATAGGTTTATTATTAAGGTAGCAGATGGACATTGGGCCTCCACTCAAGTACTCCCTCAATGCAAGAATACTTTGTTCTATTAAATTGGCATTCAAAGATGCTCACCTTCTCGACACAATCACTAAAGACAAAGCAGGTGCATAAGCGAATGTGGTGAAGAAAGCTTATGGAGCCCAGCTATCAAAAGCCGCCTGGAGTCTTAAAGACTTGAAGGTAAACAAGCGGCCATCTAGCTCAGAAGCTACAAAACCCACATAGAAGTAGCACACCAGCCTGTGTGATCACAAGGTGTCAAAGGGATCAGTTATCAGGCATCAAAGAACAAAAAATCTTATCATTGTGTGCTCACCTCCCAGCCTTCAGAGCGCTGAAGACAAATGGGTGGATAAGCAAATGTGGTAAAGAAAGCTGATGGTGCCCAGCTATCAAAAGATATAGTGTCTGGGGTCTTAAGGGCTTGAACCACTGACTGTGAAGCACCAACCTAGAGGTTAGCAGACCATCACCTGTCAGCCCATGATTAAAAAAAAAAACTGGTTAAATCATTTATGGTACATCCATACAATGCAGCTTATGAAAATGTCCATGAAGTGAAAAAAATGTTATCATACTATTTTAGTGGGTGTGCATGTGTGTAAATGAATGAATGGATGGATGGATACATCAGAGCAGATGATCAAGCTTGAGTTTGCAAAACATTTACTCAGCAGATGCTTGGATCCCACCCCAAAATATTCTGATTAGGTCTGCTGTGGGGCCCGGCAGTGTATATTTTTAACAAGCACTTCAAGTGACTCCAATAGGTGAATTGAGAACTACATCAAAAAGTTAAAGTTTTCTTTCTCTCCATAGTAAGCTTTTCTATTGACTGGAAGATGTAAGTAAAGTTAGGATAAAATGGAAAAAG
The DNA here is from genome assembly GCF_000313985.2 of Echinops telfairi. Lineage (NCBI taxonomy): Eukaryota > Metazoa > Chordata > Mammalia > Afrosoricida > Tenrecidae > Echinops > Echinops telfairi. Next base: position 205,550 of record NW_022103929.1, on the reverse strand, counting down.
ATTATCTATATTTTCTAATTTTATTATAAAGCACATAACCTGTGTGCTTTCTTTCCAAAGAAGAAAAGAACATATTCAGAATCGGATAAAGGGAAGTTCTTACCATAAAATCCATACACCTGTGTTATTTGTCTACTTTCATGATTTCCTCGTAAGAGTGTAATACGATCAGGCCATTTAGCCTTTAGTGCAAGAAGATAAGTAAAGGTCTCCAAACTATAGTAACCTCTGTCTACAAAATCACCCTGTAAAGTAAAAGTTTATAGTTATAATTCAATAGTCACAATATTATTTTTATTTTTTAATATTATTTTTAATTATACCAAACTGCCTAAACTCAGAGACAGTTCAAAATAACAATAAAGAATTAAACACTGAAATTTTTAGAAATGAAGTTCTAACAAAAAGAAAACAAGCTCAACTAGAATAAGCTGTTTCCAATAAATGTTTGTACTAGTCTTATTCAGGAGAGGCTTGTGAAAACTTTCTATGCAATTCGCTCAAGGATTTCCCCTACAAAAGCACTTTAAAGCCCTCTATATCCACACAAAAAAACAACCAACTTTCAAACTCATACATTAACCAAAGCCACATCCAGTATCACTGAGTGGTTTCCAACTCCTAGTGACTGAGTGTGTCAGACAGAGCAGAACTACCCCACAGGATATCTAATGCTCTATACTTTAGGGCTGCTGACTTCCTCAACCTTCTTCCCAGAGCAGCTGCTGTTTTCAAACTGCAGACTATTCAATGAGCAGCACAATGCTTAGTGCCACCCTGGCTCCTATTGCCTACATTCCAAATCCAAGCCCACCTCCAAGGAGTCTATTTCGACACATAACAACCCTATATAGTTTCTGAAGCAGTTAGCCTCATCTTTCTCCCCATTAGATGTGACTCAAAAAAACAATTTTTAACTATTTATTGTGACTTGAGTGAAAGTCCACAGAGCAAATCAGTTCTCCATTAAATAAAAAATGTAAATGAATTATAATCTAAAATGTGTTGTAACTAAATGAGAAGAGCTGCATCCTTGAAAGAATGGGTTTTGTAGAACAAATACCAAAATTAAAAGTTTATTAGATTTAGCTTTGTATTTAACAATGGCACATGATCATTAAGTATTGACATGTCGAATTAAAGTGTCACTTGGACCAGTATTAGGACAACAGGAAAACAGCTGAAAAGCAAGAAATGACGACTCAGAACTTTTCAGAAGAAAAGCACAGGATTCAGGAAAAGCTCAACAGTAAGATTTCATCACAAAAGGAAAATAAGCAATCATCTACCTTAATACCAAATGTGTATGTGTGCCCCATGCACCCACAGATTAATATAGTAAGAGATGAAAATGAATGCTCAGTTTTTTTGTATGCCTTAAACCAGTGGTTCTGGGCTAATTTTCTGGCCCATCATTTTTGAAGGTTAAAATGCAGTCCCATCTATACAATACTTTATTAAAGCAATGATGCTTAACTAGGGCACAAAGCAAATTGGAGAAAAATATAATTTAACAAAGTCTCTTAGGTGAATTTCATATTCAGAGAGAGAGGACTTTCACTGGCAACAGAAAATCACCTCTTCATAGTTTAAACAGAAATTGTCATATAGCAATGAAATTGCATAATCTACATGTAACAGATCTTATATTTTCAATAAACATTGTATATCATTCCTCTTTACATACCATAAATATGTAGTTTGTGTCAGGAACCTGACCTCCAGTTCTGAATAGTTCACAAAGGTCATAAAACTATAAAAGAAAAGCAATATGTAGATTACAAATTCCAGTTAAGGGATAAAATAACATTGAGAGTGAAATGTGTAAAGTAGCAGTAAATTACGAAGATTCCAAATATTCACATTTATAAAAAGAAGTCAAGTATAAGCAAAACTGCAAATCACATGATTCCCTAATACTAGAAAAAGCATGAAAGTTACCATTCAGTCATTCCTAGAATTCTTTTCACATATTTTACCATCTATATCCTAAGAATCTTGAAATAAAGTTATCTAACCATTCATTAATCTAAATTGATCACCCCTCGTAGTGAGAACCTATTTTAATAAGACATAAGTAAACCAGTAGGTAGCCCACATTAGGTGATTTTTTTTTTGGCTCTGGGCACTTTTTATAAAACCACAGCAGTCACATAACCTTATGCTTGCACTTTACAAAACCACAAAGGAGAAGTCTGTGAACGGGAGAGGGTGGTGAGGGGTGGGCTGGGGGTGGGGGGATAAAAAGGGGGAAGAGGAAGGTCCAGAAAAGATGGCTCCCAGCCAGGTCTCCCATGTCCCTGTGTACAGAGCCAGGCAAAATGCCTCAGGGAAGGGCGCCTGCCCTTAACTTCCAGAGAGACTGTCCTCATGTGAGCGGACTGCTGCAGAAGGTGATTTTATTAAAACCATTCATATCATAAACATTTATTAAGAATGTGTAAAGATGCTCATCCTTGTCCTACACCTTTGGCAGGTCACCCACCATTTCACAAACAGTATCTACCATTTTATTACGTTTCTCTTATTCTCCAACACATTGCATATGTCCTCATTTTAAACAATAACAAATGCTGAAAAGTGAATTTCATTCCATCATTAAAAGTAAAAACACAGCTAAGACAATAGGTCTCAAACTTCTTGGTTTCAGGACCCACTCATATTCCTAAAAGTTCTCTCACTGCTATCATGTCGATGCCAACTCATAATATAACACTATAGAAGAGGTTAGAACTGCCATTGTGAGTTTCAAGACTAACTCTTTACAGAAGCAGAAAGCCTGTCTTTCTACCTGGTGGTTTTGAACTGCTGATCTTGCAGATCACAGCCAAATTCGTAACCAGTACACCACCAGGACTCCTCTCCTAAATCTTGAGATCTCCAAAAAGCTTTTGTTTATAATGTTAAGACAATTGGTACTTACCATATGAAAACTTAAACCTGAAATTTTAAAATATTTAAATTCATCTTAAAATATCAATCAGTCCATTCAATAGTAACACATTTTTCTCAATGTAAAGCAAACTATGTTTTCAAAATTCATGAGACATCCACTGCCATCTTGTCAATTGCAACTCTTAAGTAAGCCTACAAGAAGGCGCAGTGCTGCTCCATAAGGTTTCCGAGGATGTAAACCTTTACGGAAGACGACTGCCACACTTCTCTCAATGTGGCTGGTAGGCCCAAATTGTTGGTCTTTCAGTTAGCAACCCAATGCTTACCCCATTGTACCACCAAGACTCCTATCTAACAAGAAGCAAGGAATTATGCCACATTTTGCAGGTCTCTTCAATATCTGCTTTAATTGAACAGCGGGATACTCAGACCTGACTCTTCATTCAATTTGTTGGGATATGGTGATTTAAGTATATGCAGTTATAAAAGTGACGAATATGTTATAGCCTTCTGAGATAATTGCATATGGCATTCTTTAATACTACACCAAAATTCAACATGTGGTTGTATAAGAATCTTACAGGTTGATTAAATATGAACTCTGAAACCCTATCAATGATCTTTTCACACTATCACATCCGTTTATCTTGTACTTTGAGTGATACGTGGTCATTTGGAAAATGGAGATGGTATCTCATTACACAATATCAAGAAACCTTATTTGTTAGTATAACTACCCATCTCAACAGAAATGTCTTCAGGTATAGAAGTTGTTAAGCTCATTGTGGCAGATTCAAATTTTCCAAAATTTCAATTTTTCCTTGAAAGGTCAATAAACACTAGCAATTGTTTCACTTGAAGTGACTGACCCACTTCCTTCATGTTCATAAAAATGATTACCAAATATCCAATTTGTCATTTGTTCTCTCAAGTAAAAATGGTGCTCCATAAATGTGGCCACTTCAGCTAATAAATCAAAGAATTGCACAGGTACTCTTCCTTGTACAAATCGTCTGTCTTCACTAGATATGCTTATGCATATTTCCCATTTAGTCACACCGAATATTAAAAAGATGTATATACTCAAGGATTAAAGAGTTAACATTTATTGCTTAGTCAAAATGGTCTTAAGATAAACTAGATTTTTTTCTCTCCAAACAATGCTTTTAAAGTTAGTGAAGAATATAATAATGACCAGGAAAGTCTTGGACCAATCCAATGATTTGTGGCAACGTTTTTATATCACCTAAAGGATCACTTAGAAAACTCTTAAACTAGATGAAGTAACTTCCTGAACAGCTAGTATATAACCAAGTTGGGTTTTAAACCACAGTCTGAAAATGAAGTTTATATTTTCCTCACTAACATACAAACAGGCTTATTCATATTCAGAACCCAATCCTGCAATTCTAGAACTAGCCCCAGGGCAAATTCCAAAGGATGCATCTTCCATTAGATTTAATCAGTCAGTAGATTTTTAGAAGCTCTTCAACCCTACTTGTTTCTAAGGGTTAAATATAGGATAATGTTGACAGTTTGATTGTAGTATTAAAATAACATGGATCACAGAACTCAAAAACAAGTTTTAAATTCCAGCATTGCCCCCTAGTAGCTTCATCAGTTAGAGGTAGTTATTCAATTCTCCAGCATCAGTTTCCTCCTCTCAAAATGGTCCTATTTCATAAGGCTCTGGAAAAAAAATTATTACAAAAGAACTTTGTAAATCTCGAAACAAAGGATAAATGTTAACAAGAGTTGTGCATTTGATTATAATTTATTGAGTGTACTGTTACAGAATGAAAGTTTGAAATAGTGAGAATAACCAAAATGTGACAGAGATACAACGTGAGCACATGGTAATAGAAAAATTATGCTGATATACTTATTAACATATGGTTGACACAAATCTTCAATTTTTAAAAAACACAGCTTCTGTGGTATGCAAGTAAAAAAATGTAATGATATGAAAGAAAAGAAAAAAGGGTTGTACATTTAACCCAAGATATACATGAGGGTAAATTAATATGTTTTGCTACAAAATCATAGAAAGCTTTATTAAACAAAAATATTTAAATGTCACCCCTTGCGGATCCCCTCTGGCCATGGACTAGGGATGTGAGTAACCTTGCTATCATGCAGAATGTATTGAAAAGTAATTGTTGCAGGTGCAGTTAGGTTAAAAATTAACACTTTAACATTTTGACCTCCCTTATGAGCTATTTCAATTTGTTCTAGTTTCTTAAGATCTTCTGCTTTTTTTCAATTGAGTTTTTTATCTGTTTTACTTTGTTATTCATGTTAGTTGTTGTTTAATGTTTTTCTGCATATGAAATCCAGGATAGGTGAATCTATAAAGAGAGTAACTGGATTGATGGTTCCTTTGGGGGCATGGCAGTGGGAGTTAGGGGGAAATGGGGAGCTAATACCAATGAATACAAGAATTAAGAAAATGTTCTAAAACTGATTGTGATGATGATTGTAAAACTCTTCTTGGTGTGGTTAAACTATTGTATGATATGTGAATTATACACCAATAAAACTATTAAAAATAAAAATTTAAATGTTAATGCATATGAACAAGCCAAAAAAGCAATTATATGTGTGTGTATATGTGTGTGTGTGTGTGTGTATATATATATATATATATATATATATATATATATATATATATATATATATAGCGATTTTTTTCTCAACATATCCTGCACTTACTCTTTGTCTACACCAGTTTTTCCCAAAGTGGGTCCCTGTTATCATCCTACCTCTTTCAAGAAAATCTCTTTTCTTGAGAATCCCCGAAACAGTCACTATAACCTTCTGAATCTTTGGGTTCTTCCTGACCTTCCTTTAAAATGTTTGATTTACCTAAAATATTGTTGTTTTATGTTGGACAGCATTTCCATAAGCCTGTTACAAAGCTTCAGTAATTTCAAAATATGTCAATTTGAGTTATATTATAAACATGGTATTAGCCCTAATCTCAAAATTATTTTTTTCTAAGACACCTTCTTTTGAAGGCATCCTAACAAGACTAAGACAAGTAATTGTCTGCAGCCATCCACTAATAACAGAGGCATGTTTAAATACTTTGGAATAAACCTATGCAATGCATAAACTGGGACACTAGTAACAATACTTTTTGACGTACTCTCATGTAATATAGAAATAAAATTTTATTTTAATTAATTTTAGTAGTTTGAAATGGTCTCTAACATCTTGACCTCTTAATGATCATGATTTACACATTTAAAAAGTCCTTATCACACAGATTAACTCCTAAATTTTAATATAACCAGTTTTATTCCAGTTTTCTAGAATATGTTAAGCACTGTCTACTTTAATAACCTTTAAGGCAGTAGAACAGGAATGTTCTTTTTGAAGGGGAAGTGCAGTCACATCAAAATTCTGAGAAATCCAATGCTAAAATCGACCTTAGAAAAGTTTTTTTTTAATCATTTTATCAAGGGCTCATACAACTCTTATCACAATCCATACATACATCCATGTGTCAAGTACATCTGTACATTTGTTGCCCTCGTCATTCTCAAAACATTTGCTTTCTATTTCAGCCCTTGGTATCAGCTCATTTTCCCCCTCCCTCCCCGTTCCCTCCTTCCTCATGAACCCTTGATAATTTATAAACTATTATTATTTTGTCATATTTTACACTGTCCGATGTCTCCCTTCACCCACTTTGCTGTTGTCCATCCCCCAGGGAGGAGGTTATATGTAAATCCTAGTAATCAGTTCCCACTTTGCACTCCCTGGGAAACATGTTTTAACAGATCCAGTAAGACATATTTAGAGACTGCTGGAGCATCATGGGTTCTGATTTGGGTTGCTAACCCCAAGGTCAGCAGTTAAAAGCCAACCACAACTCCATGGGAGAAGGAAGTCGCTTTGTATTCTTGTAAAGGGTTAGTCTCAGAAACGCACAGACGCGGTTCTACTCTGTCTAATAGGGTTGCTATTGAGTATGACAGTGAGTTTATTTTTTTATTTAGAGATTGATAACATGTAGAAGTCAGATTTATTGTAACTTCAACTATCCAGAAAACAGCTTAAAAGACAAAAGGAAATCAGTCCTCTAAAGAGCCAAAAATTGGACTTTATTCCTGGAGCAGGCTGCATTCAGAGCCAATTTACGCATATTTCTAGCACTTTGCCCAACCACTGCTATCCAGTCAATTTTGACTCACACAGACTGAATATAGGGTTTCCAAGACTGTAAATATTTAGAGGGACAAGCAGCCTCATCTTTCTCCCCCAGAATGGCTGCTATGTTTAAATCACCAACTTTGTGGTTAGTGGCCCAGTGCCTAACCCATAGCAATACCAGACAGTTGTAGTTATGGCAGAGAAATTGCACAAATGATAGTTGCTGTTGGCATCCAAAAATGCTCTATTATTTACTAATTTTTTCAGTATATCTATCTTAGCACCCTTTTTATGCTGTGTACATAAAACAAGCAGCAAAGATTTGTTCAGCTTTGATTTCCCAGTGAAAACACACTACAACTACACCTAAGGTTCCCAACTAGGGTAAATACCGACAATGAGAAGCTAAAGATGAAGGGAGGCTGCTTTGGAATTCTTTTTATGTATTTTCTAACACACGGCCCTGGGAAAAGAATAAAACCTAAAAATCTGCTCATAAAATGTTACCTGTCCATGTATGTCTCCACACACTGTTACTGGTGTTGATACTGGTTGAACATTAGACTCCTCCAAGAGCAGGTCACACACATAGTCACAAAGTCGCTGTAGAAAGAAAAAAATACAAACTTTTACTACAATCTCAAAGCTAAGGATCAAATGGAAGAACTACAGGAAAGAGTAAGTGGCAAGATTCAGAATACTGTTTGACAGAATAAGAAATAAACCGTGAGGTGCAGCGAGCTTTCTGTCAGCTTTCACCTATAGTTCATACTGCCTAAGAATGACACAACCAATACTCCAAAATGCAAACTAACTACACAGAAAATAAGTTCCTTCTACTTTGATAAGACAAAGATTGTTGGTGTTTTAACATTAAAATGTAATTTTCATTATTAATGACTTTGAAATGGATATGCTGTTTTTCAGTGATTTGGCAGAGTATTTCACTCCTGATATGCATGGAGAATAAAGTTTAAACAAGATAGCTTTTTAAGGATTGAAAAATAATGCTTTTCACCAAAATAAATATAAAAAGAATTATATCAGAAAAAAATTACATTGTAAGCTACACACTTACCATATGACTTGCACTCTTGGGTATTTATCCCACATAAATGAAAACTTATGTTCATATAAAAATCTTCACATGAATGGTCTAACAACTTATTCATAATAGCCCAAAGTGGAAGCAAATCAGATGTCCTTCAACGAGTCAATGGTTAAACAATCTGGTACATTTGTATCACAGAATATTTGAAGTTGTCAAGAATTTCATTTTACTTGGGTCCACAATCAATGCTTACTGAAGAAGCAGTCAAGAAATCAAACAACTGATTACATTGGGCACATCTGCTGAACAATACTTCACGAAAGGATTAAAAAGCAAAGTTGTCACTGGCTCATGGAAAGTTAGACAATAAGAACGACCAAAAAGAAACAGATGCATTTAAATTATGTTGGCAAAGAATATTGAAAGTGCCAGAAGAACAAACAGATGTGTCTTAAAAGAAGTACAGACAAAATGTTCTCTGGAAGGTTGGGGAGATCATCTCCAATACTTTAGACATGTTATCAGAAAAGATTAATCCCTAGAGAAGACATCATGTTTGGCAAAGTAGAGAGTCAGTGAAAAAGAGTAAAACCCTCAATGAGATGGATTGACACAGGTTGCAACCAACGGCTCAAACTTAATAATAATTGTGAGGATGGAAAAGGATCCAGCAGTATTTTGCTGTACATAGGGTCACATGAATTGGAACCACTCAATGCCACCTAACGATAATTTGGACACATAACATCCTGGGGAATTTTAACAGTGGAATAAAGCCACAAGCATACAAAAGGTTGTATGCTTTCATTTATATAACATTCTTGCAGTGACAAAATTGAAAAGGATAATTGATTAGAGGTTGCTAAGGCCCTGGGGGCAGCAGGAGGGAAGTGGGTATACAGTAGTTATAATAAAACTATATAGTATGAGGAATCCTCAGGGTAATAAGCATAGAACTAAATATACAACACCAAAGTGTACACATAAAAATGGGGGAATCTGAACAAGATCTTAGAGTGTATCAACATCTATATCCTGGCCATGATACTGCATTTAATTCTGCAAGGTATTACTATTGGGGAAACTGAGTAAATGGTAAATCTCTATATTATTTCGTAGGACTTCGTGTAAATCCGTAATTATCTCAAAAAGCGTTCTTTTAAACAAATTAATAATTATAAGCTGTAAATGAAAACATTAAGGAACCACTTTATTATTTATAAAGAACTCTGAATATCTGCATTTCAAAATATTTGCCCTTTCGAAAACCTAAATCAAAAGATTTCATAGAAAGCAAATGATTCTCATCACAGCACTCTGTGGCATAAAGTATTTCTCTCTGCTATGCACAGAGAACCTTCCATCTGAGACCAGATGACTTAGAATAAACATCAAGTGTGTTAATTGATGGTATAATGAAGGGACTAAATTAGTTGAGGCAAAATGTGTATAAATTGTTGAACATAAAACTCCTATATACTCTGTAAACCTTCACCTAAATCATAATACAGTTTCAAAAATAATAGAAAAAGAAACACATCAAACCCATGATGATAGTTGCTAGAAGTGTCAACCATACAGGCCTAAAATATCACGTTTCACTTACTTCAAAAGAAAGAAAAAACTGCATTCTTGGCTGAAGGAAATATAGATGTGTTAAATAATTCTTCATAGTTCACTATAGTTACTGCATTGTAAATGTTTTGGAAGTACAAAACAGTCTGACTGAAATAATGCAAGATATAGAATATAAATGATGCTACCATTACTGTTAAAAGATACATATGCACACACATATTTGCTTACATTTAATAGTTTATGCCTAAACTGTTGTTTCTAAAAGGATCTCAAAGAAACAACACTAGCTACCAATATGAAGAAAGGCACTGGGAAAGGGGATTTCAGGAATTAAAAAGGCAGGAGGGAGAAGGGAGCACTAGAACTGACTGTGACTGCACAACTCATTTTAAAGATGGTTTAACCATGGGGAGGGATGTTCTAAAATCGATATGGTAATGATTGTACATTCTCCTTGTTATGATTGAATGATTGAAGTATTGAATTGTGTATGTAATTTATGTTCCAATAAAACTGAGAAAAGGGGAACCGATCACAAGGATCTACATATAACCTCTTCCCTGGGGGATGGACAACAGAAAAGTGGGTGGAGGGAGACGTCGGACAGTGTAATATATGATAAAACAATAATTTATAAATTATCAAGGGCTCATGAGGGAGGAGGAAGCAGCGAAGGAGGGGGGGAAATGAGGAGTTGATACCAAGGGCTGAAGTAGAAAGCAAATGTTTTGAGAATGATGATGGCAACAAATGTACAAATGTGCTTGACACATGGATGTATGTACGGATTGTGATAAGAGTTGTACGAGCCTCCAATAAAATGATTTTTTTTTAAAGGCACTGGGTATCTTGGCACAAGAAATAAGGAAAGACAAATTTAAAGTCTTCACACTTTTTAAGTTTGAAGCTTTATGATTCTATTACCTATACAAAAATATTTTAAGAGATATTACCAGAAAAAACTATTACAGGGGAAAAAAATAATAATAAGTGTTCCTGGAGGGTAGGGTAGAAGAGGGAGGGGATAAAAGGGAGCTGATATCAAGAAGTTCAAGAAGAAAGAAAATGTTCTGAAACAGATTGTGGTAGCAACTGCACAATACTGCTTGCTGTGATTGAACTATGGCTTGTTATTAATATCTGTAAGATACCTCAATAAAATGGTTAAAAATTTTTAAAAGCTATTACCGGTTCTACATAAGGATATCATTGCTGTTATTAGGTGTCATCAAGTTGATTTTGACTCACAGTGAACTCATGTGACAGAGGCTTTCTTGCCCCATAGAGCTTATTTGGTTAAATCAAAATCCACTCAAGGGTACGTGACACCAACAAGCTTTACAGAAGCAGATCTCCAGGTCACACTCTCCCTTGGAGCTGCTGAGTGGGTTTGTACCACCAGACTTCCAGTTAACAGTCTAGTGCTTAACCATTGGCGCCACCGAGCTCCTTATTGTACAAGTAGAAAAGGCAGATACTTCATTTTTCATGTGTATGTCACAATTAAAACAAAAGAAAAAAGGGGGGGCTTCAAAAAGTTCATTAAAAAAAGCATTATCTTTTCATTTTTCCATGAACTTTTGAGTTCCTGTGTGCATGTGTGAGCGTACAATCTACAGATTCTATGAAAAAATATCAAGAAATGTACAGAAATTGATAAGCTGATCTAAAATTTTTATGAAAATGCAAAGAATCAGAATAGTCAAAACAATCTTGATAAAAAGGACCAAGCTGGAGTACTCACAATTCCCAATTTTAAAACTTACTATTATACTAGTCAAAACAATGGGGGAGGGGGGGTACTGTCATAAAGATAAAACGTGTATTTCAGTGGAATAGAATTGAGTTCAGAAACAAACCCATACAGTTGAGGGTTGAATTGTGTCCCTGTGAACAGTTAAGCTTGATCATCAACTTGATTCTCAGTGGTGTAGTAGTTATATTGGAGTCTGGCAGTTACCCAACGATAAAGTCATCTCCCATGAAGGGATCTGATATAACCACCTCCATGATTAGATTCACTTTAAGCAGCCAATCGTTGAAGGGGATTTTCCTAAAGGGTGTGAGCTGCATCTAATATATATGGACTTTGTATCAAAGGTCCCTTCTCAATCTGGATACTGTTATCTGGCTTGTCATCTTCTGACCTCTAGTTCTTGAGACTTGAGCCAGGAAACTGACATTGGATCTGCCTATCTTGGGTTTGTCAGCCCCTGTAGCTACATGAATTAAGAGGAGTCACCAGCCTGACATCTGACCCATAGACTTGAGACTTGCCATTTCCTTAAGATATTTATACATGGTGCTATCCAGTTGGTTTTGTCCCATGGACACCTTATACACAGCAAAAGGAAACGTTGCCCTGTCCTGCAGCACCCTCACAATTATCCCTATGCGTATAAGACCAAGTTATATAGTCTCCATACATACTGTTTTAAGTGCATAGTTTCTGTTTGGTTTAACGAAAAAAAACAGATGTGGAAATAGATAGTAGTGATAGTTATACAACATTGTGAATATACTTAACGCCCCTAACTTATACAGTCAAAAACAGTTAAAATAGTAAATTTTGTTACAATTTTTTGTTTCCTAAGAAAGATCAGCTTTGAACAGTATATTTCTATTAAAAAAATCATTAGGTCAAAAAGAGGAGCTGATAGAAAGGGTTCAAGTAAAAAGAAAATGTTTTGAAAATGATGATGGCAACATATGTACAAATGTGCTTGATAAAATTGATGTGTGGATTGTTTTAAGAGCTCAATATAATGATTTATTTAAAAAATCATTAGGTCAGTATGTTAATCTGGGTTGACGAAAGAAACAAATCCAGAGACAATCATATGTGTGGAAGAGAGAGTTTTATATCAAAGAGTAATTGTATATTAAGAAAACATCACCACACAGTCTAGATCAAGTCCATAAGTCTGTTATTAGCCCATACATCGGATACCAGTCTATAAATTCCTCCTCAGAATCACGCAACACATGCAATGATGCCAAATGCAGGAAGAACACAGGCCTGTGGGTGGAAAGTCTTGTGGATCCAGTGGTGGTGGAAGCATCTCCAGGGCTCTGGCTGCCATCAGCGCGGTTACATGTATCCACAACAGGCTTGTCAACAAGAAGGTGACGGAGAGTGTGTGTCCCACCTCCAGGGAGGAAGAAGAGTTCCCAGAATTCTCAGGAGAAGGTCATGCTCACACAAAATCCTCATTGTTTCTACCTGATTGACAGGTTAGACTCCACCCCTTCACTCAAGTTGACAGGAGTTGACACAGTCAGATTTTTTTAAAAGTAATTAGCTCTAAAGCCTACTATTGTGCCCTCACTTAAAAGTAATTTCAAAGAATATGCCAATAACTACTAAATAATCCTTTGCTTGACCTGCATTACTTTATAATTTTTCATAACAATCTCACCTTCCCAGAATAAAGAGCACTGCTCGCTTTAGGTTATAGCAGCAATAAATAGTTTGAAAACAGTTTTCTTTTCTAATACCAAAACAACATATACAAAACCAAGAGTTGAATCCATTCTAATTCATGGCAACCCCATGTGTTGCAAGACAGAACTGCATTCCTAGGTTGGGACCTTTCTGGGGTAGAATGCCAGGACTTAATTCTGAGATGCCTTTAAATGGGTTTGTACTTCACCAAGCTTTTCAGCATGTAGTTAAGTTCTTAACTATTTTGCACCACTCAAAATTCTTTTCTGATATTATAAACTGTAAACATTAAAACAGTACAGTGATCCATTTAAAATCTACAACATTTCTTCAGATACACATACCAAAACTCATCAAAGAATTCCATTGTGACATCTGTACAGTGCTTAACTGAAACTTGCACAAGAGTGTGCACTGTTCAGTTTCCAAGTTCATTTCCCATTAAGGCCTGCAAGTTGTTATTCATTAGTCCCATACACATTACCTTTCAGAGTTTATCTCTTTTCAAAAGAGAGCTAACATTTCCCTTAGTGAGGACCTGCTTACCAACATACCATGAAAGTACTATGTATATTTCTCCCAAACATTTTCTGACATGTGCTACCAAAGTGGCTCATCTGTCCTTCCCACACTGCATCCCCAAGAAACAAAAGTCCTCTATTTTCTACAGTGCTATTTTATCAACCTACTATTCTGAGGAAACTGGGTTTCTTATAAACTTGGGGATTCCACTGTATATACCTATTTAATAATCAATTATAAAGACGCTATCTAAAGAACAAACCTACTGCAAATCTCATCCTGATTTAAATAGACTGTCATCTAGAGGGGCCTGCCCTCACCCTACATTATACTCCCCTCTCTTCCCAATTATTTTTTCTCAACTTGCACTTTCAACTAAATCAATTATATACAAGGTGTAGAGGATACTATGATTAAACAATATCCTTCAATGAAAATCCAGAGGACTGTTAATTTGCTCATGCTGCCAGGGATAAAGATTTCCCTGAGAAGTTATTTTATTACCATATTAAAGTCCTAATTTTAAAACCATCCATTTTCATTTTTTCTGTGTTGTTAGGTTTCATCCAGGAGGTTTTGACTCACAGCGATTCTGCACAACAAAACGAAATACTGCCTGATTCCGTGCCATCTTCACAATTATTATGTTTGAGCCTGTTCTTGTCATATGTCAATCCATCTCACCAAAAGGCTTCCTCCCTTCTGACTCTTACCAAGCATGATGTCTCCCTCCTGATGCCATGTTTGAAATATGTGAGTCAAAGTCTCACTATACTTGTTTCTGAGGAGCATTCTGGCTGTATTTCTTCAAACACAGATTTATTTTTCTTGCAAGTTCATAACTCACTCAAACTCACTGCCACCAAGTGGATTATGACTCACAGGGACCCTACAGGACAGAATAGAACTGACCCTGTGGGATTCTGGGACTGCAATTCTTTACAGGAATAGAAAGACTCATCTTTCTCCCACAAAGCAGCTGGTAGTTTCGAACAGCTGACCTTGATGTCCACAGCCCAATGTGTAATCACTACAGCACCAGGGCAAGTCCAGAGTGCTTTCAATATTCTGTGCCATAATTCAAATGCATCAGTTTTTACGTCTTCCTTGTCCATTGTCCAAGTTTCTATGCATATGAAGCAACTGAAAATCCCATGATTGGGTCAGGTATACCTTAGTCATCAAAATGACGGCTTTGTTCTTCAACACTTTAAAGAGGTCTTGTACAACAGATGTGGCCAATGCAACAAGTCCTTTGATTTCTTGACTGCTTTTTCTATTAGCATTAACTGAGATGAAATCCTTTACAACATCAATCATTTCTCCGTTTATCATGGTGCTATCTATTGGTTCAGTTGTGAGGATTTTTATTTTCTTTACATTAAGCTGCCATCCATACTGAAGGTTGTGGCACTTGGTCTTCATCAGCAAGGGCTTCAAGTCCTCCGCACTTTCAGCAAGCCATGTTGCATCATTTACATGTCAAAGCTCCTCCATTTATATGTCAAAGCTCCTCCAATCCTGATGCTATGTTCTTCCAATAGTCCAACATTTCCTATTACTTGTTCAGCACACAGGTTGAATAAGTATATTGAAAGGGTATAACTCTATGCATACCTTTCCTGATTTTAAATCGGGCAGTAGTCTCTTATTCTGTTTATATAAATGCCTCTTAGTCCATGTAGATTCCACATGACCACAAAGAAGTTTTCTAGAATTCACGCTTATCACTGTTATCCATAATTTGTTATGGTTCACATTGTTCAATGCCTTTGCATAATCAATAAATCACAAGCAAACATCTTTCTAGTGTTATCTATTTTCAACCAAGATTCATCTGATATCAACAGTGATATCCCTATGTGTCATTTCTTTTCTGAATCCAGCTTGAATTTACGGCAGTTCCCTCTCGATTCAATGCTGCAATTGTTGTTGAGTTACCCTGTACTAGTCTGGGTTGACTAGAGAAATAAATCCAGAGACACTCGTGTGTAAGAGAGAGCTTTATATTAAAGAGTAATTGTATATTAAGAAAACATCTCAGCCCAGTCCAAATCAAGCCCTTAAGTCCAATATCAGCCCATAAATTCCTCTCCAGACTCACGCAACACATGCAATGATGCCAAATTCAGAAAGATCACAGACCAATGGGAGGAAAAGTCTTATGGATTCAGGATCAGTGGACACATGAAAGCATCGCCAGAGCTCTGGCTGCCATGAGCGTGGCTCCATGTGGCTTGTCAACAGGAAGGTGAGGCAGAGAGCTTGTGTCCCGCCTCCAGGGAGGAAGAAGTTCCCAGAATTCTCATGAGGCCACGCCCACAAGGAGGGATCGATCATGCAGTGAGCTAACAGCCTAGACTCCACCCCTTCATTCCTTTATTAAATTGGCAAAAATTGTGTAACTGCCACATACCTCTTCAGCAAAAGTTGACTTGTATACATATTTAATGATTCTGTTTAATAATTTGTTTTTCGTTAGGTCATCTTTCTTTGGAATGATTACCATATAAATCCTTTCCAGTTGTTTGGGCCAGAAGCTGTATTCCAAATTTTCTTAGCTGGGCATTACTGTGGGTAGCTTGTGTCTTGTTGTGGTGTTGAAAACTATGTCACTGATATTTTAAATACCAGTAGGATCACCCAAAGTAAATATATTTCAGCTGCTTTTCACACATAAAAAAACAAAAGGTCTCCCTCCAGATTCCTTAGCCCTCAAACCTAAACAGTGGTCTGAGTGGCTTAAAGGAAAAAGGAGGAAAGTGAACTGAAATGGACTTGTCTTGCGACAAACAAGTTCACTTCAAACAATAACACAAAAAAACAAAAACAAAAGGTCATTAAAAAGACAAATAAATAACACTAAAGCAGTGGTTCTCAACCTTCCCAATGCCATGACCCTTTAATACAGTTCCTCATGTTGTGGTGACCCCCAACCATAAAATTGTTTTCATTGCTACTTCATAACAGTAATTTTGCTACTGTTATGAATTGGGTGACCCCTGTTAAAGGGTCGTTAAGACACCCCCCAAAGGGGTCGCAACCCACAGGTTGAGAACTGCTGGACTAAAGGAAGATGTCCAAGCTGTATCGAAGGCTTCAGGAATTGCTGGAATATCGATGGAAATGTTTAAACAAGCTGATGGAAGCTTTGGAAACACTCACTCCTGTATGCTAAGAAATTTGGAAGACAATTACCTGACCAATCAATTGGAAGATATGTGTTTATATTTTTGTACTTTTTCTATAGGCTCCTGGAAAGCTTAAGTCTAATATCTCTGAAGCAACCTGGTCAACATAGCTTTAATTTTACATAATATTCTTACTTTTACTATTGGTTCATCTTAGTTTCCCATCTTTACTGTCCCTTTAGCTCAATTTTCTTACTAATTCCAAAAGTAACCTTATCTCACCAAACTGAACATATCTGGTGATGTAATGGTTACGTTTTGGGCTAATAGCCACAAAGTTGCAGTTCAAAACTACCAGCCTCTCTGTGGGAGAAAAACAAGCTTTTTACTCCTGTAAAGGGTTACAGTTTTGGAAACTCAAGGAGCTGTTCTATCAGGTTGCTATGAGTTCTTAATCGACTCAATGGCAATACATTTAGGGGCTTTTTAAAGTTTTTCTAAAGTTATATACTTTGGGGAACTAAGTTATCAAATAATTAACATTATATTCTAAATAGTCACTAATCACAGCACAGATTCCTGAGGCACTCCATGATACCTATATGTGAACATACTAAAATCTTCACCCATAAACTCCTTAACTGCAAGTCAGACTTGGTGACTAGCCCACTACCCCCAAGATGCTCTGAAAGTGATAGTGGATCATAAGCTAAGAATAAAAACACCACTGTCACTCTCAAAAGCTCTTCTGAGTATCTGGAGGCCATATATAAACTATTCGGGTAGTATCTTTTTACCTGAGCATGGGCCGGATAATCAGAATAAGTAACAGCTGCCTCTTTCTGTGACTACCACTTCTGCAAATTCCAATTGAGGATTTAGAAAGCTATGTCTCTAAACCAACGGTTCTAAACCTGGGGGTCGAACAATCCTTCCACAGGGGTCTCCTGATTCATAACAGTAGCAAAATTACAGTTATGAAGTAACAATGAAAATAATTTTATGGTTGGGGGTCACCACAACATGAGGAACTGTATTAATGGGTCGTGGCATTAGGAAGGTTGAGAACCACTGTTCTAAACCAAAGTTCGTGGCCCCCATCGC
Organism: Echinops telfairi; assembly: GCF_000313985.2. Taxonomy (NCBI): domain Eukaryota; kingdom Metazoa; phylum Chordata; class Mammalia; order Afrosoricida; family Tenrecidae; genus Echinops; species Echinops telfairi. Next base: position 187,666 of record NW_022103929.1, on the reverse strand, counting down.
CTCAGTTCCGCAGCAGCTTATAAGGTCTTAACAAACACACAAATAATAAGTCTATGAAATCACAATGTAAACTGCATGTACATTAGCCAACTACAGACAGTGGCCTCACAGAGCCCTGCTTTGCCAGGGGCAAGTCCCTGCCCTCCAGATCTTTTCACAACTTTGTTTTGCTGTTTAATATGTAAGAATGCATCATGGTTTCTCTTATTGTTCCAAATAGCCCCTAAAGACAAGATTCTCAAGTTTACCCCAAATTTAGGTCACACATCACTTTTCACTTGAACTATGAATTCCTAAGCCTGGAATTACAGAAAAGAGTCATTCTCAAGTCTTCTTTCTTAAGAGTCCCTATGACACTAGGGACTTTTTAAGTCATTTCTTCAAATTCCCATGCACTGCATCTTGTCTCCCTACTGCCCTGCACATTAAAACCCTGGATTCTAAATTTTTAATTCTTTGTTTAGTTGATATTGCTATCCAAAACAGTATTTATTCTACAGCAGTTATGTAGAGTAAATAAATAAGGGTATTTATAAGACACCCTTAGCTTAAGGAATAAAAATCTAAAATTGTTTTACACAACCTTTGTATTAGAGACTCTACTATAATGAAAAACGGTGGGAATGATGTGTGGGAATTTGAATTGACAATGCCCATTCATACTTTTACAATCCAAAAGCTGTGTCTCCATTCAGTATAATCCAAAGTGCCTCAACCACGGCACTACTGATAATTCTTGGCTGTAGGGGCTTCTACCCTATGCATGGTAAGGTGTTTAGCATCAACCCTGACCTTGCCAAACCAGTGCCGTCAAGTGGATTCTGACTCATGATGGCTCTAAACCACAAAGTAAAATTGTAAATCTTACCACAATTTTTAATCTTACTTAATTGTAAATCTACAAGAGCATGCTGCCTCATCATTCCCCCACAGAGTGGATAGTGGATTTGAACTGTTGACCTTTCAGTTATCAGTCCAGTCAAATGTCCCCCATGGGTAAAAATGGCCCTGAAAACCAACCTCTCAACTGACTAATATAATTAAAACAGTGTCTGGAGCACATCTGGTCCCAGTTATGTTTTGCCTATCTGACCTGGGTAAGCAACAGTCTTCTGGAAATCTCTACTTTCAATGTCTTCACTCCTCTCAGATTCAGTGAGGTCCAACTTAAACTCCCTTGCATTAATCTAGTTATAGTACTTACTATATAAATTCATGTCTGGAAACTAAGAGAACACCTGACTGCCTTTCTCTCCTTTATAAATTAATCTATTACCAGGTATACTTTCATCATCATTTTGTAACTGTCAACCAATTAGAAGCACGGCTCAGCCAACTTGATATATAACCTTAACCATCACAATCACAGTCGCTCTCTCCTTATACCTCAGTGTTTGTTACTATCTGGCATTAAGTCATTAATGAGCAAAGTAGTCACATAGATTTTTTTTATAGTTGTGCATGCAGTCAGATGAGATGGTTGATAAGTGATTTTTAGGTGTATATTTCTACTGCCAGTACTATTGAAGACTATTTTCAGAAGCCACAGGAGAATGTAATTCGGTGGCCAAAAGGGCAAACGAAATGTCAGCCATTATCAGAAAGGACCTTGGAGACACAAAAACACTCTTCTATAACTATACAAAGCCATGGCGTGTCCCAAGTTGCTATACTGTTTTCAGGTTTCCTTGCAGTATTTGAAATACAATGCAAAATCCAAACAACTCGGGTAAATACAATACTCATGAGAATCACATGAGCTCTTCGTAAGGAAGGTTACATTTTGATCCACTCACTTTTACATATTTCAGCAATATTCTTTCGAAACAAGTAGACTTGATACAATAGTAAGTAGAAAGATAAACAAGACAGGCTCTAAGAAACCAAACAAGCAAGCTTTAAGTCTGGAAGAAAAAAGACTATTAATAAGAAAATATAAAATCAGACACTTGATGAGGCAGTGAAAAGGCTATTCATCAAATCTCAGGGGAAAAGGGAGAATTCTTTGAAGTTTTATGTAAGAATTTCAGAGAACAACTTGCAAAGCAAGTGGTTTTATTAGAAAAACTCATGAGATAGCTTAGTTTAGATAGAATATGTGTTTCCAAAAATACTACATTAATTATTAATCCATAAAAGTAGTCAATATAGACCCCACAAGACCAATAATAAGAGTAGCCATACCAGGAGGGGAAGGGGAAGGTGGGGGGAGAAAGGAGGATCTAATCACAGTGATCTACGTATAACCCCCTCCCAGAGGGTCAGACAACAGAAAAGTGGGTGAAGGGAAATATCGGTCAGTGTAAGACATGAAAAATTTTTAAATAAATTATCAAGGGTTCATGAGGGAGGGAGGAAAATGAGCTGATACCATGGGCTCAAGTAGAAAGAAAATGTTTTGAAAATGATGGCAACATACCCTATGTGCAAATGTGCTTCACATATATGGATGATAATGGATGAATGTATGGATTGTGATAAGAGCTATACAAGCCCCCAATAAAATGATTTTAAATTTTAAAAAAAGTCATCAGTATAGAATTATACAATTCCTTGTGTTACATCCCTAATTTCTAAAGGTGGCACTAATATGTTCCCAAACCATTTTACAATAACTGCCTCAGGGTCCCAAAAACTGAATAACAGCCTCTAACTTGTGTAATTTCTTTACTTAATATTATTGTTAGGTGCCACTAAAGCAATTTTTTTACTTATAGAGGCCCCATGTGACAGAATAGAGCTTCCTTATCAGATTTTCTAGGCTGTCATTTTTTAAAAATCATTTTATTAGGGGCTCAGGCAACTCTTATCACAATCCATACATACATCAATTGTGTAAAGCACATTTGTACATTCATTGCCCTCATCATTTTCAAAACATCTGCTCTCCACTTAAGCCCCTGGCATCGGCTCTTCATTTTTTCCCCTCCCTTATGAACCCTTGATAATTTATAAATTATTATTTTGTCATATCTTGCACTGTCTGATGTCTCCCTTCACCCACTTTTCTGTTGTCCGTCCCCCGGGGAGGAGGTTATATGTAGATCCTTGTAATTGGTTCCCCCTTTCCACCCCACCCTCCCAGTATTGCCAGTCACGCCACTGGCCCTGAAGGAATCATGACCCCTGGATTCCCTGCATTTCCAGTTCCTATCTGTACCAGTGCACATGCTCTAGTCTAGCCAGATTTGTAAGGTAGAATTGGGCTCACGATAGTGGGATGGGTGGGGAGGGGAGGAAGCATTTAGGAACTAGAGGAGAGTTGTATGTTTCATCGTTGCTACACTGCACCCTGACTGGCTCATCTCCTCTCCATGACCCTTCTGTACTAGGCTGTAATTTTTTTTTTATCATTTTATTAGGGGCTCAGGCAACTCTTATCACAATCCATACATACATCAATTGTGTAAAGCACATTTGTACATTCATTGCCCTCATCATTCCTAGGCTGTAATTTTTACAGGACCAGTTCATCAGGTCTTTCTTCCAGGGAGCCAGTGGAAGGATTCGAACTGCCAACGTTGCAGTTAATAGCTGAATACTTAACTTACATCAAATTTTAAGAATTTTCTAAAAGATCAGACAATTTTCAAATTGTAGAATACCTTCTGCTCAAACCACTACAATTTAAGTATTTCAGTTAAGTGTGCCTTTTGTTAGTCACTCTCTCACTTGACCAAGTATGAGAATTAATCTCCTATCGTCCTTTCTTAATTTTTCTTGTGGAAGAGAACCCCATGAGCTCTCAGTAAGAACGATTACACTTTGGTCCGTGCACTTTCACGTATTTCATCCATATCCCTTCAAAACAGATCGATTCTGATCACTTCCAATTTAGCTCAAGAGATATGTTTATTAGATTTAGAACGTCTATTTGCTCTAGTACCTCCAACTTCTAGTCAATTTAAAACTAATACAGATACATTTCCATCATTCTGCTTGCAAAACAGATCTCTTCCATTAAGACCAGTATAACTTCTCATCCCCTCTAACAGAATCTTTAATTTTGGCTTTAAAATCTGAAACGTGGTGTTCTGAGAATACTTTCTTGGCCTGACAAATGTTAGTTTGTACTTCATGCAAGAAACAAAAACAAAATTACCGTAAATTTCCTTAAATTTCCTTAAATATACTAGAGATGAGCAGCATAAATAAGCTGATCTGATGGAAACATTTCTAAGACAAAGAAGGAAAGCCTCCACTTATACAGAAAAATTAAGTTTCATTTTTCTCAGTAGAAAAATTAACTTGCCTAAATTTAAAAAAAAGTATATCAAGAACTGATGCATATAAATATGGCTAAATGGTTTTAAAAGAAAATGAAATAGCATATTATCTCCTTAAGTGGGAAGGAAATCTACTGTTTAGCAAACTAAAGAGCTTAAGGAAAATCCTACTGATTATCCTTCATTTAAATGTCCAATTTGAAGTCAACATTAAGACACAATGTTTCATAATAAAAGGTATTATTTTATTTCTTATAAGCACAATGCTTAAAATAGCTTCACATGTGGTTAACAAAAGAAAACAAAAGTCCATATTGATTCATTGATATGCAATAATCAGAAGTCTGTCTAGTTTCCTGTGAATTAGGTCTCAAGGTTGATTGTATTCTTGTTTCCTGAAAAAGTATAAAGCAAAAATAAGGCACAACAGTAATTTTTGATAGCTTCTGATGAATATGAAATTTACTTTATTACCAATATTTGCTTTGTGCTTATTTAAATTGATGACGTAGTGGTAATGCATTGGGTTGCTAACTTTTAAGTTCAGCAGTTCAAAACCAGCAGTTCCAAGGAGAAAGAGGAGGCTTTCTACTCCCATAAAAGTTAGTCTCAGAAATTAAAAGGGGCAGTTCTACCTTCTCTAACAGGTAGAGGGTCGCTATGAGTCAGAAGTGACTAGACAGCAGTGAGAGTTTTGTTAGTCTGGGTTTTTTTTTTAATTAATAAAGGGGGGGAAGCACAAGAATGACTCCCCTATCATATAATCAAGTCAATTCTGACTCATAAGGAGTCTACGGACAGAGTAAAAATGTCCCTCCCTGTGGCTTTCTGAGGCTGTAAATCTGTATCTGAGCATAAAGCCTAATCCTTCTTCACAGCAGCTGGTGAGTTTGAACTGCTGACCTTGTGGTTAGCAGTCCAACACATAACTCACTATGGCACCAGCATTCCGCCCATCTTATAGCTTATATAACTAACATCTAAATACTATTCAAGTATTCCCAATAGCAAAAGTGACTTTAAAGTTTATTTTACAGACTTGATAGATTAAATACCACTTTCCTGTACTAAGGATGATAAAAGCAGCAAGCAGTAATATCTCACTTGCCAGAAAGAATTCAAAGACAAAGGCAAAGTGCATGGCTTAAAGAATAAAAAGAATTCTAAAGATCAACAATTTATCCACTTACTACATATCCAGTTACTACATAACTGAACAAAAAGATAAGTATGAGCACTTGCTGGCAAATACTTCTAAGCTTCGGTTTGAGCGAGCATATCGAAACACTTTCCAAAGCGCAGTATACCACACACAATCGTGTTACTCCTTCACTCTCACATTCATTCCGTTACTCACACATGTATTACTCTTCCTAGGCCTGGACACTAACAAAGCAACAACCCACCTCCTTTAGAAAACCAAGAAAATGAAGTTAAAATGAGATTGCGCGGGAACAACTTAAAGGACAGAGGAGCATTTCTATGTGTTGATATCCAACTGCCTCAGTTAAGGATAACTCTCGTATTAGCGCAATAACGTACTCATAAACATAATTCACATTTAAGTTAGTACACCACCACCAACACTCAAACAAAAAGCAATTGTAAAGAACTTGACGTTCTCTGCCAACCCGACCAACCCGCTCTGGCCAATCGCCTTCCAATTGGCAGTCACCGAAACACACGGGCGCAGCGTTCTCCCGGCCGCCGGCGGGATCTCCTGTCAAACGCCAGCCACCCTGTGCTCCTGTCACCTCTGGGAGAGACGACCCCGTCCCGAGGGCACTGCCGGCCAGAGCTCGCTCCGGATATCGGGAGACCCAGTGGCCCAGGTGGAGGTCAGGCTAAGAGTGGTCTTCCGAACAAGGCTGTGGGCTCGGAGGCTTGGGACAGCCTCGGGGCCTGGAGGGGCGACTCTGGGACAGGGACCGCGACTTCCCTCAGGATCCCCGTGCAGGGAGCCAGGATGGCATTCGAGGGACTGAGACGCCCAGGCTTTCCGCGTGACCCCAGGTCAGACTGGGTGCCTTCGCACCGAACTGGGCCCGCGACCGCGACGGGACTGGATAGCCGGCGGGGTCCCGCGGGGGGAGGAAGGGCGGGCCGGCGGGAGCCCCACAGCCGGAAGGGGGCGAGCCCCGCAAGTAGGGCTCCCGCCCGGGCCGGGCTCACCTTCAGGTCGTTCTCTGGTAGGTACTTGCACAGTCGCGCTATCTCTACATACTTGTCCAGGTCTAAGGGCGCCATTTTAGAAAAAACAAGCCGCAAAGACGGCGGCGGCGGCAGGGGTGGCTGTAGTATCGGCGGCAGCGGCGAGGCCGAAGCCGAAGCCGGAACTCCCCTACGTCACGTCCGGTCTTGAGAGAGGCGTCTGCGCAGCGACGTTAAAGCTTGACCCGATTCCCCCCACTGCTTCGGCGCGGCTCACGCCCTTTCTGGCGGAACCCAAGCTGTGGGGTGCCGAGAGCCCCTTCAGCCCAGTGAGTGAGACCTACCGGGACCCGTAATTTTCTGCCGCAGGGACTGCTGGGATTTGTAGTGTGCATTTATGACCAACGCTGCCGGTTTTATTTCTCTTCCCTCCCTCCAGATTTCTCACCTCTGGAGAGCCAGCGAGGATTTTCCGATGAAAAACGGCGAAGTAAGCTTCCCTAGCCTTTTTCTGGTTTCTCATTTCGACTTTTCAAAGCACTCTCCTCTCTGTCTTACTAGAACATTTCTAGTTTAAAATCAGGTAAGCTTGACCACGGTAACTTGTGTAAGGCCCAGTTGAAACCTTGCCTCCACGAGTGACAAACGTCAGGCTTCCGATCTTTCTTCTTGGAAGTATGGGAAACATATTCAGATGCAGTTATGCTATTCATTCCTCTTAAAGATCGATAATAAACAGGAGAGGTCACAATACTTGTCCTAATGGTACAAGGAATAAACGGTGGAGCCAAAATTGGGAAATAGATTTACTGGCTTCAATACACTACAGTGTGATGTATGCATAGGAGTATACACACCTGCCCCTCACTCACCAACTATCTGATCTGACATTTCACATTTATGACAACAGTAAGAAATCGAGTCTTCCATCATTTTTCTCATCAAGGACGTTTGCCTGGCAGAAACAAACACCAAGGTCCAAGATGAGAGTAAATAATGCTGATTCTAAGCTGGCAATTATGTAATGATATAGTTTGGCAATTATGTGATAACGTAATTTAGCAGTTATGATGTAGTCATCCTCAAATCTGTGATCTGATGTGATCATCCTCTATTTTCACATAAGGGTGAGTTTCTGATTTTTGCATAGTGCCTGGTCTTTAGAACCTAATCACATGATAAATGAGGACTAGGTGTATATAGGTGTATACGTATGTATATGTACAGAGGGGCTTCAAAATGTTCATGAAAATTCTTTTATCTTTTAGTTCCACTTTTCCACAATTTTGAAGCCCCTAATATGAACATATATTTATATGTGTTTATGTATTGTGTATATGTGCTTTCTTTTAATCTCAACGACCAAGAATATTACAGTTGTAGATGCTTGGGATGGTCAACAAACAAAATAGACAAAGATCCCTATAGAACATAAACAAGCATTAAATAGTGATAAGATGTTTAAAATGATAAATACCTCGTTGGAGGATGAAATAAAATTAAAAAGAGGGTAGGAGACATAAAGCGATAAGTTTTTAAGAGCCAACAAAGAAGTGAATGGTTAACCAGGCAGATCCTGAATATTGTACCAAAGAGCTGGTGCAGGAGCCCTGAGGCAGAAGCATTGGTAGAGTCTTTCATAAACAGCAAATATGTGCTGGGAGCCAGGTGAGAGGAGTAGAAGAGAACATTGATTTTGTTTTTAATAAAATGGAGAACTATTGCAGGGATTTGAGCAGAGGAAGAACATGATCTAAATTTGCTTTTTTAAATCAGCGGTTCTCAACCTGTGGGTTTGGACCCCTTGGGGCCTTTAACAGGGTCGCCCCATTCATAACAGTAGCAAAATCACAGTTATGAAGTAGCAATGAAATTAATTTTATGGTTGGGGGGGTCACCACAACGTGAGGAACTGTATGAAAGGGTCCTGGCATTAGGAAGGTTGAGAACCACTGTTTTAAAGGCTCACAACTCTGGCTGTTGAATCAGACTTTAATTGACATTGGTTGCAGCTGAGAGACCCAGTCACATACTCCCAACAGTAGAAGGGGGTCAGTAAAAATACCTTGTTGAGTAACCTTGGGATGAATACCCGTACTCCAAAGCAGGGCTGCTCATGCTTTGTCAGCATGCGAGTTACTTATAAAATGCTCAAGTCAAAATGATCTACCAACTACAAAAATGCAAAACATTTTTTAATTTATTACATTTATTCATAAATGCATGGAGAATTCTTTATATGTACAATGCATGTTTATGTACCTTGCATAACCGCGTGAGTCCATATAGCACAACACAATTAACTATGTACATTCTTTGTCATTACCTGAGTTTACTCTGATGACTTGCACTGAATGGCACGAGCCAGGGATGCATAGTCCAGACAGTAGCTGCTGACAGCCAGCCTCAAGCACACTTCCAAATGATCATCAGTCATGGGGGAACGGTACTTGGACTTAATGATATTTATGTGGGAAAAGGCTGACTCAAATAAGTAGGGTGGAATAATGCAGTCAAGGAGGTAACACATTTTCTCATGTTTGGGTACTTTCCCTCTGCGAGTAAGTTCCAGAACTGTACCTTCGCTCTGGACTTCAGCTGAATGTTGGCTTGTAGTGTCAAAATCTCCCATCCCATATGAAAGTGATATGTCCAGCTCCCCAACACATTTTAATACCCTTTCTTACGTTTAAGAGGGGAAAAAAACAGGATCTAAAAATTGGCGATAACTTGGCTTGTCAGTTTTGCTGCACTTAGTGCGGTTGTTTGCGCATGCATTTGACACCTAAGATTGCATCTGATTGGCTGCACTGTATATCAATTAAGTGACGAGATTGATGATAGACTTACGTCTTTTTTTAATGCCAAGCGATCTACCCATGCTACATTTGCGATCAACTACGTAGTAGATCGCAATCGATATATTGAGGCACCCCTGCGCTAAAGTATATTTTGAGATAATAGATCAAATTTCATGGAGCCCTTGTGGCATAGTGGTTATGTGTTGGGCCAATACTCACAAGGTCAGCAGTTTGAAACCACCAGCTGCTCTGTAGGCGAAAGATAAAAGAATTATACTCTCAAAAATCCAAGGACAGTTCTACTCTGCTCTATAGGGTCTCTAGGAGTCTCAGAATTGACTTAATGACAGTGGGTGAGAGGCTGAATTTCAATAAGGTCCATGAGTGAAGTTTTATTATTCTTACAGGTATTCTGTAAATTAAAATTATTTCAAAATAAAATTAATTTTTAAATAAATTATGTTTATCACCATTCCTATTTCATATTGGACTGGAAGTTCTAGCTAGAACAAAAGGTAATAAAGGAAAATAAACTGTATCCAAATTGAAAATGGAAGAAGAAAAACTATCCATATTAACAAAGGACATGATCCTATATATAGAAAATTCACATGAGGCATCCACTGAGCCCAACTGGAAGGAGCAGACCAGCCTGTGTGAGCCAAGGATTGTAAATAATATAACCCAAGTTTAAAGGAAGGAATGGCATCAGAGCCTAAATCGTGAGCACCTGGTTTGCAGGAGGTTATGAAAGACAGGGGAAGCCCAAAATCCATTTGCAGGGTCCACACATGGATTTCGCCTCCAGTGAATCCCTTCCAGTCATAATTGTGGGATGGTGGATAACCCTATTATCAGACAGAGAGCATTGTAAAGTTGATTATGACAGATGTCATTAGGTCAAAATGTAAATGTCTTATTTGATTTCGCTTTAGACCCATTTTGAAACTGTTTCTATTTTTAAAAGGAGTAAGGGAAGGGAAATATACATGGATTAATCCGGTGAAGAATTCCCTCTGACCATAGCAGGGATGTGAATAACCTTGCTAACATGCACAATGCATTGGAAAGTGGATTGTTGCAGATACAGTTAGGTTAAAATATAGCACCCTATTATTTAATCTTATGATCCATTTAAATTTGTTCTAGTTTTTAATATTTTCCATTTTGTTTTCTTTTTTCTTTTTTTCCATTTTGTTTTCTATTGAGGTTTTTAATGTTTCACTTTGTTATTCTTATTAGTTTTTTGTTATTATTTTTGTTTGTATTTTCAAGTTTTTCTTTATATGATATCCAGGACAGGTGAATCTATAGAGACAGGAACTGGATGAATAGTCCCTGGGGTCATGGAAGGGGAAGTTGGGGGCTAATGGTGAGCTAATAATGATGAGTACAAGATTGAAGAAAATGTTCTAAAACTGATTGTAGTGATGACTGTACAACTCTTCTTGATGTGATTGAACTATTGTGTGATATGCGAATTATATGCCAATAAGACTTGAAAAAAGTTTTTTTAAAGAAAAATCACAGAGGCTCCACAACAGAGTTATTAGAATAGAAAGATTTAGCAAAGATGCAGGGCACATGACCAACACACAAAAGTCCTCTACCCTAACAATGAGGATTCTGAAAAGGAAACCAAGAAGTCCATATAATTTACAATAACCCCTACTAGGGTAAAATGCCTTTGAATAAACATAACCAGGAATGTAAAAGACATATAAAGAAAACTGTAATATACAACTGCAAGAAACTAAAACAATCTACATGAATGGGAAAATATTCCATGATCATGGATTGAAAATCTTAACACTGTGAAACTGTGATTACTAACCAAAACAATATATAGGTGTAAAGCAATCCCATTCCAAACCCAAGCAACATTCTTTAATTAAATAACTAATCTCAAATTTTATATGGAAAGAGATCCCAAATAGCTAAAGCAATATTAAGGAAGAGCAATGTTGAGGGCCTCTCATTTCCATTCTCAATATTTACTACACAGCTATGGTAATCAAATCAACCTGGCATTGGTATAATGATAGACACATAGAACAATGGAGTAGAATTGACAATCCAAATGTTAGTCTATTCATCTCCAGGCAGATGATCGTTCATAAGGGTGAAAGTCCATTCAATGAAGAAGAAAGAGTCTCTTCAACAAATGATGCTGGCAAAAGAGGATATCCATACATAGAAAAATGAATCAGGATCCATAACTCACATTTATAAAAACTCAAAATGGCTCAAAAACCCAAATGTTAAGGCTAAAACTAGAAAAGATACCCCATTGTTAATGTTAGGTGTTGTTGGTTCTGACTCAGAGCTTACACACACACAACAAAATGAAACCCTGCCCATCTGCACCAACCTCACAATTGTTGTGATTTCTCCTGACATGTTCAAGTAGATGAGACAACATCTTGCCATCCTCACTTCTAACTGTGCTTTTTCCAAGACAGATTGGGTTGTTCTTCGGGCTGCCCATGGTATTTTCAGTATTTTATGCCAGCACCATAACTTAATGCACCGATTCTGTTTTGATCTTCCTTATTCATTGTCCAACTTTCACATACACATGAGGTGTTTGAAAATACCAGGATTTGGGTCAGGGACATCTTAGTCCTCAAAACAATATCTTTTACTCTTCAACACTCTTCAGAGGCCTTGCGCAGCAGATCTACCCAATGTGATACGTGTGTGATCTCTTGACTGTTGCTCCCGTGAGCATAGATTGTGGAGCCAAGTAAATTAAATTCTTGACAACTCAGTATTTTCTGTTTTTTATGATCTTGTCTATTGGTCCAATTGTGAGGATTTTGGTTTTCTCTACATTGAATTGCAATCCTTATAAAAGAGAGATGGAAACACCACTTTGTTTTTCACCAGTATTTTCACTGTATCTTGAACTTCCTTCAAGACCATCAGTCCTTTATCATATGCTACCTCCTGAAATGATTGAACATTTACCAGTTTGGGGTTCTGGTAAAGTGATTCTGTGTATTTCTTCCCTCTGATTTTTATGCTAACTGTATCATTCAATATTTTGCCCATGTTGTTGTTAAATGTGCCGTCAAGTTGGTTCCTACACAGAGTGACCCACGGACTATAGAAGGAAGTACTTCCCACTCTTGTGCCAATCTCACAGTTGTTATGTTTGAACCCATTGTTGTAGTAACTGTGTTACTACATCTTGTTGAAGGTCTTCCTCTTTTTTATTACCCCTCTACCATAACATATCCAAAGTATGTAAGACAGAGTCTCACTATCCTTACCTCTAAGGAGCATTTTACCCATAGAATCCTTCAGTATTGCATCTCAAATTTTGAATTTGTCCTCCGATTATTTCAACTTGAGAAATACTGAGTGTTTTCTTCTCTTCTGGTTTCCTAACTCCAGATCTTTGCATATTTCAGAATAATAGTCTGTCTTTTTAAGTAGTCCTTTGAAATCTTCTGTTTACTTCTTTACTTCATTTCTTCCATTCCCTTTAGCTCTCTATATTAAAGGAAACGTTTCAGAGTCTCTTCTGACATTCGGTTTGGCCTTTTCTTTCTTTCCTGTTTTTAATAACCTTATGTTTTCTTCATTTCACATTTTTCGATATCTCATAACTCACCTGGTCGTTAGTTATTAGTATTCAAAATATCAAATCTATTCTAAATCAAATCTATTCTCTAAATTCAGGTGGGATATGCTCAAAGTTGGACTTTGGTCTTCTTGTTTTAATTTTCTTTTTTTTTTTTAATGAATCCGTGTTTTATTTTTATGTTTTTTTAACATTCCATACATCAATTGTATCAAGCATATTTGTACTTAGGTTGTCATCATCATTTCCAAAACATTTTCTTTCTACTTGAGCCCTTGGTATAAGCTCCTCTTTTTCCCCTCCCTCCTGAACTTGTTTTAATTTTCTTTAACTTCAAAGTAAACTTACATCTAAGCATTTGATAGTCTGTTCCACAGTCAGTCCCTGGCCTTATTCTGGCTTATATTGAACTTCTCCATTGTCTCTTTCTACAGATGTAGTTGATTTGATTCCTGTGGTATTTCATCCAGTGAGATCCATGTGCTATTTATGTTATTAGGGAAAAGGTATTTCCAATAAGTTGCTGGTCTTGTAAAATTCTGTCATGTCCTCACCATTAGAGAGATGGAAATCAAAACTATAAAGAGTATGTTAACACATTATGAAAAATGTAACCAATGGCCAATGTCATAGAGCAAGATGTATAGAAATTGTTAGATGTGAATCCTATTTGTGAGCCTTTCACCTAAAACACAATTTAAAAACATTGAATGTTGCAAAATGAATGCTACCCTTGGGGTCTTAAAAGCTTGAAGCAGCCATCAAGCTCGGAAGCAACAAAGCCCACATGGAAGAAGCACACCAG
>NW_022103929.1:141940-170967 GCF_000313985.2 Echinops telfairi | reverse complement strand
TCACTCTCACTCACTCACTCACTCTCACTCACTGACTCACTCACTCACTCTCTATCACTCACTGACTCACCGACTCACTCATACATTCTCACTCACTCACTCTCTCACTCATTCTCTCTCTCACTGACTCACAAAAAAGAAAACAAAACAAAAATACAAATAAGAACATAAAAATGAAGACCAGAAAAAATGTAAGACTCATTAGTAATTAGGTTCATTGAAATGATTATGATACTATAATGATATTTCATTGTCTTTTTCTTTTTTTCATGCCTACAATGCTTTTTAAAAAAATCATTTTATTGGGGGCTCATACAATTCTTATCACGATCCATACATCCATCCATTGTGTCAGGCACATGTGTGCATTTGTTGTCCTCGTCATTCTCAAAACATTTGCCTTTTACTTTAGCCCTTAATATCGGCTGCTCATTTTCCCTCTCCCTCCCTACTGCCCCCTCCCTCATGAGCCCTTCATAATTCATAAATTATTATAGTTTTGTCATGGGTTGCCCTGTCCGATGAAAAAAAAAAAGAGAAAATTATGATTAGTACTAAAAAATGGAAAGGAGGAATACTGTGCATTTTTTAATGGCGTAAAAGTAGGCCAATTTCAGGTTGCCAATATAGTAAAGTGTACAAACTCCAGCACCAGATGATCTGTGTTCTTCAAATCCTGACTCTACCACTTAGTAGGTGTATGATTTAGGGCAACCTATTTATACTCTTTGTGCTTTACTTTTCCCAACTTCTTTAGGGAGGTGATAATACAATCTCCCTCTTATGAAGAGACTTAGACTGAGGGTTAGTAGAGTTTTATGTGCTTAAAACAGTGTCTAGCACTGAATAAGTACACTTTGAGTGTTAGAGCTGAATATTTGGCAGACATCATTGTCTTTCAGGTGAGGTAACATTTAAGACTTTAGGAGCGGGAATACGAGCTCAGAGTATCTTGCAGAAAAATTTTCAAGTGAAGAAATTTTGATGCTATTATTTAATGACTTTATTTTTATGACAGTCCTCGTTGGAAAGCTGGAAATCCACTTTTCATCTCTCAATCTCCGGACAAGGAGAGAGATGGACATGAGCATTCTTTCTAGGCTGTAGATTGCTTCAAAGGAAAGCGATCTTGTCTGGTCTGCAAACAGAATAGTAATGACAGCTGCTAGTGAACCTGTCTAGTTAAAATAGATGAGTCTTCACTTTACAAAACTGAAAGCAAGACGCTCCCTCCTACCAACTTACTTTGTTGAGCAAACGTCATTCCTGACATACTCCCCAGAAAGGAGAGAAAATAAGCATCCGTAAGACTGTTGGGTGAGCCTTTGCAACAGGTGATAGTTACATCAGGTGACATGGCACGGAGACATTGTGTTGAGCTTGCTTCCTTGCCCATTGCTGAAGATATGGGCTTCTGGTTCTGCCACTTAACAAGGGTAATCCATTTTCACTTCATTGGACCTAGTTTCCACCCCTCAAATGTGATTGTTAGGCTGACAGCATAGGTCCCACAATGAAAGTTGGTTCCTATGTGCCCCCCAGACCCCTTCCAATTTTTCTTCTTTAGGCGTAACTTCAGCACAGCATCTTGAAGTAGATCTAGTCAGAAAGCACAGGGGGTATCAGAGCATTCTGCACTTTGAGAAAAATATCCTTCTGGATGCACATTGCACATGGACATATGGCAGAGCCAGCCTGGCTTTGGTTTTCTTTCCTGGACGAGACCACAATGACAGACGGAATACTCGTCAACTCTTTGGCAGGCAGTTAAAGGGGATGTTCCCATCAATGAGAAAACTCAGACTCCGAGAGAGTAAGGAACTTGTCAAAAGTCACTGAATTCAATACTTAGTGCTGGAGCCTGGATTTGAGCTCCAGTACACCTGATGGAGCAGTGAGGAAACACTCAGCTGCTAATTTAAAGGTGATTGGTGCAAGCCCAGCAGCCCTGGGCTGTGCGGGAAAGATAAGGCAGTCGGCTTCCGCAAAGATTACAGCCTTGGAGACCCTCTGAGGGTATCTCTGTTCCGTCCTCTGGGGTCACTGTGAGTCCGAATCGACTTGGCCACAACAGATGTTTTGAGGGTTTGTGTCCGAGGGTGTCTGTCTCACTAGAGACTTCATTTCAGCTTTGTACTCCAGGAGCTCCTGTGGCGTCCACCTTCAGCTGTTGGTTTTCCCTCTATGTCCTAGGACACAGGAGCTGGTCTCAGATCTCATCAGTGTCTCTAAAACTCATAGGTGAACCACCTGTTTGTTTTCAGGAAAGCCCAAGGAAACTGATGATCATGAACTTGCCAGACATTCTGCAAATGAACGCATAGCAAGCGATAGTCTTACGGTGGCAGAGGGCCAACTGCATCCGGGCTGAGCACCCTACATCATTTCAGGTATGTCTGGCCACACTCTGTGAGATAAATTTACTTCTTGCCATGTACAAAAGGACATTGAAACATAGAGATATGTAACTTATTGATGAATTTTTTATTTCTTGCACTTTTTATAACTTATTTGGAGGCTATGTATGTGTGTTTGTTTAATATAGTCTCATCAGACTGTAATCTACGGAAGGCTGGGATCACGTTTGTTCTGGTCAGAGGTGCTCCAGTATGGTTTTTATAGAATGAGTTGGCTAGCTCAGTAGCCTAAAGCTGGAATTGACCCCTAACCTAAGGACTACGGAAAACGATTTCTCACCTAGGAAAACGCTGAATTTTATCCTTCAGACTCCAGTTGTCGCCATTTTTACAATAGTCCAAGTCCTAAAATCATTTGGGTCACCTCAGTAGACGCTCACCCACGGGCATCTCGCTTGTAAGCCGTTTCCAAGTAGCCCTAGTTTATGTACTCCGCTTGAAGCGAGTACTTCTGGGACTGCCAAGTGGTTTGTTGATGTTGTTTTTGGTTCTACATAAAGGCACAGCCTGACAGATACCCCAGACGCGTAAGGACTTTTCCCTGCCCCCTTTGAGACCAGGACTTTGTTCTGGGGGTGGGACAGAGGGGAGGAGCAAAAGGAGAGGGGAGTGGTTGGCCTGGGACCACTGCCGGCCTGGGACAGAGGCATGCAGGTCCACAATCCCAACCCCCAACCCCACTAGAGGGCAGAGCCTGGGCCCAGGGCTAACGCAAGATGCCACAGGTAAGCATGGAGAACGGGTGTCTCATGTGATCCTCGACAGGGGTGGGTGGCCTAGGCTGAGTGGAAGGGCCTGGAAAGAAGTCCTTCGCCTCGGCCCTGGTCACATTGACTGGAAAGAATCCGCTTGTTCTCTCCCGACTCTGCCTCTTTCCCCCAAGAGCTGCCAGGCGGGGAAGGACCTAGAAGTGGGTGGGCTGGGAGAAATTTCCACCCACAGAAACTCACCAGGCTGAGCTTGGCTTGGAAGACCTCAGTAGCATAGGCTGCAGGTCAGATATATTCATCTATCTGTCTGTTAATTCCATTTCTTCATTCATTCACCTTTCACTTCTACACTATACCTGGCCCTTTGATAGGTTCTAGAGATAGGTGGTTCCAAGACTCTGACAGGCCCACCTCTCTTGGAATTTAGGCTAGTGGACAGTAGTTTAGCATCCCCTCTAGAGACTGAAAATAGATATGACATGCAGAGTGATCCCTGCAATGATGATTGCTTCACAGATCCCTTCAGAGCCCTGAAGAAGAAGAAGAAGAAGAAGCAGAAAGCAAATCAGGTGAGGCTTCACTGAGGAGGGGACATTTGAAACTGAGGGCCTAAGGGCTTGTGGACTGCTGATTTCAAGGTCTGCAGTTCAAACCCAGTCAGTCTCTTTGGGCGAGAACGATGAGGGTGCCTCTTCTCCTAAAGACTTACGTTCACCGAAATTTCATGGAGCAGTTTACTCTATCCTACAGGATAACTATGAGTCAGAATCAGCTTGACAGCAGTGGATTTGTTCCTTTTTGGGGGTTTTGGAGGTTGACAAGGAGGGAATGGAGATTGCAGATAGGGGAAACAGCTCACAGATTATGAAAGGCCTGCTGTTAGAGGAGCAGTACCCAGCCTAATATAATATAGCCAAAGATGATGGGGGTGTTATCTGGGAAAGAAGGTGGAGACCAGAAAGCCTCAAATGCCTTGCTGAGGCCAGGATTCTAAAGTTCAGTATTTCTCGGCCTTTTAAAACTTTTAATCCCTTGGTAACCATCTTGTAAGCTCTGAAAACTTAATTCTGATAGGTGCTAGTCCCCCATGAGAATCACAAAACTTTATCACCACCATCCCACCATCCCCCCCCCCAACGAAAAATTATGTCCTATAGTTGTGTTGGGATGCTGAGTCAATTGAAACTGATATATTCAACAGGAAAGGTTTACAGAAGGGAAGTGGCCTGGTTTGTTCTTTGTTTTAGGAGAAAGATGAATGGCTACAGAATTCTTTTCTCTCTTAGGCATAGGACACAATGCAGCTGTTGCCTGTCTTGGAACCTGGAGACAAGCCTAGGAAAGCAACATGGTTTGTAAAGAAAGGAGATGGATGCAAAAACCCCTGAGTTTTTCTCATTTATAAGAAGTTTACTAACATATTTAATCAACAAAAGGCAGAGATGAAACAGTCTGCAGTTTCTGGTAATGAGACTCAAACTGTCCTAAGAAGGTCCTTGGAGGAAAGATAGTAGGGCAATAATTATTACCGAGCAGATGTTGATTTTGTTAAAATCCATTTACCAGGAAGAGGAAAGCACTGACCATCTGGCATCCTCCGCTCCAGCACTGTCACTGTCATGGAAGGCTATGGAAAGCAGGCAGTGTTTTCATGGGATCTTGGAGGAGAACCTCTCTTCTGTTTGCCCTGCGTTCATTCTCACTCTGTACCCAGCATAAATCTGACCATGACTTGCCCTACCTTAAAATCTTTTCATGTCTCTGCGTTGATCTTAGAATAAAGCCAAACTCCATAAAGTGACCCACTGGGCCCTGCACAATCTATCAATCTATTCCTGCCTATCTTTCCAACCTCAAATGTTCTTACTTGTTCTTTGTTCTCTTTCTATTCCTTTAGCACATCTTTCACAGTCCCACTGAGGGGGTCACTGTGTTTGTGAAAATGAAGTGAGGTCCCCCTCACCCCCAGTCATCTGCCCTCCTCCTCCAACTTCACTGGGGTGTCAGAGAATCATTATCAGCACTAACAATTCAAGGCTGATTCCTCTGAGGACAAGATTAGACATAGCTCCTCTCCCTCCCTCCCTCCCTCCCTTTGTCCTCCTCTGCTGGGTTTGGATTTGCTAGAGAAGTGACAGGTTGCAATTCAGGACCAGAAACTACTCAAGATCTAGTTTTCTAGTCTATACACCTTCTCAAACATGCCCATAAAGAGAACTCTTCCTGGCCTTTGGGCCCTCACCCCCTTTGGCTTCTTGAGTCTGCCTAGCCTCTGCCTGGTTCTGACAAGTGTTACCTTTGGTACCAAAGCTAAATGGCCAGGGCATTTGAACCTACCAGTGAGCTTCCTGTTCCAAAGCACTTGGCTCTATCACTCTGGGTCCTTACCCCAACTGTCACTCATCGCCTCATTGCACCATCTCATGTCAGTCTTCTAGTTCTGCTGCTGCTGTTTCTTTGCCGCTGTTCTCTTCTTTCATACTCTGTCTGTCTCCTGGATTCAGGAGGTTCTCAGGGCAGGGATTCCAGATCAAAGGGACACGTTCAACTCCTAGCTCTTAATTCCTGGCTGTAGTGCAGTCCCTTTTCTGCACTGACATTGACTCTCTTTTAAGCCTCGGCAATGGTAAAACTAATCAATCACTTTATTGAGGGATTTCATATGCCTAATTTGCATTATTTCACCCCCACAAAGGTGCCATGAGCCTTTGAATTACTAGCAAGCTGTCCAATCTCTTTGGTGGTCCAGAAGTACCTGCTTTGTGCTGTCCCACTCAGTTGTTAGACCCTTGGTTATATTTTGGGATAACCAATTGGGATGCTAACTGCAAGATTGGCCACTGCAGGAGAAAGATGAAATGTCCTTCTATAAAGATCGATAATATTGGAAACATTTAGGAGCAGTTCTGTTTTATTCTGTGGGGTCACCACCATGAGTTGGAATCAACTGAATGGCAGTGAGCTTCACCTAATCATTTGGTGGGAATTATAAGACCATGATGAGAAAGGCCACATAGAAGCCATCCCTTGCACTGTAACACTGATCTCTCTCCCAGAACTAGTCTTTCCGTTATCTCACCCCTCTATTTGCATAGCTAACTTTAATTCACGCTTCAGATCTGAGTCAAATGGGGATTCTTCAGGAAACCTTCCCTGACCACCCTTCATTTCCTCACCAGTCCTTACAGAGTAAGATCCCCTATGATGTGTTCTCATACTATGGGTATCTTGCCCTGCTTGATAGCATGAGTAAAATAAAGTAAGTTTTGTTGAGTTATCTGTGTAATATCTCTCTTCCTAATAAGTCTATAAGGTCATGAAGGCAGGGACATTATTGCTTTGTATCTAGATGGCTCTGTACTCTTGGTCAAGTTATTTAACCTTTCTAAGCTCCAATTTCTCAGTAGTTTAATTCAATAATAATAGTTCTTTCCAAAAAAAAATAATAATAGTTCTTTCCTCAAAGGGGTCTCGTGTAGATTAATTATAATTAGCAACATACTTGGTGCATTGTTAACAATTATTCAGGTGGCCACCAGATCTGTGAATTTAGATAATTAGAAGAGAGAGCTGGACAAGAAATAAAGAATTGGGAATCACTGATGAATATATCCATGATTAGTAAATGAAGCCTTCAATGTCAGTAAACTTGATCATGAAAGAGTTGTCATTGAAGCTTCAGTATAGATTAGTAGATCCAAAGAGAAGAGAATCCTAAGCATGCTGAGAGTCAGGAGGAGGCTAGGAAAGGAATTAGAGAAGGAAACCAGCAGAGCAGGTAGAAAGGTGGGTAGAGAACAAAACAGATGTGGGGAAGCCAGGTGAGAAGAAAGAAATAGGAATGGGGGAGAGGTCGGGGGAGCAAAAAATACACAAAACCGAAACAAAACTTACTGCCATTAAGTTAATTTAGACTCCTAGCTGCTAAATACCAGAGAGGTCAAATAAGACATGCGTGATAAATGGCTAAGGAATTTTCTTTTCCCATCAGGAAGCTCTCTCAATCAGCAAGCAGAATAACTTCAGAGAGTAGAATAAATAGATGCTGTATTTTATTGTTCAAAGTCCTAGCTTTTCCATCCATCATATTGAGCTTTGTGAGTAATCTGGAAAAGCTTTTGAAATCAATAAATTCAAGAAAGTATTTCATGATAAAGGGGAAGCATCTCTGGCTATTGACAGGGCTTGGGGCTGTAGGTTCCAGTATATGGCTATATAGAAAGCGCCAGTTAGCACTTAGTCCTTTGTTGCACTACTATCTGGCTTAGACTTTATAGTCCCTTTTGGCATAGTGGGCGGCATACTGAGCTGCTTACTACAAGGTCAGTGGTTTGAAAATACCAACTGCTCCAAAGGAGAAAGATGACGCGTTCTACTTTATAAAGTAGAAACCTACAGAGGCAGTTTAACTGTGTCTGATAAGGTCATTATGAGTTGGAATCAACTAAAGGGCAGGGAGTTTGGGAGATTTTGTTTGTTTGTTTTGGATTTGAGATAAGAGTATTGCCGTCCTCATTGTAGAAATGCAATAAGGTTCAGAAAGATTGGAAGTGTTTACCAAAACATTACACATGTTCCTACACATATGTCTAGGAACAAGATAGTGGTTACAAATGTGTTTCGTGAATCAAACAAACCTAATTCAAGTCTCAGCTCAGCAACTTGAATTGTTTGATTCATAAAACACATTTGTAGCCACCATCCTGTTCCTAGACATATCATTGAACATTTGCGGGTCTTAGTTTCCTCACTTAAGAAATGGTGACAATCACCAGCCCAATCCAAGCCAACTAGATTACTGTGTGATGAAAGTAGTGACAATATTGAACAACTGAAAATTCTGTACAGATAATTAAGTGTCTGTGTCTGAATAAGATCCTTCAGCTCAGTGGATCTCGAGAGGAATAGAAAGAACACACTGGTGCATTTGGTCTACTCTCAGACCTCCTGAGTCCATCTTCCTTTTGGCAGGTACACTTTGACACCTCCAGGAGACAGCCCTTGTGCTCGGGTTGGCCACAGCTGCTCATATTTACCCTCAGTTGGTGATGCTAAGAGAGGGAAGGTCTTCATTGTTGGAGGAGCAAATCCAAACAGAAGCTTTTCAGATGTGCATGCCATGGATCTAGGTAAGACTGGGAATGGTAGAGCTTGACCTCTGACCAGAGCAGAGCTTTGTGCCACCAGCCATGACAAGAACACTCCTAGGCAGCATGAACATCTCTGACAGGTCCCTAAAGTCTCAGCTGACCTCCTGGAACATATTCACCCCACAAGTACCTCCTTGATTAGGGGGATAGACTCTGTATGGAGGGCTAGTCACCCAGCCATTCACTCATCAAACATGAATGAATGATTTTCAGGGAGATATTGATGATTTCCCCACCTCCTTTGTCCGTGCATGGAATTAATCATTAAGTCCTAAATATCTGTTACCTTCATCCATGTCTCTCCATTTCCAAAGGCCAAGTCACCACTAGCTGTTAATTAGACTTCCATAGCCTCCTCTCTGGTCTTTCTCTTTCCTCTAGTAGAGTCCATTTCCACCCTCCGCAGAAGGGTGCTATCTAAAATACAAATCTACTTCCTTGTTCGAAATCTTCTCCAATCTCACTTCTTGATTCGTTCCCATCTCCTTTGCTACACTAAACAGCCTTCAGGTCCTTGAACACCTTGAACTGCGTGGCCTTCACGCATTTGCATGCTTCTCCCTCTCTCCAGAAAACTCTTCACGTCTGCATGCTTGCTATTCATCTTTCATATCCCAGATTAGATGTCACTTTCATGGGAAGTTTCCCCTGACACTCCTGGAGTACTTTCGGTACTCTGCCCAGTAGCTCCATACTACCCTGCACTTTCCCATGCTTATTTCCCTTCACAACCCTTCTCGCCCATGATTTCTTTTATTTGTCTTTCCTACAAGTGTACAAACTGCATGCAAATGAAAGATTGTGGTTATTTCCCCTATTGCATCCCTAGCTTCTACCACCGACAAAAAAGCGGGGATTTATTTATATAGATACAAGGGTATTGCACAGAATCTAAAGACAAGAAGTACAGCCCAGAGACAGCAAAATAAGGATTAGAAAGCTATCAAAAACCATCTTTCTCCACCCTCTCTTTCTCTATGCTGCCTTACATGGATCTGCTTCATTCTTCTCTGTTCCATACATGGTGGAAGATGACCACCCAAATCCAGCTATCTGTTTGAATTCCATTTAAATTCTTAAGGAGGAGGACCTGATTGGCCTAGTTTGCTTCAAATGGCCACCTCTAACCCAATCAGCTAATACTAGAAAGTCAAAGTGCTGTGACACAGACAGGTCTTTCAAGATCTTCCCCTATGGTTAGTAAATGGGACGGTGTTCATTGAAAAGGGTGGATGAACTAGGCAGACATCCCCCTGAGTGAAACTTTTTGTAAATTGACCATGTTCCTTTGATGGTGGTTCATTTAAGTTTTTTGACCCTCTCCTTTGACCCTCTCCTCACTACCCTCCCCAAGTTTATCAGTATAAGCAGCCCCTGTCAAGGAACTGGTGGAAATGTTTTCTAGGGACACATCAGTGGGATTTAGCCACCTGGGAGGGCCTCTTGCCCCGGTACGAACATGCCAGCTTCATTCCCTCCTGCACACCGGACAGCATCTGGGTGTTTGGAGGTGCCGACCAGTCAGGCAATCGAAACTGTTTACAAGTGTTGAATCCTGGTAAGTAACCAAAGTGATTTTGTTTCCATAAATAAATAAGTTCAATTCCAAGTGTGCCAAACCCATTTAAGTGGTACTGAGGGTTAACTTTGCTGACCTCACAGAAAATAGGAATTTTAACTTCTAGCAGAAACTGAAAAGAATAGTCTTTTCCTCCTCTGGTAACATGTAGTTATCAATTCCTTACGTGCCATAACTGGAAGGGACTTCAGAGAACAACTTCACCAAGTGGGAAACTCAGGTCCAGCAACCTAATGTCATCAAGGAGTCAGCGGCTGATCCAGAGTAGTGGTTTTCCAACACAGATGATTTTGCCCCACAGGGAACATTTAGCAATATTTGGAGATGATTTGGGTTATCACAAGTCAATTTCTCTCCTCCCCTTAACCCATCCCTCTTCTTTTTAAAATATAAAATACCAGTAAGTGCTGAACCCTAATTCAAATTCTCCTACTGTGGGCCCTTTTTTTTAAAAAAGCCAAAATAATTCAAGGTTATTGGCTTGTCCTACAGGCAATTTCATAGTAAAAGAAGCAATTGGGGACTAACACTTACTACTGAGAGGATGCTGCTGACCCACCTGTGGAAGGTGGACTTACTCTTTTGTCATTTTTAGAATTTTGTTCTTGTCCTCTCTTTATAAATATAATTCATTCACAGAAATATATTTGTAAAGTATGAATAAGCATTATGTGTTAGTCTGGGTACTTTAGAGAATCAATCCACAGAAACTCATGTGTAAAGAAAAGAGTTTTATATAAAGGTTAAGTGCACATCAAGAAAACATCCAAACCCAGTGAGTGCTGCCCAAGCCCAGAAGTCCAACCTTAACCCATTAACCCATATGTCCAACACCAATCCACAAAGTCCTCCTCCATCTCACAAAACACACACTATGACGCGACTGCAGGAGGAAAACTGAATCAGTGAGTGTGTAAGCATCTCAGCGCTGGCAGGGGTCTCCAGCTGGCTGCTCCAGCACCCAGGGCTGCATCAGGGTAGGTCCATGGCTTCTCCTTGGGGATGTCTTGCAGGAAGTGAGCCTGCCAACTGAAGCAGGGAACTGGCTAAGGCAGCTGCACCCTGGTCTGACCATCACAAAGTAAGAGCCCCGAGAACTAGAAAGGCAAGGCCCACGGAGCCATTTATCTCTCCACCCTTCAATTAACCCCACATGTGTTTATCAGCCAGGTTGGCACAATAAACTAACTAACTCACTTTACCAGCCAAATTCCTTATCCAAGTTTATTAGACAAAAGTCGCTACACTTCTATATGCTAAGGGTCTCAATAACATTTCTTTGTATTTAACTATGCACTTTTGAGTCCTTTTCCTTTCCATTTCATTGTTACTGCAAAAATTATTTTCTACTAACAATGCTTTGATAAGATCTTGATGGCTACAAAATGCTCTGTTTTATAATGACACCCTAAGTCCCCTATTGTTGGACATTCAGGCTAATAAACATGTACTGTTGTGAGTGACAAGGAGTGAATATCTTTGCTCAGAAGTCATTGTGTTTTAGATGATTTTCTTAGGATTCTAGCTCTGAATGAAAGAGAGTAGGTAAAATACTGTGAACTTAAAAAAACCAAACTATTGTGCTTGGTAACTCCCACAGGAAGTAAAAAGGAATACTATGAAAGGGGAATATTCTCTACAGCCAATTATTTTATTAAGGATCTATGCATATGTATAATCTCCTACTTTAACTGTATTTGCAAACAATAAGAAGATTTTTGTTTATTTACAGTTTAGTATCTGGTTTCTACATGGAAGACTCATGCTTATAGCTCAATGTAGTCTTTGCCAGCTAAATCTGAAGTGTTTAGATATTTACATATCAGTGTTTGTACAGTATCGTTTGCTGATTTTTAAATAAAAGTCATGACTGTGCAAAGAAAATTGTATTGTGCTTGGGTAGATCTACAGAGCAGATCATCGCTTTTAAATTCAGCATTCATACACTTTTAAGCTTCAACTCATTCATTGCAGACCCTAAAATATAATTTCACTTGCCCCACTTCCTCCCTGTTTCCATTCCTAACCTGGTTTCCATTTTGCACTCTTAACATTTTTAAGGCTTTTGACACAGGCTACCAAATAGTTCCCCAGAAAGCATTTTCCTGTTTATCCTTCCTCCAGCCGTGTTTGATGGTGCTTGTTTCACTCTGCCCTGACTTGCGTTGAGTGCAGCACTTTTTAAACTCCTTGCTATTTTGATGGGCGCACGGGCACATTCAACACACACATAAACACATTTGCCTCGTTCCTTAAATGAGCATTTTGGTAATTACTCAGAACCTGGACATTTTTCACATATAAGTCAACTCTTAACCACTTCCCTCCTAAAGATCAACTGAGGCACAGGATGAGTGAGAGGTAAACTGAGGCACAGGGAGATGGACAAAGATGACTGACAGGATACAGGGAGAGCAGAAACAGAAGTAGCTTTATTAGGGAGAAGCTCTGGGACAAAGCCCCATGCTCTACCAAATATCCCAGGGGAATCATGGGCTTTGCCTGGGGCCTGGGGTTTTTAAAGGGAAGCGGGAGAGGGAGGTATATGCAGCAGGGGAAGGTTTATGACCCAGCATGTTAGCAGTGAGGTTTATGGCCTAGGAGGTCAGCGGTAAGGTCTATGGCCCAGGATGCAGTTTATCAGCTCTGGCAGGTAGGGTGTCCTGTTATCAGGGAGTCAGGCATCCCTGGTGCTGTTTCTCAGTCTCCCCATTCCAGGGGGCAACTGCTGATCTTCGGGGACATGCAGGGAAGCAGGGGCCCCGGCCTGCCTCAGCTTAGCCAAATCATGTCCATCAGCAATTGTGTTATAAAAAATCTGGCTGTTTTTTGCCCTCAGTTCCTGGCAGGTGATCTGTAAACCTTTGGGATAAAGAATTTGGCCAGCAATGCTGGGAACGGTAAAAAACAAACAAACGTGGTTAGAGAGTTAGATGTTTGTGTGTGTTTTACGTTGGAGGGTGAGCATGGTTAGGGCTGGAGAGCTAATTCCATTAAACGGCTGATGATTTAATCAAGCCCATATAATGCAACCCTAATAAAAAGCTTTGCAATAATGATTAAAAAAAATAAAACATTTGCCCACCAAAACTTGGGGGAACTTCTCTAGTTGGCAGTATGGTATATTGTCACACATTGAGATTTTCGAAGGATGACACATTCTAATAATGGAAGCTTCCCATTTGAGGCCACCCGGACTTCACCCTGACTTACAAACAGATCTGTCTTGGATAAGGTGACCAGACGTCCCGCTTTTGGCGGGACAGTCCGATTTTTGGCGTTTTAAAAAAGTCCTGATTTTTGGAAAGAACGCATGACAAGCTAGGGAACAGTCTATTTGGTCCATATAGACCAAATTTTTAATCAAGAACGTCTCCCCCACCCCCGGTCAATGGTGTCCTGCTTTAAATCTGGTCACCTTAGTCTTGGAGGAAGTACAGCCAGAATGCTTCTTAGAGCCAAGATGGTGAGACTTTGTCTCATGTATTTTGGACATGTTATCAGATGAAATCAGTCCATGCTTGGTAAAATAGAAGAACTTTGAAAATGAGGAAAGCTCTAGACGAAATGGCTTGTTATAATGGCTACAACAGTGGGTTTAAACAGAAGAACAACTGTGATGATAAGGCAGGATCAGGCCGTATTTCATTCTGTTGTACATAGATAGGGCCGCTAGAAGTCAGAACCAACTGAACGGTACCTAATAACAACAGACCTTACTCAGTGGGTCTTTCCCTTTGACTGGTTCTGATTTGTATCCTTTTGCTACACCAATAAAAAACCCCAAAAAACGAATACATGTAAGTGTAATGCTTTTTTTTTTTTAAGATAACTTTATTGGGGGCTCTTACAGCTCTTATAATCCATACATCAAATTGTATGGATAAGCATATTTGTGCATATGGTATGTTGCCATCATTATTTTCTAAACATTTACTTTCTATTTGAACCCTTGGTATCAACTCCTCTTTTTACCCCCTCTCCCACTCTCATGAAACTAATTATTATTAGTTTCATATCTTACATTGATGTGTCTTACACTGTCTAGTGTAATGCTTTCTTGAGTTCTGGGACGATGAGTTACCTTGGTTATTAAGGCAAACCCCTCGAATGTCTTAGGACTCCTTTGGGATTATTTGTGTTGGTGTTTAAATTGGCAGCAACACAATCCCATGAACTTCTGACCCCGTAGTTGTGCACACTGTAACTCCCGCTATGATCCAAAAGCTCTTCAAGACCTGTAGCTATAGAGACAATTATATTATGCTTTGGATATAGGCCGAGACTTGTTCATCTCCACATAGGTGTTTGAGTTCCACACATATTATAAATGCTACCTGCACAAGAGGCACAGAATTTTCCAGGCAGATCATTCATGATGTAGTGTGGTGTAGTGAATATGGGAGTTCAGAAGATCTGAGTTCAAATCTTACTGTGCTACTCACAGCACTGTGACCCAGAAGAAAGAATTTATATTTTCTAAGCTTTACTTCCTTAGAGAAGTTCCCTGAAGCTTTCATGGGCAAAAAGCCTTTAGTACCTTCCATTCAACTACCAGGGCTGAGTGAGCATGGAAGAATTCTCAGGGCATGGTTCAGTACAAGGATGATGCTTGATTCCTACATCTGCTTCAATGGGATTAATGTTTCATCACATGTTTTCAATTGTGAATATATATGTAACAAAATATGCTAGATCAACATTTCATTTTTCATTCTTAAAAGAAGGCTTTTGATACAGGCTACCGAATAGTTCCCCAGGAAGATTTTTCCAGTTTATCCTTTCTCCAGCTGTGTTTGATGGTGCTTGTTTTGTACACCTACCCAGGTGATATGGTAAAAGTTTATTCTGGGTCAGATGAATAGAAAATATATAGGCACCCATCTCAGCTATGTATTAGCCATATTACCTATTCTGCTTTGTTTATCCGTAAAATAGGAAAATTGATATTTATCAAATACTTAGTGCTTAGTAGAGACTATTATTGGTACCACTAAAACTGCAATAACATTGCTAACTTTTATCTTGATGACCCATATCCTGGGAAATTTTCTCTGGCTTCTAATGGGGATGAATTATTTTAGATGTTGGACTCTTCCGAGTGGATGTAGGACAGGGCAGTTGGAAGAGTGTAAAGTGGGTAGAAAAGGTGTTTGAAAGCCTCTGGAAACAAAATGACTGCATTATTAATCATACCTGTAGCTTTTCAAGCATGTGGATTTCAGAATGGATGGACAAATTATAAGGATTGCCCTTAGCCCTCCTTAGCCTTGATGGTCAGGAGGTCCCTGTTTAGAACTATGCTGCCCTGAATATTTGAGTTTGGACCCTACTGGGCCCCAGAGTCAAGGTGAGAGAACCTTTAAGCCTGGGTGTTTTAGGTGCATCCTTCCTTTCTGAACCAGAAACTAACATGTGGACAACTCCAGAGGTGACCAGCCCCGCGCCATCCCCAAGAACGTTCCATTCATCATCGGCAGCCATTGGAAGCCAGCTGTATGTCTTTGGAGGTGGAGAGAGAGGCGCTCAGCCTGTGCAGGATGTGAAGTTGCATGTGTTTGACGCAAGTATGGTGTGGGGCCTACTAATTACTTGGTCAGGGCCATTCAGCTTGTGGCTTACCTGATGTAGGAAGCAGACGTTCGAAAATGAAACCCTGTCCCATTTCTAGACTTATTTGTATATCCCTTGGCTGATATCTTCCCCCATACAGTGAAATTTACATTTAAAAAGGTATGAATGCTCAGATTTTTAAAACATTTAAACTAAAATTTTATAAAGTTAAAAAAGTAACCGTTCTTTCCATTCCCCAGACAGAAGTAAACACTATTAAAAACAAAATCTCTGCCTTCGAGTCAATTCCTACTCATAGAAGTTCTATAAGACAGAGTAGAACTGCCCTATAGGTTTCTGAGACTGTAACTTTACGAGAATAGAAAGCCTCATCTTTCTCCCATGGGTTAGTTAGTGGGTTTGAACTGTTGATCTGGTGTTAGGTGACCAGTGCTTAACTCACTACCCCGCTAGAGGTTCCTTATAACTATTTCTTTACTTTCTTACTTTCTTTTTTTTTAATTATTTCATTGGGGGCTCGTACAATTCTTATCACAATCCATACATCCATCCATTGTGTTAAGCAAATATGTACATTTGTTGCCCTCATCATTCTCAAAACATCTGCCTTCTACTTTAGCCCTTAATATCAGCTGCTCATTTTCCCCCTCCCTCCCATCTCCCCCTCCCCCTCCCTCATAAACCCTTCATAATTCATAAATTATTGTTTTGTCATAAGTTATATTGTACAACGTCTCCCCTGCCCTCTTCTCTGCTGTCCTTCCCCCAGGGAGGAGGCTATACCTGGATTCTTGTAATCGGTTCCCCCTTTCTACCCCACATTCCCTCCACCCTACAGGCATCGCCCCTCTCACCACTGGTCCTGAAGGAGTCATCTGTCCTGGATTCCCTGTGTTTCCAGTTGCTATCTGTACCAATGTACATTCTCTGGTCTAGCCAGATTTGTAAGGTAGAATTGGGATCATGATAGTGGGGGGGGAGGAAGCATTTAAGAACTGGAGGAAAGTTATATGTTTCATCGTTGCTACCCTGCACCCTGATTGACTCATCTCCTCCCCACAATCCTTCAGTAAGGGGGTGTCCAGTTGACTACCGATGGGCTTTGAGTCTCCACTCTGCACTCAGTGGTTGTATCAGGAAGGTGGGTACCCACTGATAAGATTTTTAGTCCTTTGATGTCTGATAACTGGTCCCTTCGACACCTCATGGTCACACATGCTGGTGTGCTTCTTCCATGTGGGCTTTGATGCTTCTCAGCTAGATGGCCACTTGTTTATCTTCAAGCCTTTAAGAACCCAGACTTTCTTATGTATTTAGTTACAAATCTTATGTATATATAGGGGAGTGGCAAAAGTTTGTGGAGAAATTCCATTTTTTTTATTATTAAAAGATCATTTTCTTGGGGCTCTTACAGCTCTTATAACAGTCCATACATCATTTGTAGCGAGCATATTTGTACATGATTGAAAATAATACCACCATTATTTTCTAAACATTTACTTTCTATTGAGCCCTTAGTATCAGCTCCTCTTTTTTTGCTCCCTTCCCCCCCACCCTCATGACCCCTTGATAAATTATAAATTATTTTAATGCATTTTGCCCATGAACTTTTTGAAGTTCCCACATACATGAATTTTCTATAAGTTGTTAAATGACATGTACACTTTGAAAACACAAACATGGAATCCAATTACAAATATTATTTTGTGACTTGTTATAGATTGTAGTAATTGAAAGCATGAACTTTGAAGCACATGATGTGGACTGGGACCAGATCTGCCACCAGCTTTCTGTGTTGCCTTAGACTAGTTACTTAATCTCTCTAGGTCTTCATTTGCAGGTCTGTAAAATAAAGATGATAGTGTCTATTGACTGTATTAACTATAAAAATTAAATGTGATTTAGTGCATAGCACATAGGAAGCACCTAATAAGTAGTAGCTGTATTATCTTTTGTCAATTTTTATTCTATGCAAATGTGTGGTGTGCTGTATTCATTCAGTCATTTTCCTATTGAGTGACTTTTGGATAACTGTGTAACATTGTGGGAAAAAGGTAGGGCTTTTTATTCCCTTAAAGAGTTATAGTCTCAGAAACCCCCTAGGCAGTTTTACCATGCTCTACAGGGTCACCATGCGTCAGAATTAATTCGATGGCAGACAGTTCATTGTAGTTAGTGTTACACTGAACATATGTATATATGTACCTCTATGCACATATTACCAAGATTTGTATAAACAGATGTTGAGAGGATTACTAGATCACAATAGCATAAACATTGAAGATTTGTAAGAACACTTGTCAATTTGGGGAATAAGGAGCATTTACTTACATTTTTTTTTCTTACTAGTAAGCAGTTATAAAAAAGACTTTTTATTTTACAGAAATGCTTTTCATTGCTATTTTGCAATAAAATACAACTTGTCTTAAGGAAATGCCGTAACAAAAGTTCATATTTACAAAGTCAAATTGGAAGAATTAAGATACTTCACAGTCTGTGTCTTCCCTTTTTTAGAAAGAATGGGCTTTGTGGTTCTTTTAAAGCAGATTTTAAAAATGAAATAGTATCGATTTTTAATACATAAGCATGTAAATGAGAAGTAAATACAAAATACATGTATATATGTGAAGGGGCTTCAAAAAGTTAATGACAACGTTTTATTATATTTTAATTCAAATTTTCTACGAACTTTTTTGAAGTCCTCTCCTATATATTTGTATATGAAAACTACTATCATCTCTAAATTAATAATTAACATCTCAGTGTATTTCTAGTCTTTTTTTTTTAATGTAGCAGAGACACTTCCATGTCTAATATATGTATCTTGTATTTTTCACTCAATACATTTCCCCGTATAGTCATAAAATCTAAACTAACATTTTTAATAAATGTACATGATTCCATTACGGCTATACCAATAACTCAACCTCTTGTTGGACACAGGCTCATTCCGGTTCTCCATTATAAACATTATGATAAACACACTTGTACATAACCGTTTCAAATTATTTTAAATTGTGTTCTGTGAACCACTGGATGGGGGTGGGACAGTGTGAACAATCCGCAAAACCCACTGCCATTGAGTCGATTCTGACTCTTAGGACCGATTTGAACTGTCCCCGTGGCCTTTCCAAGGCCATAAATCAGTATGGAAGCAGAAAGCCTCATCTTTCTCCCAAAGAATGACTGGTAGGTTCAAACTGCTGGCCCGAAGGTTAGCAGTCCACTACACCAACAGGGTTCCAGAACAACTGGCAGGCATCATAAAGTGGAATTCAAAGAGAAATTGTTTGGTTGGTCTTTGTTCCGAATAGTTTTTGTAGTGCTCCTTTAAGACTTTTCTATTGTGTTGAAATGATCAGTTTTCCAGAATTTTGTATGTGCACAACTTTGAAGATTTGAAGAGCTGTCTAGCATAGATCACCTCTGCACTGTTAGGATAACAGTATAATAACTCATTTATTGAATATCTTTGTGTACTATATGCACATTATCTCACTTAATCTACATATCAGTCCTTAGAGGTAGGTATTTTCACATATTGTATACCCATTTTACAACTATAGAAAAGGGGGAGAGGGGCATAAAGGTGGTAGTGGGGTATAGGAGTGATGACGCCAACAGGTCCTTATAGAAAAAGAATGTTTGGTAACTGATTGTGGTAGCAAATATACAATTCTGCTGGATGTGATTGAACTATGGGATGATTTGATATATGTATTAATCCCAATAAATAACGAAAAGAAAGTTTAAAGAATAACTGGCCCTAGGCCATGTATTTATTTAGTGAGAGAACCAGGTTTCAAACTCCACTACCTTTGTTCTAATCATTTTCCAATACTCCCTCACCAATGTTAGTCTTGTTCTTTTTTACTTAATAGTAATCTATTTTTTCCTCATTCTTTCAACAAAGCAATTACCTTTGAAAAAACAAAAACAAAAAATCTCATCATAGTGAATGAGGTGGGGAGTGTGGAGTGGAGACCCAAAATCCATTTGTAGGCCACTGACATCCCCTTACAGAAGGGTCTGAGGAGGAGATGAGCCAGTCAGTGTGCGATATAGCAACAATGAAACATACAACTTTCCTCTAGTACCTAAATGCTTCCACCTTCCCCACTATCATGATCCCAATTCTACCTTACAAATCTGGCTAGACTAGAGGATGTACACTGGTACAGATAGGAACTGGAAACACAGGGAATCCTGGGTGGATGATCCCTTCAGGACCAGTGGTATGAGTGGCGATACCGGGAGGGTAGGAGGGTGTGTTGGAAAGGGGGAACCGATTACAAGAATCTACATGTGACCTCCTCTCCCTGAGGGACGGACAACAGAAAAGTGGGTGAAGGGAGATGTGGGACAGGGCAAGATATGACAAAATAATTTATAATTTATCAAGGATTCATGGGGGAGGGGGAGGGGGGAAGGAAGAGGGAGGGGAAAAACGAGCTGATGCCAGGGGCTTAGGTGGAGAGCAAATGTTTTGAGAATGATGAGGGCAATGAATGTACAAATGCACTTTATACAATGGATGTATGTATGGGTTGTGATGAGTTGTATGAGCCACTAATAAAATGATTAAAAAAGAAAACAAAGCACTTGTTAGGACCCCTGATGGAATGACTTACACATTGGGCTGTTGATCACAAGGTTGGCAGTTCAAACCCACCATTGACTCGAAGGAGAAAGATGAAGCTTTCTGCTCCTGTAAAGATTTACAGGAGCATCAGAAACCCTAAGGAAAAGTTCTGCTCTGCCTTAGGTTTGGATGAGTCAGAATCAGAATCAACTTAAAGGAAGCCAAGCTAAAAAGAGGTCTTTTTGAATTCAATGCCCAAGAGAAGGGGCAGACTTGTTAACAAGCTGTCCAGCCCTGGAAATGTCCAAACAGAGGTTGTCCAGGCTTTCTATAGACACTGTAGAGCAGTGGTTCTCAACCTTCTTAATGCCGCGACCTTTAATACAGTTCCTTATGTTGTGGTGACCCCCAACCATAAAATTATTTTCGTTGCTACTTCATAACTGTCATTTTGCTACTGTTATGATTCATCATGTAAATATCTGATATGTAGAATGTATTTTCATTGTTATAAATTGAACATCATTAAAGCATAGTGATGAATCACAAACAGTATGTAATTATATATTGTGAACTATTTCTAATTACAAATAAATTATCTTGCAGCATGGTGTAGCATGGGTAACAGTCTTCACGCTGGGTAACCATATGTGGGCGTATCTGCATGTGGGAGGACCCACCTGGAGACGGATGGAGAAGGGGTGACTCAATTCCTAAGATCATCGGAATTAAGTTTTTCTGATGGCCTTAAGGGACCCCTGTTAAAAGAGTCATTCTACCCCCAAAAGGGTCACAAATGATCCACAGGTTGCTAACTGCTGTAGAGGGAAGCACTTCCTGCTTGCTGGGAAGTAGTGAAGAAGCTTGGGTGTATTTCTCATGTTCTTGCTTCATGGCTTTGCCATCTGATGCCAATGAATTTACTGTTCTAGACACTCTGACTTGGACACAGCCAGAGACACATGGAAAACCCCCATCCCCTCGGCATGGTCATGTGATGGTGGCAGCAGGGACAAAGCTCTTCATCCATGGAGGCTTAGCAGGGGACAAATTCTATGATGATCTCTATTGTATCGATATAAGTAAGTAAGGGTTGGGGATTGTCACCTTAAAATTAAATAGAAGGTGCTGATAGAATATAATCATTCTCATAGGTGGGGGTAACTTGATAAGCCTCTGGTTTTCAATGGATTCTGTTAAGTGTGGTCTGAAGAATAATTTTAGAAATAGATAATTTTTTGAGTATCCGTGGGTTTCCAAACATGAGCTTTGCTCTTCACAACAACCTGTTCTTTCATAATACCCACTACGTATTTTCCACACAGATTTCCTTTCAGGCATTGGAATATAGTTAACAATCCATGAATTTTGAAACTGGTCACTAGAATTGAATGCTAAGGATGACTAAAACCACTGGGGAGCAGGGCTGATGTGTTCTAGGGGGCCTGGGCTCATTCTCAGGTAGTCCTTCAGTTTGAGCTCCATTAAGACAGGAATGTGCCCCTTTTTGTACCCATGAATTTCCAGCACTTATGGATGAAGGCACAGGGAACTGTTGTGCAGTATGTTCGTATTGGGCTACCTTGCTAGCGGTGGGTTCTGTGGGATTCCTACATTGACTAGAATTTTGACTGGCCTGGGTGATCCTTCCAGGGCTAGGATGCAGGGTTCTTACACATACAGGTGGAAACAATCGTTACAGAAATGTTCCTTGCAGCCAGTCAAATGGAGGGTTTGGGGGCGGGGGGTGGTTCCTTTTTTAAAAATTATTATTAAATACTTTTATTCGGGACTCTTACAACTCTTGTGTCAAGCATATTTGTACATATGTTGCCATCATCATTTTCAGATCATTTTCTTTCTATTTGGGCCCTTGATGGGGGGTGGGGTGTCATGATTTGTGTGTGTGTGTGTGTGTGTGTCTGAAAATAAACACAGCAAAATATACACCAATATTGTTCTGTAATATTTTTAGAAAGTTCTTCCTATTTTTCTTGCTTACAAGTACTTCTTTAAACCTATTAAACTGCTTTATGTTAACACTTATTTGACAAGATGCAAATTTCCCTACAAAAAAAGGAGTCAGTGTTTGAGACAGCACAGTTACTAGTGTGGAGATTATCAGCTTTGGAGTCAGACTTACATACAGTTCAAGCTTTGCCACTTTCTAGCTGTGGGATCTCAAGACAGGTCTATCTCTTTCCCTCTCTAATCCGCAGTTTCCTTATCTGTAAGAAACAAACAGAAGTAATAGCAATTTCAGAGGGCTCTTAGGAGAATTAAGGTATTTGACTCTGTGTAGCCTACACCTCACAAAGTTGTGTTCTAAGAAGTCTTCGGGAATTAAAACAAGTAATATGTGCACATGCTTGGGCAGGCACACACAGGACCACATCTGCTAGCTTCCAGAACAGTCCCTGGTGATAGCCATCAAAGATTTTTTTTTTTCATGTGCTCTACATCAGAATTACTGAGGTGTTTGTTAGAACTAAGGGGGCTTCAAACAGTTCGTGGCAAAATTCCATTCTTTTGATTCCACCTTTGCACCAACTTTTTAAAGCCCCCTGGTATAAATTGCTTAGGCCCTACCTCTCTGGATTACCAAATTAGAACTTCGGGCTCCCACCAAGTAATTCGAATGCACACTAAACCTTACTCTATCATCTCTCTGAGCAAACTGCAGGGGTCAGACCAGAAGCTTGAAACCCAAGTTTTAGCATGCATTGTGCCCAAACCCTGTCTCTCTCTTGGCAGGTGATATGAAATGGCAGAAGCTGCGTCCCACTGGGGCTGCCCCTGCTGGCTGTGCTGCCCATTCAGCTGTGGTTGTGGGGAAGCATGTGTACATCTTTGGAGGAATGGCTCCCACAGGAGCACTGGACACCATGTACCAGTACCACATAGGTGAGTGACTGTCACCTTGGTTCTTTAACAGGCATAGCTACTCAGGAAAATGACAGTGCCTTGGTATTTCAAGTTGGGCCCTCCACATCTGAATCCAAAGGAATAACCAAGTTTGTAGGGAATGATATCAAAGCAGTAATACTGTCATTAGCTGTTTGCACTGTCTCCCGTTTCTGTTGAAAAGGTAGCTAATATTCATCACTGGGCATTTCTGGAAATCTAATACAAAGCCTGATTTTTTTTTTTTTCTAACATAGAAAAGCAGCATTGGACCTTGCTTAAATTTGATACTTTCTTACCCCCTGGACGACTGGACCATTCCATGTGTGTTATTCCATGGCCAGTGGCATCTGCTTCTGAGAAAGATGATTTCGATTCTGTCCCTCTGAACTGTGAAGCTGACAGAAATTTCGAGGACAAAGCAGTCATCCAAGGTGATGACTCACAGCAAAGTGAGGACACACTGCTCTGTTTTGTGTTCGGTGGCATGAACACCGAAGGAGAAATCTATGATGATTGTGTTGTAACTGTAGTTGACTAATAAAACACTTTATTTGTAAGCAGCTCTTTCAGAAAAGTTAAATGGAAAAAGTTTAAAACGTTAATAAAGCTGTTTTATACCCCAAATATTTTCTGGACAATGTTTTACTCTTATCAACTTTGGTATGTGAAAAATGTAACTTAGGTGTGATTATGTGTCACTCAAAGGTTTGCTGGACATTTGCTAGGTGAAATCTAATATTGTCTGCTTCCTCAGAAAGAGGTTCAGTCTTAACAGACTGGGTTGAAGATGAACTAGCCTATTTCCTAATTAATCCTACTACCCCAGGGCAGATGGCACTGCAGGCCTATTTTGTTTTTTCTGTTTGGTTTTTATTTTTTTTGGTCTATTTTGATTTGTATTACCTGGCCCAAAGACCTAACATTCTAAACTCCAGGACTGCCCAAATCCTTTAGGGGCAATAAGGCAAGTTTAATGTTGGCTTCCAGTTCTACCATCAAATTCACCAACCTATGAAATAATGTCCTCCAGGAATATTGGATTTTAGCTTAGCACTGGCAGCTGCCTGCTTCATTGATCACGACTCAACCTATACTGAATCCTTTCCTTGGGAAGCCAGTCCAACGAATCCTAAACCTCAATTTTTTTTTTTTTTAAACAAACCACTGCCCTTAATTGTAATGGAAACTCACTTAGTTTCAAGGTTACCAGCCCAGGGCCCACCCCAGAATCACTGAAATCTCGGGGCTAAAGACCGACACATCTTAGGTTGGAAAATATACATCATCCTAAAATTAGCAATTAAATCATTCTTCAGTGAACATCTTAAGGCCTGGTGATACAGTGGTTATGAATTGGGCTGCTAACCTCCAGGTCAGCAATTGGAAACTACCAGCTGCTCCAAAGAAGGAAGTTTTCTAGAAAGACTGAATCAGAGTTGACTCAATGGCAGGTCACTCCATTTGTAGACAAAAGAATGCAAGCAGCTATACATCATAAAATGTCACCAAAAAGGCAGTTTTGAAAATAGGAAATTTCAAATGTTTCAGAAACTAATTTGGGGCACTATGCAATAGTTGTTGCCCCACCTAAGATTAAAATAGGCAAAATTTTCAAAGTACTGACCGAAACTGTTGTCATATCTCATCTCCAAGTGTCCCAAGCATTTACTGCCCCGACCTCCAGAGAATGCAACCTTTGATTTTACTTATTAAGTTAGCTGACCTAAGTAGAATAAAAAATCACACCAGTGTAAATAACAAATATTTATTGGTGTCACTTATGGTAGAAAAAAGTTCCTACACCAGAAGCACATGACGCAATTGTTAAATAGAACATTTCCAAGGTGAGCACACTCCCAACCTGTGTTTTTACCCAGTGTTTTAATATTGCCAATTCCTCTTCGCCCCCAACCCCCCACCCCAAGACGTGTGAACAACTGCTAATGAAAAGCAGTAAACAGCCATTTAGGCTATAGCATTTTCAACTCCACGCAGAGGTGAAGATTCCAATTACACCAGAGACTTAAGTTCTCTCCATTTTCTCTTAACGAAAGTTCCTGAGTCCAGTATTTACAATATTATAGCATTAGCAGAGGAGTGTCTACAACTCATCTTTTTCTGCTGTCTCCTCTTCACCAGTTGGGGGAGGGCCTGCACTTCCATAGAGTTTGCTGATAATTGGCTGAACAATTTCTTCTAGTTCCTTCTTTTTAGCTTTAAAGTCTTCAATGTCAGCATCTTGGTGACTTTCCAGCCATTCAATCTTTTCTTCTACAGCTTTTTCCATGGTTTCCTTATCTTCAGAGGAAAGTTTACCCCCCAGCTTTTCTTTATCTCCAATTTGATTTTTTAGAGAATAGGCATAGCTTTCTAATTCGTTTCTAGTATCAATTCGCTCCTTAAGCTTTTTGTCTTCCTCAGCAAACTTCTCAGCATCATTAACCATCCTTTCAATTTCTTCAGGTGTCAGGCGATTTTGGTCATTGGTAATGGTGATCTTATTTTTGTTCCCTGTACCTTTGTCTTCAGCTGTTACTCGCAGAATGCCATTCACATCTATCTCAAAGGTTACTTCAATCTGTGGGACTCCACGGGGAGCAGGTGGAATTCCAGTCAGGTCAAACGTACCCAGGAGATGATTGTCTTTTGTCAGGGGTCGTTCACCTAGTAGTTAAAAAAAAACTTGTGAGTTGTTACTAACATTAGATCTCAATGCCTACTCAGTCTACAGTGGCAGGGATACTGTGATCACGCAGTAGTGATTCAGACTTCTTAGTCTACAAGCAGCAGCAACTGAGATTTAATTTCACCTATTTCATAGCACTGTCATGCTTATGAGCCAGCTCAGCACTTTTAATGGGGAATATTTTTGTGCTGACTGTAAAGCCCCAGTTAAAATACTGACCCTCATACCTAACATTAGCAGATACTTGCCTAGTATAATAAAGTAATCATGCTCTCTACTGCATAACATAATATTAAGTATAAGCAATTACCTTCATAGACCTTGATTGTAACCGTTGGTTGATTATCAGAAGCTGTAGAAAAGATTTGAGACTTCTTGGTGGGCACCACAGTGTTTCTTGGAATCAGTTTGGTCATGACACCACCCACAGTTTCAATACCAAGTGTAAGGGGACACACATCAAGCAGCACCAGATCACCTGCAACAAGAAGTTAAATCATAATAAACTAAGAGTCAAAGGGGAGAGCACTCCCTTTTTGAACTTCACCGTTAGTAAAGGAGAAAAGATGCTGTGAAATCAGCGAACCTGTATCTTGATCACCAGAGAGTACTCCAGCTTGGACAGCAGCACCATATGCAACAGCCTCATCTGGGTTTATGCCACGGGATGGTTCCTTGCCGTTAAAGAACTCTTTAACCAGTTGTTGAATCTTTGGGATTCTAGTAGAGCCACCAACAAGAACAATTTCATCAATATCAGACTTCTTCAAATCAGAATCCTCCAACACTTTCTGGACAGGCTTCATGGTAGAGCGGAACAGATCCTAGAGAAAGAGACATAGTTATCGCGTACCCTGACTGCAGGGCCCTAAAAATCAGAGATGTAACTCAATTTCATTAACAAAACAAAAACAGAGAACATACCATGTTGAGTTCTTCAAATTTGGCCCGGGTTAGGGTTTCAGAGAAATCTTCTCCTTCATAGAAAGATTCAATTTCAATTCTTGCCTGATGTTGCGCAGACAGGGCCCGCTTGGCTTTTTCTACCTCACGCCTGAGTTTCTGCACAGCTCTATTGTCTTTCCTGACATCTTTGCCAGTCTTCTTTTTATACAATTTGATGAAGTGCTCCATGACCCGCTGATCAAAATCTTCTCCACCCAAATGAGTATCTCCATTAGTGGCCACAACTTCAAAGACACCATTGTCAATGGTGAGAAGAGACACATCGAAGGTTCCACCACCCAGGTCAAACACCAGGATGTTCTTCTCGCCCTCCCTCTTATCCAGGCCATAAGCAATAGCAGCTGCTGTGCTGTTAGATGGATGACAGAGAGAACAATGCTTAGTCAAGAATCAATTTCTTCTATTTATTAAATATGCCATGCCAAAGACTTTCAATACTTACGGTTCATTGATGATCCTCATAACATTCAATCCAGCAATAGTTCCAGCATCTTTGGTTGCCTGGCGCTGGGCATCATTGAAATAGGCAGGTACAGTAACAACTGCATGGGTAACCTAAGATAACAAAAAGTTACAGAATATATTTTGTATATTATATGCAAGCCATCCACTTAAGTCTCTAAAATTCAGTTCATTTTTAGATTGGGTATAAAATGACACATATTATACCCATATTAGAAGTAAACCGGCTTATTTCTAAACATGTAATTTCAAGTACTCAGTGACAACACATGAAAATGTCTGGCAAACAGCAAAGTGCTCAATTAAGCTTGATGTCATTTGAACAGTTTTAAAATCATGAAGTTATCTATACCTAAGTCAATGTGAAAATCTTAGGTTCTAGAAATATTTACCTTCTTTCCCAAATATGCCTCAGCCGTTTCCTTCATTTTAGTGAGAACCATGGCAGAAATTTCTTCAGGAGCAAATGTTTTTGTTTGTCCCCCTCCGATGTCTACTTGGATGTATGGTTTAGTTTTCTTTTCAACCACCTATTTTAAAGAACAAATTTAAGAATGGGGCCAAAACTTTCTGACTCCTTCAAAAAGGGGATTGTCTGAGACTCAATTTTCTCCCCCACAGCTAATTTGGGTCCTTTGCCATTGACTAATGAGGACTACTGAGGAAATACTCTCAAAACACTAAACTTTGAAGACACAGTTACACAATAAGTTATTTTTGTTTCCTTGTTACTGTTTTTATACCAAATACAACGTTACGGTTTACAGACCAGAATTAAGACTTGTCCTATCAAACCCTGTTTTTCGGATACCCACCACCCATCCTCTATCCTAATAAGAAAACATCATGCGGACCTTGAAAGGCAGGAACTTTATGTCCTGCTGCACAGACGGGTCGTTCCAAGTCCGGCCAATGAGCCGTTTGGCGTCAAAGACCGTGTTCTCAGGGTTGGAGGTGAGCTGGTTCTTGGCTGCATCGCCGATCAGACGCTCCCCTTCGGGGGTGAAGGCCACGTAAGACGGCGTGATGCGGTTGCCCTGGTCGTTGGCGATGATCTCCACGCGGCCGTTCTTGAAGACCCCGACGCTGGCGGAGAACGCACAGAATGAGTACCGCACTTCCCACACCGCCCCAGGAGACCACGCCCCATCCTGCCCTTCCGTGAACCCCACTGACCAGGAGTAAGTGGTCCCCAAGTCGATGCCGACCACCGTGCCCACGTCCTCCTTCTTGTCTTCCTCCTCGGCATGCGCCGCGCCGAGGAGCAGCAGCACAGCCGCCACCAGGGACAGTTTCATTTTGCCGCAGACGGCCAGTCGGTCGGCAAGCAGGCAGGACTCGTCGCAGGCAAGAAGCAACACACAGGCCGCAGCACGCACACGCAACAAGATATCGACCTGAAAGGGACCAGGGACTGGGATGAGGAGGAGCGACGGCCGAAGCGAAGGGCAAGGCTGGAAAAGAAGGCCGCGGCGCTTACCTCTGGCACTACCGAACCCCACCAGTTGGCGAGAGAATGATGTCTCGGTCAGAGTCGGGCGCACTGTCGCCGTCTCCGCTTATATACCCTCCCCCCAGCCCCGTCGTGGAGGCCACCGATTGGCGAAGGTGCGTCTTGGTGGAGATCGCTGATTGGCTAAGGCCACTAAGCTGGCCGCTGCGGATTCGAAGCGGCCCTCTCCGCAATTGACGTCACGGGTACGCCTCCGGGGTGGATTTATTGGCCTCTGGTTGCACCACTAAACACCAATAGGAGACAACATCCGCCCCGTACAGAGATTCTATTGGTTGAAAAGCTGCCTGTCCCTCTCTCGAGCTCTCACCTAGCGCCATTTCCGCTGCCGTGGTCCCGCCTTCACGCTGGCCCTAGAGGCTTGGTGACTGTTCGGCGTGCGTGGTCTCTCCTGGGGCTTGGGGACTTAGGGCCTCCACCCCTCTGTTGCTCTCCCTCCACCTTCTGTCTAGAGTAGAAACCGCAAAGTGCTTCTCTCCTC
>NW_022103929.1:139109-141772 GCF_000313985.2 Echinops telfairi | reverse complement strand
GGGGGCGGGGGCTCTGACCATGAATATGCCTCCTCCCAGTCAGTTGGGGCCCCCTTTTACCTCTGCCCAGTTGCCTTGGCTCTGCCTTTCCAAATTCTTATGCCCCACGGTAAATCTGAGGGCAAGTCTGGCCAAAGTAGTTGCCTCCATGCCCTGAATCCTCTGGTGGTAGCTGTCTCTAGAAAAGCTTTTTGAAGCCAATCTCCCACCCTGGGGTAGGTCATTTTTCGAACTTGTCACTCTTCCCCTCCTTCCCGTCATGTCCCTGTGTGGTTCTGGTTCTCATTTATATGGGGTTTTTTTCTTCTTTCCAATCGTTTTATTAAGGGCTCATACAACTCTTATCACAATCCATACATACATCAATTGTGTAAAGCACATTTGTACATTCACTGCCCTCATCATTCTCAAAACATTTCCTCTCCACATAAGCCCCCGGCATTAGGTCCTCATTTTTCCCCTCCCATTTATGTGGTTCTTCATACATCTTTCTACCTTTACTCTTCCTGGAAAAGGTCTAATTGTGCCAAAAGCGTTCAACAGACAAAGTG
The DNA here is from genome assembly GCF_000313985.2 of Echinops telfairi. NCBI lineage: Eukaryota > Metazoa > Chordata > Mammalia > Afrosoricida > Tenrecidae > Echinops > Echinops telfairi. The sequence goes on along the minus strand of NW_022103929.1, from coordinate 141,221 downwards.
CATATAGCATCCTGCAACAAAAGTAATAGAGGTCACGGTTTACTTAAAGGCTTAACTATATCCCAAGCAGACACCCTAGTGCCACAGTGTTTAAAGCACTCCACTAATAAAATGTTGGCAGTGTGTATCCATCTTGCACAATAGGAGGAAGATAGGACAGTCTACACCTTTAGAGATTTCTAACGTTGGAAACCCTAAGGAGTAGGGTTACTGGGTCAATGAGGTAATCAACTTGATGGCAATAAGATTGGTTTTGGTAGTATAGAAAGGACTATACTCTGATAGGGGGAAGAAAAGAGATTCCTCAAGAAAATGCTTGGGACATTAACATAATCAGGATCTAGGATTATTCTAGTATTGTTTCCACTATGTTGGGCAGCTAAATATACCCTTGGTATTCATGGGACTTACAATACTTTGTCCATATTGCACTGAAACATGTTACAAGTAGTTCACTAAGAGGCTGAGTCAATTTTCAAAAATTTCCTTCCCTAATTCAAAGATTATTCTAGTGACTCAGAGTTACCTCCATTTTGCTAGAGTGGTTGCATCATGCATCTCTTTCAGCAGGGGCTGTAATATTGCTACAACACTGACCCTGCTTTGGGTTGCATCAGTGCAGTATCTAGACCAGTAGTTCTCAACTTTCCTAATGCAGTTTAATACAGTTCCTCATGTTGTGGTGACCCCCAACCATAAAATTATTTCCATTGCTACTTCATAACTGTAATTTTGCTTCTGTTGTGAATTGGGCAACCCCTGTAAAAGGGTTGTTTGACCCCTAAAGGGAGTCGCTATCCACAAGTTGGGAACCGCTGATCTAGACAGAATTTACCATTCAGCCACATTAAAGCTTCATTTGAAGAAAATTTTATGTACAGAAGACCATTTCCATTAAAAAAACACAAAGCTATCAATTTCACCTCACCCTTGATTAATAGAATAACCTTTGCTTACTCTGTAAAATTTATAAAAACATTCATCTGGTTAACTTCAAAAGGAGATTGTGTTGGCAGTGTGGCGTTTTTAAAGAAACAGCATTTTATGCTAAATATTCCAAAGTGTAATTATTAGGATGCTTACATAGAGTTCAGGAATGGATGGAACAGAGAAATGCATAAGCAGATGTAGTTTACTTAAAGTAACTTGGCAATAATACCATCAATGCCAAGTTATCTCGATACTTAACCAGTTAAGTCCTTGATACTGTGCCATACACTTGTGCATTTTCTGTTTCAACCCTCACGAAAGCTTTTTTAAAATACTTATTTTAGAGATGAGGAATCTGAAATCCTAAGGGGCAGAGAAACTTGCTCAGGAGATAATACAGTTGAAAAGATCTTGAGCCAAAATTTGAGCCTGGAGTCAAAAATAAATGTAGATTTTATCCAGTCAGTTAAACTCATTAATTGCATTTGTCATTCTATGCTTCAGAAAAAAGATTTTTGACTGATCGGAATGAATGTCAGTTCCTAAGCCTTTCTGAAAGAGTAATTAACAACCAAAAGTTATACAGTGGGAAAGAAAAGGACCTGTGTAATTAAAAATTGAATATTTAGACCCACATAACAGAATTTACTACATGGCTTCTTGGAAAAAACATTCAACTAGGAGATAGAAGGACTCTGGAAAATACAAACTTCCCAGAGCCTAACTCTCTTCATCTGGTACATTACTCTGTCCTCCCTCTCTTAGTGGGTTGTTTCAAGGGTCAAATGAGATGCTGCTGTATGTGAACTTGTGTTGAAAATTATAGAGTAGTGGTAATATCATTAATAACAAAAATAAACAATGAGAAGAAAATGTAAAAGCTCTCGAAGTAACTATCCTTTGATAGTCAATTTTTAACACCTTTTGGTAGTCAATTTTTGTGAGAAATTTATATCAGTGGGATAAAAATTAATTTGATGATTGCTTTGAACTGGACAAGGATTTTTGGGGAAAGTGTTGTATTTACCTATGAAGGGACTGGTCATAATTAACTTCCTTTACTTATTTATTTTTTATTATTATTTTTAATCATTTTATTAGGGGCTCATACAACTCTTATCACAATCCATACATACATCAATTGTGTAAAGCGCATTTGTACATTCATTGCCCTCATCATTC
>NW_022103929.1:135812-137528 GCF_000313985.2 Echinops telfairi | reverse complement strand
CCTCCTTCATATACCCTTGATAATTTACAAATTTATTTTTCATATCTAACACTAGCTGATGTCTCCCTTCACCCACTTTTCTGTTTGTCTCCCTGGGAGGGGAATATATGTAGATTATTGTGATCGATTTCCCCTTTCTCCCCCCCACCTTCACCTTACCCTCCTGGAATTGCTACTCTCATTATTGGTCTGAAGGGTTTATCTGTCCTCCATTTCCTGTGTTTCCAGCTCTTATCTGTATCCGTGTACATGCTCTGCTCTGGCCAGATTTGTAAGATAGAATTGGGGTCATTATAGTGGGGAGAAGAAAGCATTAAAGAACTAGAGGAAAGTTGTATTTTTCCTTGGTGCTATACTGCACCCCAACGGGCTCATCTCTTTCTTGTGACCCTTCTGTAAGGAAATGTCCAATCGTCTACAGATGGGTTTTGAGTCTCCACTCTGCACTCCCCCTCATTCACAATTATATGATTTTTTGTTTTATGTCTTTGATGCCTGATACCTGATCCCATCGACACCTCATGATCACACAGGTGTAGACTTCGTTGCTTCTCAACTAAATGGCCATTTGTTTATCTTCCACCCTTTAAGACCCCAGACACTATTTCTTTTGATAGCTGGGCGCCATCACCTTTCTTCATCACATTTGCTTATACACCCATTTTGTCTTCAACGATTGTGTCAGGAAGCTGAGCATCATGGAATGCCAGGTTATTTGAACAAAGTGTTCTTGTGTTCAGGGAGTACTTGAGTAGAGGCTCAATGTCCATCAGCTACCTTGATGCTTAACATATAAATATATGTACATAGATCTATTTCCCTATTGGGATATATAATGTATTTATATATGTACATGCTTGTGTTTAGACCTCTATAAATGTCATTTGCATCCTAGTTCTTTCCTCCATTTCCTTTTACTTTTTTCTTGTCCCATCATGATGTTTGGCCTTCATTTGGGTTTCAGTAAGTCCTCTCAGTTACATTGCCTTTGAAAAAGCCCCACCAGACATCCTACGCCCTCCTCACCATCGATTTTAGATCACTTGTGGTTCCCTTGTCCCTGAATTTGTTAACACCCACTTCCTCCCCCTTTCCTCTCTCCCTACTTCAGTATCCCCCTCTCTCTTGTCCCCCCAGAACCATCAGTCCCATTATTTTCTCCCCTGGATTTTTTATCCCTTCTATCTTATCTAGGTAGACATGCAGAGACAATAATAAGCACAAAAGCAAGACAAAGCAAAATAAAATAACAAAAGAAAACAAAACAAGGACAAAAAAAAGCCTATAAATAGTTCCAGGTCTGTTTGTTGACCTTTAGGAGTGTTTTCCAATCAAGTTTGATGGGGTGCCATGCTCTGGCCCCAGAATCTATTTTTGGTATTCCCTGGGGACTTCATTGCTTTGCTCCCCTTACTGCTCTGTTGCACACCCTTAGTGTTTCGCCCCAGTGTGGTGGGGTCAGATCAGGTGCAATTCCCACACTGTGCCTCCAGTGTTGCTCCATGAAGCGCTATGGGTCAGTGAGGGATAATTATTTTTAAAATAGTAGCATCTCTAGAATTTGAATATTATTTGATCAATATATAATTTTTAAAATAGGAAATATAAGGGGGGGCTTCAAAGAATTTGTTGAAAATGGAAATAAAAAGATAAGAGAATTCTCCATGAACATTTTTTATCACGTTTTAATATTTTCTTCTTTATTTATTTTTTTTT
>NW_022103929.1:127279-133491 GCF_000313985.2 Echinops telfairi | reverse complement strand
CCCCTGGAACTGTCGGTCCCATTGTTTTCTCCTCCAGATTGTTCATCCAGCCTATCTTATTTAGACAGACCTGTGGAGATAATAGCATGCACAAAAACAAGACAGAGCAAATTTTAATCATAGCTACCCAGAGTTGGAAAAAATAAGTGATTACTTGGGGAGCACTATGTTTCTGTGAAGGTTGATGGAACATTTTTGAAACAAATAGTAATGATAATTACACAACTGGTGATCTAGTGCTGCTGTAACAGAAATACCATAAATGGTGAGTTTTAACAAATACATTTATTCTCTCACAGTTTAGGAGGCTAGAAATTTGAAATCTGGGCACTAGCTCTAAAAGAAGTCTCTCTCGTGGGGACTCTGGTCTCGGTTCTCAACCTGTGGGTTGCGGCCCTTTTGGGAGTCGAATGACCCTTTCACAGAGGTCGCCTAAAGCCATAAGAAAACATATTTCTGATGGTCTTAGGAACCAAGACACCGCTCCTCTATCAGTCTCCAAGCGAGTCTGCCCACATGCAGATACGCCCATATACAAGTACCTGGCATGAAGACTGTGACCCATGCTACACCATGCTTCAAGACAAAGTGTCATGTATTTGACATTAGAAATCAATATTTCACAATATATAATGACATACTGTTTTTGTGATTAATCACTATGCTTTCATTATGCTCAATTTGTAACAATGAAAATGTATCCTGCATTTCAAATATTTACATGATGATTCATAACAGTAGCAAAATTACAGTTATGAAGCAGCAACAAAAATAATTTTGTGGTTGGGGGGTCACTACAACATGAGGAACTGTATTAAAGGGTTGAGGCATTAAGAAGGTTGAGAACCACTGCTCTAGAGCAGGGGTGTCAAACTGGCAGCCCGCAGGCCACATGTGACCCCCAAGGTAATTTTTTGTGGCCCACGATTCTCTGAAATAAAATGAAAATAGAAAATATTTTTATGAAGAAAATAGCGTTTAGGGGAGATCGAGGCAATACTGTACACATACTTCCTTTGTTACATTTTATTTCAGAGCATTGTGGGTCACAAAAAATTACCTCAGGGACCATATGCGGCCCGTGGCCCACCAGTTTGACATCTCTGCTCTAGAGGAAGGTCTTATCTTTTAAAAACTGCGGACACAAAATTTTCATGTGTCTAGGCATCAATCATCCCCTGGGTCAAGTAGGTTCTCAGCATAGAGGCCCTGGGTCCAAAAGATGCACTCTGCCCTTGCCTCTTATTGTTTTCAGTGCTACTGCGGTCCCTCCTTGGTTCACTTCTCTGTTTTTATTTCTCATAAGAAGTAAAACAGGCCATACTGCAGGGAAACTCCCCTGATATCAGATCAGGGTTGTAACCTAAGTAAGAGTGTTATAGCCTACTTTAATATTTCCTCAGTAACATAGCAAATGTAATCTTCTTTAGCATAATCAATTAATCACAGCAGAAGCTAAGATTTAGAACACATAGGACAATTATTTCTGATTCCAAAATGAAAGACAACAATGTAACACTGGGAATTATGGCCTAGGCAATTTGATGCAGATTTTTGAGGGACACAATTTAATCTATGACAATTATTAACGCAATTAATATCACTAAATATTCAAAAAGGGTTAAAATGGCCAGTTTTCTTTTATTAATTGGGATTCATACATATTAAATTCTTCCATAGTGCAATCACATCCAGTAGAATCGTACATTTGCTAACACAATTGGTAATCAATTACCAAACATCCTTTTTCTATATGGACCCCTTCATGTCACTACTCCTTCACCCTGTCACTACCTCTCTGACCCCCTGCCCCCAGTGACCAATGCTTTCTATCTACCTAGCCATCCAAGGACTTCAAAAAGCTTGTGGAAAAATTACATTATCTTTCAATTCCATTTTCCACACACTTTTTGATACACACATATACACAAAAGACCTTCAAAGTTTTCATGGGAAACTATTTGAAAGATGAAGGAATTTTCCATGAACTTTTGGAAGCACCCTCCTATATACTTAACCACACTTTTAAAAAGAGTACTCACTCTACTACTCAGTGTCACTGAGTCCATTCTGAATCATGGAAGCCCTCTAGGACAGTGTAGAACTGCCCCCGTGGGCAGTTCCCAGACCGTAACTCTTCAGTCAATATGTATTGAGCACACATAATGTGCTAGGCATTGTTCTCAGCATGGGAAACCATGTCAGGGAACAAAACAAAGTTCCTGATTTTCTAGTACTTACTAATTATAACAAAATGTGGTGGTAAAAGTTTGTGATGAAATTTAAGCAGATATGGGTGAAAGAGACAGAGTTGAGGAAGACTCTGGGAGGAGGTAACATTTGAGGAGAGACTGAAGAAAGACAATTGTCTAGCCCTGTAGATTTCTGAGAGAAGAGGAATCCAAGCAGAGGGAAGAGCAAACAAAAACGTTCTGAACTGAGATTGTGCTTTATATATTCAATCATTATGGAGACTGTGAGGAGTTGAGAGGTTGAGGGGTGAATGGTAAAAGATGCTTGGAAGAGATGTTGGATGATGTAGGGCTTTGTGGGCCATAGAGAAGAGGAGAATTTACTCAATATAAGATAGGAAATAATCTGGATGTTTTGAGTAGATGAGTGATAAGATTTTACCCATAAAAAAAAAAGTCCACTGTGGCCCAGCCACAGTGAAGATATAGATTAAGCTTGAAGTAAGACGACAAGGTAGAAAGTCATTACATGATCTAGGTAAGAGATGATCCTGAATAGGGTGCAGGTATAGAGGTGGTTAGAAACTTTAGGTTTCTGGGTATACTAGTATTTTGCAGTAAAGCCAACATAATTTGCTAATAGATTAGGTGTGGGATGTGAGAGAGAGACTGAGTAATCAAGAATTTTATGCCAGTTTTTGTGGCTGAGCAACTGTAGGATAAAGATACCATTTATTCAGTTGGGGAATAGGTTTGTGGAAGTAAATAAAATGCTTCTTTTTGGATATACTTGATTTGAAATCCCTATTCAATATATAGTAGAGATCTCTAATTGGACTTAGATTTTAGTATTTTAAGTATCGGAATGCCTTTTGTTATAAAAAAAAATGGTTTCCATTTTGAAATGACACATTTCTAAGAGTAAATCTGTAAGGATGCAAATAGCCTTATCTGTCTCCTGGGCTGGTGAGTTTAGCCTGTTATGCCAGTAGGGCTCCTTATATATGATATATAGCAATCATATTAAAGTAAGATATCTGAAAGGCACCCTAGTGCCACAAATGATTAAGCACTTGATGGCTAACTGAAGTGCTGGCATTTGAAGTCTGGCCAATAGCTTTGGGAGTGAAATCTGCTCCATCAAGATTCCAGAGGACAAAACTCAAAGGGCAGTTCTAGTTTGTAGCATGGGTTCACTGTGAGTCAAAATCAATCCCAGGCACTTAAAGACAAAAAGACAATCAAGGGCTAAATTAAAATCCAGGTTAATGCATATATGATTTTCTGTTTCCTTTTCCATTATTAGGTCTCTGACTTTAGAACAAAATTGCCTATTTAAAAAATGACATTTAGCTAATTCATTTTTGTTACACAAAATGTAATGAGTCGACAGAGGGAGGAGGAAGAAAAAGAGGGGGGGTTGAAAGTTAAATGATAATGGAGGGAGCAGGGCACTAATCCATCCAAGGGGAGAGTACTGGTTTTGTCTCCACAGAACCTGGAAGGGGCATACAGACCCTACCATGAAGCACCAAACCATGAAGACAGTGTGGTCACATGGAAGAATGCATGACAAGAGAGAGCTACAGGGCTGGTCCCAACCAGAGCCAAACTGTCTCTCTCCCTGCAAGTGGGTTTGGTGGAGAGCGGGTTGGGGAGAGGGCCCAGCATGCCACACCCACATGGAGGCAGGCCAGGAGGGAGGAAGAGAAAGAGAGTCTGACTGGGCCCCACGCTGGCACATGATGCTCAGAAGATGATGTCCCTGCTGGGAGCTAATGGGACACAGAGGGGACTGGGCAAATGACAACAGCATGTATCAAGCTGTCACCTTACTGGAGCAGACTGCAATGGAAGACATTTCTGGGGTCATCTGGTGGGGAAGCAGCGTGGTCTGAACCCCGCAAAATGGAGGGAATCAAGAAGGGAGCATACCTGGATAAACAATCTGGAGGTGAAAACAACTGGGCTGACTGTTGGTGGGGACATGGGAGAGGGGGAGTTGGGTGGGGGGAAGAAAGTGGTGTTAACAAACTCAGGGACAAGGGAGCAACAAGTGGTCCAAAATTGGTGGCAAGGAGGGTCTAGGAAGCCTGGTAGGGGTTGAACAAGGGTAAAGTAACCCAGAGGAAATGCCAGCGGGAGATGATGAACCCTTCCATGTGGAGTTCCTGATAGATGACAATCTCGGTGGGTGGACCTGAGGGAAGCGGACAAGTACTGTTATAGGTGGAGATGGCCCCACATATAGCAGTTCTTCCAAATTTCTTCATTTGGGGGATAACAACATTTGAAAACTCCCTTCCTACATTATCAAAATAGCAATCATAACTATCAGGAGAGGCTTTTTTCAAAGTTTCTTCCAAAGACTCTATGGTCTTGTAGTTAAAGGCAACGTCAAATCCGAGTTTTTTAATGTAGGCCACTTTGTCATCAGACCCTGCTACTCCAACCTCTGTGCAGCCCTTGAGCTTAGCTATCTGCCCCACAACAGCACCCACTGCTCCTGCTGCTGCATTGACCATCACGGTTTCTCCTCCTTTCACACCACAGATGTCAAGCAGGCCAAAGCACGCTGAGAGGCCTGTCATGCCGACTGCCCCCAGAGCCAAAGACAGGGGTAAAGTGTCTGGCCATTCTGCAGGCAGCGTTTCCAGGCCTGTCCCTTCAGAAATGGAGTGTGTTGTCCAACCAGAAGAAGCCACCACAGTGGTTCCCATGGGAAAGGCTGAGTTTTTACTTTCCTCAACTCTGGCTACTTGCTGTCCCATCATCTTCTCACCCTCTTTCAACCTCTTGGCTGCCCCTCTCATGTAAGGGTCCACAGTGAGGAACAAAGCTTCCAGCAGGACCTCTCCATTTTTTAAAGCTGGGAGTTCCCGTTGTCTTCAACTCAAAGTTACTATGAGTCGGGTAGCCTTCAAAATGCTTCTTCAGGATCCAAGTCTTAGCATGAATCATCTTGAAGCTCTCAGGAGAGTGCACGGAGAGGCGGCGTATCTAATTTTTTTTTACAAAACAACCTTATCACCTTCAAAGTACTCTCCATTAAACTTAATACATTTGTCAAATCTGTGATTCCATTCTTGGAAACATTTTTTAAATCATCTGGATGGCTGACAGCACCTCTCTTGTTTTTTCTTCACCTCTTCAATGTCATCAAATCGCAGTCCTTTCATGTCCCTCTGCATTCATAGAAACAAAAAGAAGCTGCACGAAGTGAGGTCAGGTGAATAAGGTACATGAGGCAAGAGAGACACGCAGGTTTTTGCCCGAACCTGGTTCACTGAGATGGCTGTGGGAGCAGGTGCATTGTCTTGATGGCAAAACCAGACCCCCATCTACCACAAATCAGGGCTTTTGGTCACACACTGTTACACAATCTTTTCAGAACCTCTAAATAGAAAGCTTGATTAACAGTCTGACCTTGTGGAATGAATTCCAAATGCACTTTCCCCCTTACATCATAAAAATCAAATGAGCATCATCTTGATCTTAGATTTCACTTGACTAGTTTTTGGGGGGCGAGGTGATGATGGCATCTTCCACTGACTTGATTGATGTTTGCTTTTGGGGTCCTAAGAATAGCACCATGTCTTGTCACCAGTAATGACCTTGGAAAAAACGTCTGGGCTGCTTCAGAGCTGTTCTTTCAAAGCATGACATGTTTCCAGTCAACACTCTTTTTTCTGGTCAGAATCCAAGGCACAAATTTCACAGCAACCCTTATCATTCCCAAATCCTCTGTTAAAATTTGCTGAGCCAAGCTCCAAGATAGTGTAGATAACTTCCCCATCTCTAATGGTCTGTCATTGGTCTTTGAGCACAAGTGCACAAATTTTGTTGACATTTTCATCCATTTGGAAAGTTGGCAGATATTCAGAATGAGGTTTGTCATCAATCAAAATTTCATCTTTTTTAAAATGATGAAAATAAGGAGGAAATGGGTAGCGGGGGCTCAGGGCGCTAACCCACCCAAGGGGAGGGTATTGTTTATATCTCCACAGGAAAAGAGGGACC
>NW_022103929.1:108814-125239 GCF_000313985.2 Echinops telfairi | reverse complement strand
GGAGGGGAAAAATGAGGACCTAATGTCGGGGGTTTAAATGGAGAGAAAATGTTTTGAGAAACGATGTACAAATGCGCTTTACACAATTGATGTGGGTATGGATTGGGATAACAGTTGTATGAGCCCCTAATAAAATGTTAAAAAAGAAAAAAAAATTTCATCTTTTTTGACAAGAAATCCACTCATACACTTGAGTTTCCCCCGAAAATGCTGTCCTTGTAAGTGGCTTTCAATATCACAACAGTTTCTGCGCCATTTTTCCCAAGCAGGAAACAAAATTTCACAGCTGCATGCTGTCTCTCAAATAGCCCAGCACAAAAATCGAGGTTTAAGCAAAACCACTTTTACAAAAAATTTCATTGTGACCAGAGAGAACCTTCCCAGGAGACGCCACGGGGTGCACTGACTCAGAGGGAGCTGCTCCAGGCTCTTCTGGCAGGGAAAAATGCGTACCATGAAAGCTCTGCCCAGCAGAGCTTTTTTCGTGTTTTTATTTTTTATTTTGAGGGTACCTCTTTGTCGTATTTAATATTCCTTGCCAACACCATAATGCAAAGGCATAAATTCTTCTTTGGTTTCCCTAATTCATTGTCCAGCTTTACCATATGAGGCAATTGGAAATATCATGGCTTGGGTTAGGCACACCTTAGTATTCCAAGTGCCAGCTTTGCTTTTTAACACTTTAGAGAGATCTCTAAAGAGATCTCTAGCCGCAGGTTTCTCCAATGCAATGTCATTTGATTTCCTTACTGATGCTTCCATGGGTATTTGTCTCACAGCCATTAAGTCAGGGCTGACTCATAGCGACCCTCTGTGGGTTTCCAAAACTGTAACTCTTTGGGGGAGTAGAAAGTCCAGTCTTTCTCCCATGGAGCTGCTGGTGGTATCAAACTGCCAACCAGGCATAACCACTACGTCACCAGGGCTCCTGGATACAAGTAAAATGAAATTCTTGACAACTTCAATCTTTTCCCCATTTCTTATAGTGTTGTTTATTGAACCTGCCCTTCAACTATGGTAGATTATATCATAGAAATATTGTAGAATTTGAAAATAATGTTGTAAATTTTTATGTATTAATATGGAAATATGCCAAAGACAATTCATAAAAAAAAAGTTGTAACAGACACAGAACAGTATGTATAATGTGCTCTGGACTGCATATATCTGGATACAATTTTTTATTCTTTTAAATGTGTACCTACTATTTAAATTTGAACCATGTCACAGTACAATTATATCTGTTTGTCACTTTATAGTAAACAAAGCTTTGACCTGCATCTTTTGGTTTTATCCTTTTAATAACCAAATGGACTAGGGCTAATGACATCTCAGTTTTGCATTTGAAAATAGAATTTCAGATTTCTTTTTAAAATCATTTTATTGGGGGCTCTTACAGTTATTATAACAACCCATAAATCAATTACATCAAGAAAACTTGTACATATGTTGTCATTGTCATTTTCAAAACATCATCTTTCTACTTGAGCCCTTATTATCAGCTCCTCTTTTTAAAAAAATTATTTTATTGGGGGCTCATACAATTCTTATTACAATCCATACATACGTCCATTGTGTCAAGCACATATGCACATTTGTTGCCCTCATCATTCTCAAAACATTTGCCTTCTACTTTAGCTCTTAATATCAGTTGCTCATTTCCCCCCCTCCCCACTCCCCTCTCCTTCATAAACCCTTCATAATTCATAAATTATTATCATTTTGTCATAAGTTACACTGTCCAATGTCTCCCCACCCCCACACCCTCTTTTCTGCTGTCCAGCCCCTAAGGAGGAGGCAATACTTAGATTCTTGTAGTCGGTTCCCCCTTTCTACCCCACATTCCCTTCACCCTCCAGGCATCGCCCCTCTCACCGCTGGTCCTTAAGGAGTCATTTGTCCTGGATTCCCTGTGTTTCCAGTTGCTATCTGTACCAATGTACATCCTCTGGTCTAGCCAGATCTGTAAGGTAGAATTGGGACAGTTAGCAGACATCAAAGAACTAAAGATCATATCAGTGGGTGCCCACCTTCCTGATACATCACTGAAGACAAACACATGCATAAGCAAAGGTGGTGAAGGAAACTGATGGTGCCCGGCTATCAAAAGATATAGCGTCTGGGGTCTTAAAGGCTTGAAGATAAACAAGCGGCCAACTAGCTCAGAAGCAACAAAGCCCACATGGAAGAAGCACACCAGCATGTGTGACCACGAGCTGTCGAAGGGATCAGGTATCAAGCATCAAAGAACAAAAAAATCATATAATTGTAAAGGTGGGTGAGTGCAGAATGGAGACTCAAAGCCCATCGGTAGGCAACTGGACACCCCCTTACTGAAGGGTTGTGGGGAAGAGACGAGCCAATCAGGGTACAGGTAGAATCGATGAAACGTATAACTTTCCTCTAGTTCTTAAGTGCTTCCTCCCCCTCACTATCATGATCCCAATTCTACCTTACAGAGTTATTTTATAGTATAAAGAGGAATTTTCTCTGCATTGTTTTCTATCTATAGTATTGTTTTATTTACTTATATCCTAGTTTATAATTTAACTCCCTCTTTCTGATGATATATTAAGACCAACATTTCCACATGGCTGTGAATTTCTGCACCACATGTACACTACAGTTTCAAAGCAACTGTGTGCCAAAGTAGATGAGACCATATCATGGGTGAAGACCTTGTTTCTTCTCTTTCATCTTGTCCTCCCGCGTCATAATTTTTCTTTCTTTCTCTTTTGATCTGGCCTTGTTTTTTCTTTCTGGTAGGGTTTTTTGTTGGTTAACTGTCATGTTTCTTTCCTAAGTATGGATGCCTAATATTTAAAAGTGTTACTCTTCCCAAAGGCATACACATTTTAAGTAGGATCTCTTGAGCAACAGGCTCCCAATTCAAAAGAATGAGCGTGTTGGACTAGAGGATCTCTGAGCCTCAGCTCTACCATCATCCATGTCCTTTTCAGATCTGGAGAGAAAATGTTTTGATTCAGAAACACCTGCAAGGGGGACCTTAGCATTATGACAAATAAATTGGCATAACACTTACTTTCCTGGCTTACTTTTAAGCCTGGCTGTACATACATAGAAGGAGGACATTTTAAATTTCTGACTGTGTTGTTTTGTCATTCTGGGGAAAGGTAGCTTAACAGAGTGTGTGGAGTTGGGATTATGAAAATTTTAGCTCCAAGATATCCAGTATCAATTTTGTGACTATGGATAAATATCTTCCTATTTCTATCAGGAGCCTTATAATGGAAAGACAAAGGCCTGGGCAAGAGTGCACTGTTTATTCATCCCGTTTACTAAAAATAAAATCTCAGGAAGTGTGCCAGGTTTTAGGGAGACAGTGCTAAATAAGATGGGTTCTCCACCCATAGGAAGCTCTGTTTACAAATTTTTAGAAAGGTTTCATTTTGCTTTCCCCACCATGTGTGAAAAGTAACTCCACTACTGAATGGTCAGCCTGTCATTCTGTGGTGGCTCTGATGCTAGAAGTTATGCCACTAGTATTTCAAATACCAGTCTTCCATGGAGAAATTTTTAGCAGAGCTTCTACACTAAGAGAGACTAAGAAGAAAGACTTGGTGACGTCCTTTGGAAATTTAGTAATGAAAACCCTATGGATTAAAACATAATATTATTTGAAATAGTCTAGATGAGCTCCTTAGTGCTACATGGTGGCTGCCACATGGACTCACACATGGCACTGATCAAGAAGATGCTCATAGAACTGAGCAATGCGTGGTTATGCTGTACACAGGGTTCCCACAAATCAATGCTAATTTGGCAGCAACTAACACCAATCAAAGGTGGTAGGAATAATAACTACTTCACATTTTGTGAAAATCACTGTTGCAGTGATCCATAGTTTCTAATGGGAGTGTTGTATTTCTTTGATGTGCTGGAGTGGGAAAAAAGAAAAAAAAAGACTGAAAAATGCCTATCTAGTGCAAGCTCTTCACTTGTAGGTGACAGAATAAGGCTCAGAGATATTAATTGGCCATTTTACCCTAGTGCGCCTTTTATTTACTGCATGCACTGACGTTCCTTTACTACCTTTTAAGATCCTTTTGAAGCTTGTGTTCTTTCACTTTTCCCTGGACTGTGTTCTTAGCCTTCCTACAGTACTGTGTTTCAGAATCCCAATGGGAAATTCCTCAAAACATTTTCCTCAAAACAACAACAAAAGCCAAACCTCACTGCCACTGAGTTGGTTCCTACTTACGGTGACCTATAGGTTTCGGAGTCTGTAAATCTTTATGGGAGCAGAAAGCCGCCTCATCTTTCTCCCACGAAGCAGCCGGTGGGTTCAAACTCAATGTCCTAACCCTTCAATACCATTTCCCCAGGAAATCGAGCTATCCACTAACTCCTAAGGCTCATGCCTTTCATAAAGCTATCGTGTCCCTCAACTTGATAAGGCCTCTTTAGGAATCTCATACCAATTTGTACCTTAGTTTATTTTGATGACCCTTAATCTGTGGAAGTTTTTCTTCTCTCCTTGATTGCAAACTGTAATCTGTTGCTTTTTTCATCTCCCTGGTGCTTTAGACTATGCCTTATAATGGAGCTAAAAAATCTTCTTTGGTCAAATAGCATTCTTGAAGCAGTTGAATGGCAACAGGATGGCAATAATACCTGACCAGCCTACTGGCGAATACTATTGTGGAACTTAATGAGGCAATAATGATGGAGACCATTTTAATGATTTAAAGAGGTCTCTTCAAGAAGGATGACTCGATGGAAAGCAGTTTGGGAGCTGATTCACATTTAACATAATTGTGAAAATTGTTAATTCCTTCTTTCTCTCTTTTCGTTTTTTGCCTTAGGAGTACCAGCATTGGAAGACACCATTGCTCACTTTTCTGAAGGGTTGTCAACTGGAAAATATTCTATATTGCTCTAGGCAGCATAGCCTTAGAAAGATATAAAAGGGAAGCAGATTTCTGCTCAGCAGGACACAGAACCTTCTGACCTTTACCATTTTTCAACAGTGGAGCAGATGATATTCCTTAAAGCAGTGCTGTAGATGTTGCTGTCAGGAGAAATTGAGTTGGTTCTGACTCAGACACCCCATGGACAGCAGAACTAGACGCTGCCTAATCTTGGGCCGGCCTCACAATTGTTGTCTTGTTGGAGCCCACTGTGTCAATCCATCTTGTGGAGAGTCTTCCTCTTTTTGTCGCTGCTCTTCAACTTTACCAAGCATGAGGTTTTCCTAGGAACTGGTCTCTCCTGATAACATGTCCAGAGGCAGCGAGTTCCCTGAAATGTGAACAGTCGACAGTCAAGTTTCTTGTGACCAGACATCCTGCTTTTGGCAGGACAGTCCCGATTTCCAACAATTTTTTCCGTGTCCCGCGGCGTTTTAAAAAAGTCCCCGTTTTTGGAAAGAATGCACGACAAGCTAGGGTATATGGTTTTCGGCTGTCATGTAGCTATTTGGCCAGGATGAGTTTTATCAATGGTGGCCCGCTTTACCAATGTTAAAATCTGGGCACCTTGTAATCTCGCTGGAACGTATGAGTGAGAATTCCTGCTCAGGGCTGAACTTGAATGTGTCTTCCAATTTTAAGGTTTCTTTTATTGCACAATTTGGCTAACATGACCCCTGAATGGTTTGTATTTATTTTTTTTTAAATTGGATGCTAATTGATTTCATGAAAATAACTATGGCTAGGTTAATGAATTAAACTTGATAACATAGGTTGTGAAACCAAGTTTAATTCTGAAAATACAGATATTACACCAGCTCATTACCAACAACTTTTTGACAAAGTGAGGGAAAGTTATGTGAGGGGTATGGTGTGCTTTTATGTGCCATTCTAATAAGGTATGTGCCCTAGATGAATAAGAGTTGTTATAACAACAATAACCAAAAAAAGCACTTTCGTTTGTTTTACTTTACATTTACTTCCTCAGATGGGTCAACATTATGATGCGCAGGACTCTCCGTAGCCGCTCCAGCCAGCAGCAGATGTGGCAGGAGGAAGCAAAGCGGAAGAGGCACCGCTGTCCGCCCGTGCCGAACTACCAGTCCCAGCGGCCCCTTCGGCAACGCGCAAGCGTGGTGGCGTGGCGCCGTGGCGGTAGTGCCGCCGCAGGACGCAGCGAAGGCTACTAGCTGGTGGCGACGCGGCGGCGGCGGCGGTGGCAGTTCGCGGCGAGGTCGACAGTTCCTAACCCCGAGTAGCCCTCCGGTGGACCTCCATGCCCTCCTCTGCATGAACACATTGGTGAGTAAACGCCCCCAGTGAACCCGCGCTGGGCGCTTGGTCCCCTGCCCACCGTCCTCGCTGCTCCGGCCTAGGGCCTCCGCCTGAGCCTCCTCGGTCCTGCTGACTCTTGGGGCCCTGGCCCCTTCCCTTCAGTGTCGTCGAATATGGTGGGAGAGTGGAGGGAGACATGGTTGCGCCCAAAGGAGGGGTGTGACGGCGTGCGGGGACCAGGATAGCTTGAGATGGACGGGAGGGAGGGACGCGTGGGGGATGGGAAGGGACAGGAGGACCTGGGGAGACTTCAGGTTGGGGCTAGAGGGAGCGACCGGGCAGGAAGGGAACTGAGCGTAGAATCGAGGAGGACACGCAGTGCCTCTTGTGTGCTCTTGGTGAAGATGTCGTGTTTTGGGGACTCTGACTAACTGGACCTGTGTATCCAGGGGGGCAGCCCACCCACCAGGCACATACAAACTACATTTGCCATCTTTCCGTTTGTTGTTGGAAGTCTGGAGGTGAGAGACTGTAGGTTGCTTTTCATTCCCTTTCCTTCAACTTCACCTTGTACTGAGACGGCAACATTTAAGGGGCGCTAGCTGGGCAAATCACAGAAATTAACAGTTGGGTGTTGTTGTTTTTTAAGCGTGTTTTTTTATAAGTCAATCTGCACAAAAACAGGGAAGCACTGTGATCTCTTCGGCTGAGAGCTAGGTTAACGGAGTTTTTAGTTTAAAATTGTGTCAAAAATCACTTTGTGCAGTACTTTGAACTGACTTTTTGACTTGGGATCTACTATAATTGCAGCTTTAATTAATTGCTGAATGAAATAGAACTTTTCCTTCAATTAGGAATGTAGGCAACAAACTTCAGAATATTAGCAATGCATGTGACTTTGTCATTAGTAAAAATTACAGATTTTTTCGGTATGTTCATAACTACCTCAAAGTGTTGTAAATACCCCAAAATATTACTTATGCTTATCACTTTTGAATTTATGGTAGGCATTAAGTCCATTCGTGGAAATGTTGTTTAATGTGGGAATAAAGCCATCCATCCATGATCTCAAATTGTTAGTATGTCTTTAAAAATTTGTTTTCATAATTCATTTTAGTGTAATTGGTTTCCTTTGTAATCCCTTGTATTTATGGCATTTAGAAGCAAAGATGGCATTTAGAAGCAAAGATGGCATTTAGAAGCGTTCCAGGAACTGCCAAAGGAGTCCTAGGAAAGCAAAAGATGGACAACATCTGAAGCAGAAATCAGTTTTCTGTGATCTCTAAGTTTTCATGGGAAAATATCTGAATCAGTAGACAAGAAAGAAGACAACGTGGACAAGATGATAGTTCAGATGAAAGAAGGAATTTTGTAATTAGAGAAATAAAAATAAAGATTTAGGTAAAACAAAACAAAACAAGCACTGCTATCGAATGAAACCAGGCTGACTCATAGGGACCCTATAGGACAGTGTAGAACTGGTCTTGTGAGTTTCCAAGATTTCACTTTCACTGGAGTAGAAAGCCCAGTCTTTCTCCAGTGTGGCTAGTGGTTGGTGGTTTCCAATTGTGGACCTTGTGGATCCCAGCCCAACAACACCAAGGCCTCACCAAAGATTTGGTTGCAATCAGTATAATAGTTTTGAAAAACAGAATAGGTGACAGTTCATTCAGGATACTGGAGAATCAGCAAAATTTTTTGAGGAAGAAAGAGAAGTGAATGTTTTGGGCTTTAGATTTTTGTATTAAGGCACCTCCTGATTACAAGTGGAAAAAACTTTCCAAGCATTTGTGTGAACCCGTGAAAGGAACTTTTGTGTGTCTGGTTTTATTGAAAATCATATAACTAATGTAGCCTTTAAAGAAAGATCCAAAATTTTGTACCCTCAATGAGAAGCAGCAGGATCTCTGTTCAAATACGAGTATATATTTCTATTGCTATTACAGAACCCTTGTGGTATAGTGGTTAAATTGCATGGTGGTTAACCAAAAGGTCAGGTTGTAACTCAGCAGCAGCTGGATGTGTGTCGTGGGGGAAAGATGGGGCAGTCAGATTCCAAAAAAATTTACAGCCTTGGGAACTCTGTAGGGGCAGTTCTACTGTACCCTTTTAATCCAATATAGAAAGTAAATATGTAGCTTATGGAGTCTAAGAGTAGTCATTTCCTTGAAATTCCATTTAACTTTTTTGGGTAGTTTTTGACATCAGACTTCTCATTGGTAAATTATCCCTAACATTTTTTCTGATTATGCTCTCTTGAAATTCACACCCGCTTGTAATGCAACTATCACATCTTGTGAAAAAAACTTTTTTTTTTCTCTTCCGCAATAGTAGCAAAACTGAAAAACCACTGCAGCAAATGCTTTTTGGGAAAAAAAAACAAGACCACGGGAAGGTGAAAAATTATTTTTGAAAGAAATGATTAGTGTTGAAACAGTGTAAACCGAACTGAGCATACTATATTTCTCAAGTGACTGCATGGGAGAGATCTTGCCCATCATATTATGTGCCCTTACTCTACTACTCTCGTTATCCTTTGTCCTCTATTTTCTGAATGGCATGTATCTATCTGACATTATATTATATTCTATGGCACATAATAGATGCTCAGTAAATATTTGCTGGATAAATGAGGGAGTTTATGCATAGGACCTAGGTTTTATTATTTGTAGGAGTAAAGTACATCTGTTAAAATATCTTAAAAATTATATTATGGACATTGAGTTGAATTGCATCTTTTTTGTTGTTCATATTTTAAAAACAGGAAGTTATTTTGCACTGTGTGATATTTTTGTGAGCATTTGGTTGCATATGGGAGTAAACATTCTTCCCACATTCAGTCCACACTGTCATGTAAGTTTTGATTATCCTTAATTCTCAGATAGGAAGTAATGAAAGAAAAGGTCTGTGGGGAAAGTTCCTATTTTACTAAGTCTCTCTCTTTTTAAACAGAATTTTTATTTTTTGCTAAGTCTTTTATTGTGTAATGTAGGTCAATTTTTTTTATTACTTATTTACTCACTTATTCAATAGGTTGAGTCAAAGAATTCTAAAGAACCATATATTTGCTTCTGTCAAAAATTTAGAAAGTAACTTTGGAGGAGATAATGGCGCTAAGATTAGCATTGAAAAGTTCGTTTGCCCTGTTAATTAATGAAATACAAATTAAAATAAATGATACAGCTTTTTTTCCATCAGGCTTATTAAAAATGTTTAACAGTATCACACTTGAGTGAATATATGGTCAAATGGTAAATTTAGAACTTGCTGTTGGAGTGTGAACCAATACAGGCACTTTTGGAGACAATATCTGCAGTACTTAGTAAAGTTGGCCATAGCCTAGAGTATGATTTCACAGCGTCTGGAAGAGCATAACAATAGGAGGTGGTGGCAAAAGGGATAATTTCCCCAATTGTATATTTGTGTGTATATGAATATACATACATGAATATGTGTGGGTGAATATGACTAGACGCAACTATGATAAGATTCATATTTAATTCTGGGAAGCAGAATATGGGTACTCTATTTTGCTGTTTATTTAAAAACCAGAATTTTAAAAAGAATTTTAAGGATAATTAAGTGAACAACCAAATACTCTGCACTTAGATTTGCCAGTTAACTTTGTCATGTTTGTTTTATACACACATTGATGCAGAGATTTTTTTGTTAACCATAAGAGAGTTTTAAATGCCATCAGGACACTTTACTCACTAAATTCTACAACTTGTGTTTTCCAAGGACAAAGAACTCCTACATATCTATAACAAAGTTATCATAGTCAAGAGCTTTAGTGTAGCTATAATACTATCATATAATACGTATCTGGGTTTCCCCAATTGCCCCAATATTGTCTTGAATTTTTAATTTGTTTTAATCCAAGATCAAACCAGGACCTTGCATTGCATTTAGTTGTCTCCTTAACTGAAGAATGGCTCTCCAGCCTTATTTTTGGTCTTTTTTTATCAGTGATAGTTTAAAGTTTCTATATATGCGTGATTAGAATGCTACGTTGGTGATTTTAGGTATCTTTCAATATACATCAGAGGCCAAGTGATGTCAGCTTAATTATTGATGCAATATCCACTAGATTTCTATTGTAAAGGTGCCTTTTTTCCTTTGTAACTTGTGGTAATCTGTGGCATGTTAGTCATTTTACTTTCTCAGTGTCACGAGTTCTTCAATGAAGTAGAATATAAAAGGTCAAGCAAATTTATTTGTTTTGTGTGGTTTGGGTGAAAGTTTCCAGAGCAAATTGGTTTTCCATTCAACAATATGATACACCCATAGATTGGCGATACTACCCTTTAAATGGAGAAGTGGGGAATCTGGAGTGTTTTGTGAAGGAGATGATCTTTGAACTGGACCTTGAATCATATATGTAACTAGCCATGAAGATATTGGAAAAGGGTTCTCTTCCAAGATACTGGAACAAATTGCACAAAGAAGAAACAAGAGTTTGCAAATCAAGTAGGGACAAACCCATGTTGTTTTGTTGTGTGTTGTGGGGAGAGGAGCAAATGTGTGAAAGGGAAAAATGAGGAAAAAAGTTGTAATGTTAGCTTGGGATGCAAAAAGAAAACAACCAGGCTACCCAGCTTTTCTATCCATGATAATCAGAAGTTCAGTGTGGGGTCATCTACTTTCCTAGAGCTCATTGTAGTGCATTGCTCACAGGAAACCTGAAGGCAGTGAGCTGAAGAAGAGCCACAGAAGCAACACAAGAAAATGGAAAGAGTATGGGCTTTGGAATCAAGCAGATGAACGACAAAACCAAACTCCGCACACTGTCATTGAGTTGATTCAGACTCATAGTGACCGTAGTGATCCTACTGGACTGAGTAAAACTATTCCCTAGGGTTGTCAAGACTAAATCTTCACAAAGCAGACAGCGACATCTTTCTCCCATGGAGTATTGCTCATGGGTTCGAACCACTAACCATTTGGTTAGCAGCTCATTGCTCACCCCTCTACACCATCAGGGTTCCTTATTCTAGATTTTAAGCCCTCTTGTGCTGAATGACCAGGCAGTACATTTTCTGAATTATCTGAACCTATTAAAAGGAGGTGATAAGTATTACTTGAGATTCAAAATAATATAT
Organism: Echinops telfairi; assembly: GCF_000313985.2. Taxonomy (NCBI): domain Eukaryota; kingdom Metazoa; phylum Chordata; class Mammalia; order Afrosoricida; family Tenrecidae; genus Echinops; species Echinops telfairi. The sequence continues at coordinate 113,931 of NW_022103929.1, read as the reverse complement.
GAAAAATGTCAGGATTATGGCATCAATCAGTAATTAGTTATCTTTGGGTGCTTCAACTTTCTATGTCTTCCTACTTTTTTCCACCTAAGTACCATAAACCAGACTTTAAAACAAGCCCTATTTCTATGCCTTCTTGGCCACTGTTGCATGTTGTCACTTTCCACTTTACTTGTTTGGCTATGTTGTGGGTTTGCAAACTGCCTTCCAGTAATGGCATGTTAGGGCTTACCACCTGACAAGACATTGCTATCATTAAATGTTATTCTGGAAATTGTGATCATGTGTATTAACATTTTGGGGGGGCTACAACTAACATAACAAAATTGAATGCACTTTAAATGGGGTGATGCTGTGTGCTTTTGAGTTAATTCTGACTCATAGAGCAGGGCAGAACTTCCCCAAAGGGTTTCTTTCCCAAGAGTAAATCACCAGATGTTTTTCTCTGTGGAGCTGCTCGCCGTTATTGAAACCCATCAACCTTTTGGTTAGCAGTTGAGTGACGTCACTGCTACACCACTGGATTTCCTTAAATGTGAGGCATTTCTATTTGAATTATTTTCTTGATTAGGGAACAATAAGGGGAAAATAATTCTTAATGTTTATAGAAAGCTTAGTGATTTAAGAAGGATAGTGAATACATTCACAGTAGGTAATTCATTTTCTTTTAAATCATTTTCTCAGTACGGGTGAAAGTATTATGGAGAGTTGGTCACATTCTTCTGTGAGCCTCAAAATAAAGTATGATGTTTTTTAAAATGTCTAAGCGTAATCTCTTTTCAGTTACTTTGAAAAAACTAGTACATAGAAAAAGAGATCTCAAAGATTATTTTTTACTATAAATTTTGTGGAACCTTTATGAACATATTTTCTTCTCTGGAATTTTTCTCAGGCAAAACAGATCTCAGGCTTCTTTTTCTTCACATTATAACTGCCTAAGTGGAAATTTGCACAAACTTATTTCTTATGTCAGCTTCTTAAATAATCCTAATCAGGAAGTTTTCATTTGTAAGGGAACTAAGACCAATAATTTTTGACACACACACACGCGCGCGTATATAAATTTCAAGTATATATATTTGAAAATAAGCTTTAGGCACCAAACTATTTGATTTACTGAAATTATAGATAATTAAAATTTTCTTCCTTATGCATACCTGTATCTTCTAATATTTTTAGTATGAATGCATAGTATAGTTTTGTAGAAAATGTGTTAGAAAAGTACTTTCCCCCCAAAAAAAAGAAGAGTACTTCATTTTTGTTCATAGGCTGAGACCCAGTTTAAAGTCTGCATTGCATTGACCCGAGGAGGCAGTAGATATCTGTTGATACTTCATTTCTCATAGTTAATGTATAGAAAAGTGGAGTGAATTGAAAGAAAAGCAACTTAGAACTTTGTAAATATTTAATTTTTAAGTTTGAGGTGAATCAGACATATACAGTTGAAAGGAAAGTGTAACTTTTAATGCTGACTTAATTATAAAGCCAAAATTATGATTGTAGAAACTATTTCATAAGCCATATTTTGTAAGACTTTAAATATTTTCTTGTAGCTATACAAACATAGTCAAGATGTCTACTCATTAAGATGTCTGTCCAAGAACGTACCTGCTTGGTCTTGCTTACACATAATGCCAATAAACCCATGCTGGGTATTTGTGGAAAGCATGTTGTCAGATTTGTTCAGCTTTTCTTCTTTTTTACAACCAGTTTTGGTCTTTAATATCTATTTCTGTGACTGAAAGATCAATCTGTGGGGGTTTTTATTGGAAAATTTAAAGGACAAAAAAATGCTTTTTCTCATTTGTCAGGATCAGAGTCAAACATTGTTTTCCCAGAAACAGTCTTTTTTTTTTCTTTTTCTTTTTCAGAAACAGTCATAATTTAGAATACTTGTATTTGTCAAGTTTTTAGCACTTAGACCAAATGCATCTATTTTCTGCCCACTAAATTTGCTTTCTTTTTCTTTTCTAATGCAGAAGACTGCTTTTATTTTATAAATCCTGACTACCTAGTAAAAATACATTAGATTTAAAGGTAATGTAACTGAAGGCATAATTGTATAGTGTTTACAAAGTAGGCTTCTGTTCTAGAAAAACTAAAGAAAAAACACATCTATCACCTCCCACCATCAATCATCACCACCACCTCCCCACCCGTCAGAGGGTTCACAAATTTTGTGGGAAAATTCCATATCTTTCTATTTTATTTTTCCATGAGTTTAAAAAAAAATCATTTTATTGGGGGCTCTGACTACTCTTATCCATCCTTCCACTGCTTCTCCCTTGATAATTTATAAATTATTATTTTGTCATGTCTTACGCTGTGTTTTTTAAAGCCCTTGTATATAGTAACAGAAATTGTTCATCTAGTTTCCACCACCTCCTTTAGAACTCAAGGAATCTTAATTTTGAAAACAAAATATCTTTTAATACCTTAACTAATCCAGATTGTGATCACCAACATGGATTCTGGACGAAAGTGATTTAAGTTTCCGTAAGAAGTAAGCTTCTGTTTTGGCATTTCAAAGCATTTTATTTTATTTTTTTATTTTTATTTTTCAAAGCATTTTCTTAGGGTAATAATAGAATTGTTGTTAGGTGCCATAGGGTTGGTTCAGATTTATAGCATTCGTATGCACAGAAGAATGATCCTGTGCTAGCTGAATAGCTCCGTAACATTTATTTGGTTTCTTCTCTTCTTTGGCATTATGTAAACAATTTAAGGTTATGAAATACTTAATTCTACAAATGCAACTTAATGGTCAGTTTCTTTTTGCAAAGTTATTTAACTTGGTAATTTTTTATGTGCTCCTGAGGGTTCAGTTACCACACAGTGATAAACCTCACTGCCATTGAGTTGATTCAGACTCATATGAACTTAGAGGACAGGGTAGTACTGCTCTTGTGGGTGTCTGAGACTATAACTTTATGGGAGTAGAAAGCCTCATCTTTCTCCTGTGGAACAGCTGGAAGTGAATATTGATTTGGAGTCCTGGCAGTAAAATAGTTAACCTACTTAAAGGTTAGCATTTTTGCTCTGCTCTAATAAAGATTATAGCCTAGAAAACCCTTTGGAGCAGTTCTCCTATTCTCTTTCATTTTTGTACTGGTGTACTTTCTTTAGCTCTGGAAAATTATCAGTGTAGGAAAATAAAATCAGTATTTATTGAGATTTTACTTATTTCTAGTAAAGTCTGTATTTTTCAGTGTTAAAACAGAAAGTCTGCTACAGTGTTATTTGAATTAATTGGAATTCTTGAATTGTGAATAACTATCTGGCTTTTATAATTCTTGAATCTTCAAAAGAATATACCATTTAATTCCTTGTTCTTGTGCCAGAAATAGTTGATTAATAAGGTCATTCTCCCTTCTATGATGTTTTTCTCTTGTTTCAAATATGCTAACTAAAGTTGTAAAAATAACACTTTTTGGAAACAATTTCCTTCATTAAGTATGTATATCCTAAGTATAAGGAAGTATGTTTTTCTTTTATGTTAATAATTGTTTCAAATGTACTTATTAGAAAGTTAGTAGATATTTTCAACTTAAATTTTGTTACAGTTGTTTGATCATTTGGAACTGATTTAGTAGCATCTTGTCTGATTTCCAACTAGAACCTTGTTCTTCACCATTCTGTTTATTAATTCAGCAAACATTTTCAGCAACTATAAGATGTTAAGTAGTGGGTGTACATCTCGACTTTAAGGCAGAGTTAGGTTGAGAAAATGACAACGTATTATAAATTGCTATGATAGAGATGTGCCCAAATGAGGAAGTGAGTGTCTTGAGTCAGAAGAATGCTGAGTAAAGGCTTCTCATTATGGCTGGGGCCCTGTGAAGCCTAAGAGGATTTAACTGGCCAATGAAAGGATGTAAATAGAGAGTGTAAGTAGAGAGTCTTTAGAATGTCTTGAATACTTACCAGAATTTGAGCTCCTCTTAAGCCTTGTGTATCTTGTTCATCAGTGCCTAAGCAACTAGTTGGTATCTAGTAAACATCTATTGAATGAGTGAGTGAAGGAAGAAAAGAAGTGAAAGTAATTGAAGGAGGCAAGTGCACAAGTACTGTGCTGCTTTGTCTAATTGTTTGAGTGAGCATGATATCATTTTAGAATATTACAAAAAGAATTGAGAGGGAAAGAACAACAATAAAATAGAAGTTGAAAAACGGAAAAAAAAAGAAATATGTAATACTGTAAACTAGATGCCATAAACAATATAATAAATAAATGATAATTGTAATGTAAAAAAAAAAGAATATTACAAATGTCTGACTGATTTAACAAAACATAAAAATAAGAAACTGTTCCTATGCTGAGATATCTTGTACAGAGAAATAGACATGTAGACAAATTAATTGTAATATAGTGTGATTATCCAATATATTTATAAAAGACTTTTGCAAGAAACACCTTTTTGTGTGTGTGTATGAAAACATTTACTTCTTTAAGCGCGTTAGGCCAGCTGGTAGCACTTGGAAGTTGGGACATTGTTGTTGCTGTTCATCCAGTGGAACGCCTCGGCGAGGCAGGAACCCTTAAGAAAAATCTTCAGGTAGCCTCAATGGCTCAAAATGATGATAGTGAAAAAATGCCCGATCTGGAAGCCAAAATCTCTCATCAGATTAAGTATTATTTTGGTGACTTTAATTTGCCACAGGACAAAGTTTTAAAGGAATAGATCACACTAGAGGAAGACTGGATACTACTGGAGACAGTGATAAAATTCAACAGGTTAAACCGTCATAACAACAGACTTTAATGTAAGAGAGCATTGTAGAGCTCATGGAAATAAGTGAATATAAAACTAAAATCAGAAGATCTCATGGAAATAAGTGAATATAAAACGAAAATCAGAAGATCTCCACGTAAACCCCTCCCAGAAGTGATTGATGAGTATAAATATGATGTAAAAACAGATCTGTTTATATCAGCAGTTCTCAACCTGTGGGTCATGACCCCTTTGGGGGTCAAACAACCCTTTCATAGGGGTCTCCCGATTCATAACAGTAACAAAATTACAGTTATGAAGTAGCAACAAAATAATTTTATGTGATGGTGCCCGGCTATCAAAAAATATAGCGTCTGGGGTCTTAAAAGCTTGAAGGTAAACAAGCGG
>NW_022103929.1:87642-107769 GCF_000313985.2 Echinops telfairi | reverse complement strand
GAGAGAAAATGTTTTGAGAAACGATGTACAAATGCGCTTTACACAATTGATGTGTGTATGGATTGGGATAACAGTTGTATGAGCCCCTAATAAAAGGTTAAAAAAAGAAAAAAAAAAGTTCATAGAGATCCCTGGCCAGAAGTATAAAGACACAGACCTGCTAATACTTTTCAAGGATGATTAGTGTGCAAAAAAGAATGAAGAAAGCAAAACAGAGTCTAAATTATGAGATAAACAGCAAGAAGAAAAACAAGTTAGAAAATTTGAAATGAAATCTGTAGATTTCATTTAGGAAAGATGAAGTTTTGCTGAAGTTTTCAGGTTACTTAGATGATCAGACCTGTAGAGAAGGTTTGCACATCCTTTTAAAAAAAATCATTTTATTGGGGGCTCCTACAACTCTTACCATCATCCATCCGTCCGTCCGTCCGTCCATCCGTCAAGCACATTTGTGCATTTGTTGCCATCATCATTCTCAAAACATTTTCTTTCTACTTGAGCCCTTTGTATCAGCTCATTTCCCTCCTCCCTCCCCCACCCTCCCTCTGTCCCAAATCCTTGATAATTTATAAATTAGTATTATTTTTTCATGTCTTATACTGTTCAGTGTCTCCCTTCACCCACGGGAGGAGGTTATATGTCGATCATTGTGATTGGTTTCCCCTTTTCCCTCACTGTCATAAAACTTCAGGACTGTTTGGTTTGGTGCTTGTAGACCTTGACACCCACAATAAAAATGAGTATGTCTTCAGTTTTTTTTCATACCAGTTAAGGGGAAATTGATGGAATAGTGGTTCAGCTTGTTTCTCCCTGGGACTCTTCTGAGAGTATTCGAGCAGTCTTTGGAACTGCAGTATCTTGAGTTACTGAAGGTGGATGACCTATGGACCTTTTATGTATGTGACTGTGAACGGCTCTCTGCACTACCTTTGTGGCATTCAAGTCCTTTGCTTTGGCTTGGGTTTTAGGAGGGACAAGCTTCCTTCTTTGTACAATCTTAGTGAAGAGGCAAGGGATACCAGTCTCTGATTTACAAGTTGGTTAGATTTGAATAGTGGTAGATAATTAAATGTTCAGATAAAAATTATTTGACTAAACTGGTGATAGCATTGTAATAGTTTGCAAAAAAACGAAAAAGGTCATCCATGCCCTTTTTGGCCCTATCTTGCCACCCAGGGACCTATTAAAATGAATATTACCTAAGAACAATGAGGAAAAGTGCCTACACAAATAAACAAAAACAGTAACTGACACTCTTGTGGGGACATCAGTTTATTTTAAAAACTGGCTTTTTTTATCCTTAATCTTTTGAATAACATCATGATTTCCCCTAAATATGCATACTAGTTTTACTATTATATTTTATGACACACTAAAAAGTATTGAAATATTTTACTGCTTCTGTAAATGGAAGGCTAGTATCACTAACTCTAAATAGAAGACAAAATAAATGTAATAGAAGCAAAACAGTATTATTAGAAACCTGCTAGCTGCAGAAGGTGCTGAGTTTGAAGTCTGTTATCCTTTATTAAAGGGAGAGATAAGCAAGATTAGAGATATTATGAAGACAAATTGACACTTTACTAATAAGACTTTCACTATGAAATAGAATTGAAAGAGAATGAAAATTGGAATGCCTTTTCCCCACTTAGTGGTTTAGTTCACTGGATGTCATAAGGAAAGTGTGTGTTCTGTTTGTGTTGGGAGGAGTTCCTGAAGAGCTTCACGTTGGGCTGAAACATGGGGGCTGGACCTTAAAGGATAAGCGCCTGGACTTCCCAAGCATGTAGCATTTACAAATTTACAAATTTTGGAGACTTTTGGATGTGTTTTCTGTGGAACTTATGGCAGCAACAACTAAATTAGGGAAGTGGATAATTGTGGGAGATAAGTTTGGAGATATAAAAATAGAGACCTTATGGTGGACGGCTTGATGCCATGTAGCAGATTTTGGACATTGTTTTATAGGTAATAGAGAGTAGCATGACTAGATTTGTACTTTAGAAAGACCATGTATTTCAAAAGCAGCAAGGGAGGCAGATGATAATCTTGAGTATTTTCTAGTAAAGGGAGAAAGGTAATGTAAAATTTAGATTTTCTTAGACAAAATTAGATTTTCTTAGACATTTGGAGTAGGAAATATATTTGCCTTTTTTAAATTGAAATAGTACAAAATGTAAGGTAGCAATGGAAATTTCAAGTTGTAATCCTTGATCTTCATCAGCTACTACCTCTAGTCCTCACTTTCAGCCAGTAAGGGTGCCATATGCATGTCACAAATTGTTAATAAGCCTTCCTTCCTCTGTTACCTTTAATTTGCATTATTTACGGAATTTTTAATGGGATCGTTGTGCATTAGAGATAATCAGTTTATCTGCAAAAGTGTGCTTTATTCTAGACTTTAAACGCCATACTTGTGTGTGGTAATAATGTTCTTAGGTTGTGAAATTGACCTTTAATTTCACTTTTAACAAGTTTTTTACAAGTGTAAGTTCCATAAGATTAGCAAGTAGTCTATCTTTCAAGAAGTTTTGGTTATAAAGTGAGAAGGATTTAATTTCAACCAAGAGATATGGGTTGGAAACACCTGTGTTTTATATAGTATTTGAATGAAAACTCAAATTAAGTAGCTGTTACCACAACCAGAAAAAGTGTTGTATAGACTAATAGGCAAAAGGAACTCTAAGGAGTCAATTATTAACAACTGGGAATAAAAGTGAGAGAAAGATGGGGCCGTGTTCTTGTGAACAGTTGCAGTTTTGGACGCTCAAAAGAGCAGTTACACCTGTAGAGTTGCTGTGAGGCAGCATTGACTTGTTGACAGTGACTTTGGTTTTCTTTTTTGAAGTAAAAGTAGATAACTTTAGATTGATTGATTGAGAGCAAGGACTTCATTGGAATTGGACAGATAGGAGTCTCTTTGAATCTTGACTTTATAACAGTTGTGTCAATACTTTTTTCAACTGTTTAAATGAAATTTATGATAGTACTATGTTCAAGGAATTGTGAGGATTAAGTGAGCTTCTGGCATAAGTAGTCTTTTAAAATGTTACTTTAATGCTAATGTTATTATGAGTTTGTTACTGATATTAGTAATTTTCAGGAGTTATTTGCTAGTAACTGTATTTTCCTACCATTTTCATTATGGTAAAATTTTCCACTTGTAGTTAATTCATTCCTAAATTTTAGTTCAGCTTTCCCTGGTGGCAGCTACTACACCTGTTGGTATCTTGGAAGGGAGAACAATTATAAAGAGGTTGTTTATCTTTTACATTTTCAAATTCTTTTTCATAAAATAATTTTGTTTATAAGCAATGACTTGTTAAGAAGGATGTGGTATTAATTTTTCAAAACATATGGCCCTATATGCTTTGTGCTGAGCTTCTTCTACCTGCCATCAGCTATATTAGCACACACAATGGAGTTAGTACTTACCCACAGTGTTTACAGTCAGTGGGGGAGAGAGAGAAATAGAAATAAAATATCATTGTAATCTGACATGTACTACAAAACCATAGTCAGAGTATAGATCAGGATTCATTTATATTTTAAGTCTCTTGATTTTTACCCAGTGGTTTAGATGGCACATTTATACAACGATATTTTTAAAAGTATTATATGTAGGTATGCCACATCTGTTTTTGACATCATTCTGACCAGCTTATCAGAGAATGAAAAGCAGCAAAGTTTATTTATTTGTAAGTGAAGCTGTATTTGAAAACATATCTCTCAGTTTCATGTATTAGTTCATATTTTGCTATGTCATTGAAAACATTTTATGCTCTTTATCTTTATCTTGTACAATAGTTGAATTGTAATTCGACTGTGAGCTCCTTGAGATTAGGGGACCTGGCTGGGCTCCAGTAAAATTCATAATACACTTGTTGAATTTACTTGAATAAAAGCAAGAAGGAGGGAAATATTTTGTTCTATTTTTTATTATTAAAGTCTCTAATATTGAAAAAAAAATCTCTCATATTCATAAGTTGTTGTAGAGCAGTAATCATTTTGTACTTTGTACTTCCCAGTTGTGGGATCCAGCCCCACATCTGGATGGGTCCTAAGGATGGTTGTATAATTGAAGGGAAGAAATTAAGAGAGAGAAGTTTTGGGGTGCTCAAGTCTGCCGTGGCATCAGGAACCAGGTACAAGCAGTACAGGGAGAATGTATTTTTACATCACCTTAGAGTCCCAGGCAAGGCCCCCTAACTACAGGTAACCACATACTTAACAGAGTGGGCTACACCCTAACTTTAGGGTCTCCGAGTTCATTGGAGGAGTAACCTAACACTAGTGCTGGGGGCAAGTAATGGGGTGTGACTCCCCCCCCCCGAACAGAGAGAGCAATAGCAGCATGTCTGCTTCTACAGATAAAGCTGCTGGCCACATAGCAATTAGCCATGTGCTTGTAAGAAGTAACTTTAAGGTAGCACTATTATGGGAGGATATTGTGGGGATTAAGTTTAGTTATGAGAGTGTGATTGGGACTCATCTCTAACTCACAAGTGTGAAGACTTCCCTCCTCCTAGACTCCTGGCTTCTCAGGCTTAAAATATGAGAATAAAGAATTTGTCAGCATATATGAGGGGGTAGCCAAAAAAACCACAAAAACCCAAAAAAACCAAAACCAAACAAACCAGAAAAAGCTCCGCTGGGCTGAATGGACGAAAATGTCAACTTGTGGTGCATTTGGAGTTCCTTCCACCAGGTCAGACTGTAAATCAAGCTTTCTATTTAGAGGTTCTGAAAAGATTGAGTAGCAGTGTCTGACAAAAAACCCTGATTTATGGCAGATGGGGGAACTGATTTTGCCACTATGACAATGCACTTGCTCAAGCAGCCATCTCAGTGAGCCAGTTTGGGGCAAAAAACAACATGCCTCTCTTGCCCCACATGCCTGACCTCTCTCTGTGGGAGTTCTTTTTGTTTCCACAAATGAAGAGGGACATGAAAGGACAGCAATTTGAAGAAGTAGAAGAGATGAAGAAAAAAAAAACAAGGGAGGTGCTATCAGCCATCCAAACAGATGAGTTTGAAAAATGCTTCCAAGAATAGGATTTCAGATTGGACAAACATTAAGTGTAATAAAGAGTACTTTGAAGGTGATAGATAGTTTTGTAAAAAAAAAATTAAATACCTAGCTTTTAGGGGAAGTGTTCAATTTTTTGTTTTTTTTGGGGGGTGTATCCCCTTGTACTCTTTTCCTGTTCTTTTGTTTCTCCTACCCACTGAGATTTAGTTCACATATTGCTGAATTTTCTTTTTTTTTTTTATAAGTCATTTTATTGGAGGCACACACAACTCTTAACACAATCCATACATACATCCACTGTGTCAAGCACATTTGAACATTTGTTGCCATCATCATGCTGAATTTTCTTGATCGTTCGCTTTTGCTAAGCCATGAACAAGTAAGTAAGTTGCAGGTATCTTGATACTTCATCTCTAGATCCTTGAAAGTATGTCTCTTAAAATAACCACCATTGTATAATAATTCCAATATTATATCTCTGTGATTTGCTTGATTTCGCCCCCTAATCTAAAAATTTACTCCATATGTCATCCTTTTTTAAGAAGTCTTAGTGGCTCTGTAAGTTAGACATTGGGCTGTTAACACCTACCGGCCACTCTGCCAGGGACAGATAAGGTTGTCTGCTTCTGTAAAAATTTATGTTGTGTCAGAAACACCCTATATAGGGTTATTGTGAGTTGGAATCAACTCATTGGCAGTGGGTTTGGTTTGTCATTGTTATGTGTGCCAGATGTTTGCCTTTTTTTTGGTGACAAATATTTTTTATGACTAGTTTCAGATACCCACATCCTTAATCATTTGTTCTTTTATCTCTGTTCTACATTGTACAGACTTCTTATGTAATGCCCATAGCATGTTATGCAACTACATGCTTGCATGTCTGCTCCATTCTACTAGATTAGAAACTCTTAATGTACAAAGGATTTATTCTTTTTTTTAAATCACTGGTACCAATCAAACTAATTCCAGATACTGTGTCCCCATTTTATAGTTGAAAGAAAGTGAGGATCAGAGGATACACATTGTGTACCGAGAGTAACAAAATTAATTAATGAAGCATACAAATCTTTAAAAGTCCATTTTAGTATTGTTTTGATAAATAACGATGCCTCTCACAATTAAAACCATCTGAACATCAGTTCTATTCTCATTCTAGGATGAGAATGACTGAGCTTTCTACTCCTATAAGCAGTTACAGTATTAGAAACCCATTGGAGCTTACTATGAGTCAACATTGACTTGATGGCAGTTTGACTTTTTGAGGAGAAATCTTTACCAGAGCAAGTATCCTTATTTTTCTCCTTCAGAGTGGCTGGTAGGTTTGAACTGCCAACCTTGCTTATACTTGGCGGTCCCACTCTCCTTTTGATCTCAAAGGGTTTATTTTTTAAGGCATATATATCCTAGTGTTATTTATAGATTTGTCTATTGTTTGCCTAGAATTGCACCATGGGGGTGAGTTTATTTCCAAACTTGAAGGGTGACTCTAGAGCTGTTTGTCTTAGGGATTCCACCAATCTATCTGACTGAAGTCTGGTCCTTTTATGATTTTGAGTTTTGTTCTGTAAAATCTAGTCCAACTCTTACTGTATTCTCCGATCTCTTTTGGTAAACAATTTCAGTTGCATAATTTAAAATGTTTGTCCTTTTACTCCTAGTGATCAGCCTTTGTACTTTTCAGATTTGAAGATGGTGAAGCTAGATATTCACACTCTAGCTCATCACCTCAAGCAGGAACGCTTATATGTAAACTCTGAGAAACAGCTCATTCAGAGGCTCAATGCAGATGTACTTAAGACAGCTGAGAAGTTGTATCGTACGGCATGGATTGCTAAGCAGCAGAGAATTAATTTGGATCGGCTTATCATAACCAGGTAAAGAAAAGGCTTTGTGAACCACTATACTTTTGTGTTGATAACTAAAATGAATCGAATATATTTACACTAAAGTTACTTAAATCAACTTTCAAATGATTGACTTTAGTTTTTATTTTTTAACTTAAACACCATTAAAAAAAGTTATTATTAAGCATTAGCGTTTTATTCCACATCAATTAATTTTATATTTTTAAATATAAATTTGTAAATATTTTTATTGTACAGTAAATTATTGTGTTTTGCTTTTCTATTAATATATAGTCATACATTTTCATGTTTTGATATTATATATAATATTTTTTAGTTTTAGAAGCTACACATTTAATACCTTACTGAAAGAAAATTTTTGTCTGTAAGAATAGTAGTGCTATGACAAAATAACTGTTTATAAATTATCAAGGGCTCATGAGGGAGGGGTGAGCGGAGAGGGAGGGGAAAAGTGAGAACCTAATGCTGGGGGCTTAAGTGGAGAGGAAATGTTTTGAGAATGATGAGGGCAATGAATGTACAAATGCGCTTTACACAATTGATGTGTGTATGGATTGTGGTAAGAGTTGTATGAGCCCCTAATAAAATGATTAAAAAAAATACAAATGCAAAAAAAAAAAAAAAGAATAGTAGTGCTAAGGTAAAATGTTGAGAAAGCCAGACACAAAGGACACATTTACACGAGGACACGCCAGGAAGTTAATGGGAAAAATTACCATCTATACTCGAGTATAAGCCGATACGAATATCCACCAAGACACCTAATTACTACAAAAACTGCATTAAAAATGTGCTGAAAAGGCTGGTCCGAAGGTAGTGAGATCTCACAACGATTGCTTACAGTCAATTACTGGTCGACCTATTTGTCTACCCCCCCTCACTGCTGCACTTGACTAGTCTTAAAAAAACAAACAAAAACAAACAAACAAAAATGTGCTGAAAAATGACTTATACTCAAGTATATATGGTACGTTATCTTTTAATCCCATTTTTCCATGAACTTTCTGAAGCTTCCTCATAGTAGGACATTCAATAGGATGCAGGATTACTCTTAGATGAAAAGATCAGAATAATTGTTGTTTCTAGGCAGAGTGATAGAGACTGGGAAGGAGGAACATTTTGAATGATTAAAATGTGTTTTTCTTAATCTGGGTGGTTGTTGGTTACCTGTGTGTATGCAGGTGTAAAAGTTGATCAAAGGATTTATTTTTAAAAAAATATAATGCTGCTATGCATCACTGTTACAGTTTTTTTCCCCCCTTCCCATTTTTGGCTTTGTTTATTAAGGTTTTCAGCCTAGGCTGAAGAATTAGAAGTTTACATCTGTTCTATACTGGTAGGTTGCGGTTGAATAAGATGGAGCTAATGTATCTGATAAGGACTTAATTTCAATTATTTCTAGTAAGCTTGTGCCCATAAATAAGACTTTTTTTTTTTTAACCATAGCCAACTTTTATTTAATATAACCTTTACAAGTGAATCTTTGTTAGATCTACAAATTGGTACTTTTCACTGAATCTGATTTAATATGAAGAATTTGTCCTCCTTTAAACTAGTTGGTTTTTTTCTTTACACATTTGAGATACTGTTGTTCTAAAACTTTTATAGGAATTCAGAGTGATCTCATGGTGGGATTATAATCAACTCATTTCCATGTTTTGATATCATAGAAAAGTGTTATTATCAATAATATTAGTATTTGAATATATTTGAGCGCCTTCTTTTTTTTTTTCCCCAGTGCCGAAGCTTCCCCGGCAGAATGTTGCCAACATGCTAAGATTCTGGAAGATACACAGTTTGTTGATGGATATAAGCAATTAGGATTTCAAGAGACTGCTTATGGGGAATTCTTGAGTCGATTAAGGGAAAATCCTCGTCTTATTGCCTCCTCTTTGGTTGCGGGAGAAAAACTTAATCAGGAGAACACACAAAGTGTTATTTACACAGTCTTTACCTCCCTTTATGGCAACTGTATTATGCAAGAAGATGAAAGCTACCTCCTCCAGGTTTTGCGATACTTGATTGAATTTGAACTGAAAGAAAGTGACAACCCCAGGCGGCTTTTGAGGAGAGGAACTTGTGCCTTCAGCATTTTATTTAAACTTTTTTCTGAAGGACTGTTTTCTGCCAAACTTTTCCTCACAGCTACGCTACATGAGCCAATCATGCAACTGCTTGTTGAAGATGAAGATCACCTGGAAACAGATCCAAACAAATTAATTGAGAGATACTCCCCATCTCAACAGGAAAAACTCTTTGGAGAGAGAGGCTCAGACAGATTCAGGCAAAAGGTTCAAGAGATGGTGGATTCCAATGAGGCCAAACTAGTGGCTTTGGTGAACAAATTTATTGGGTATCTCAAACAGAACACATATTGCTTTCCACATAGTTTGAGGTGGATTGTATCACAGATGTACAAAACTCTATCTTGTGTAGATAGACTGGAAGTTGGGGAGGTCAGGGCAATGTGTACCGATCTTCTCCTGGCTTGCTTCATTTGTCCTGCAGTTGTCAATCCAGAACAGTATGGAATAATTTCTGATGCTCCTATTAATGAAGTGGCAAGATTTAACCTGATGCAGGTATGCCTTTGCTATTATTAGTGTGACATTTAGTTTAAAATCAGGTGATTGGGCAGTGGGTGGAACATAAAATATGTTGATAACTCATGTATTCCTACCATCCATTTACCTCAAACTGTCCTAAATATTTGCTTCTTAAAAAAATAATAGCAAATGTACTGAGCTTTTATAATATTGCAGTCATAAAACATTTAACTGAAGTTTTTAAATGAGATCCTCACTTGAATGTATAGTTGGTTGGGTTTTTTAGAACAAGTGTACAATTGTTTTTCCATAGTTTCAGAATTCGTATTGATTGAAAACTTGAGTGTCTTTTATACCTTATTTAATAGCAAAACCTTATTCAAGCTAATAACACATGAAGCTATTTGTCATTGTGTTATTCCATTTATATTCATAATATTCAATGCTTCGGTGCAGAAATTTTAGTATGTTTGATTTCAGGGTACAACCTTATACCCTATTGGGTGCATTACAAATATGTACTAAATTACCTTTCTGAAATATCCAGATCTGAAATACTTTTGGGCCTAAGTCTTTCAGAGGGTTTTTAGATTTGTATTAGTATTTATTCGTACTCATTTGAACTATTGAAATCATAATATTCTAAAACCCAAACCAAATCCACTGTCATTGAATCAGTTCTGACTGTAGTAACTATAGGAGAGCTTCAATAGACTGCTCCTTAAGGTTTTCAAGTCTGTAAATCTTTACAAGAGTAGACAGCTTCATCTTTCTTCTGCCAAATAATTGGTGAGTTTGAACTGCTGCTGACCTTTTGATGAGCAACCCAATGCTTAACTACAGGGTTTCTTCTTTCTTTTTTTGTTTCTTATTTCTTTAAAAGGAATAAGAATCTTTTTTTCCCTTTAATCATATCTTATCCCCCAGAAATATTGTGAGGAAGAAACTAGGTTTATTCAGAAAAGACTATCTATGGATGGTATATATTTTTAAAATAATAAATGCTTTTCATAATGTATTATATCTCTTTGGGATGGTTAATGATTACTATATAGAAATCCCTGGGGTGGGGATGCAGGGGATGAGGAGCTGATACCAAGGACTCAAGTAGAAAGCAAATGTTTTGAGAATGATGATGGCAACAAATTTGCTTGACACAATGGATGTATGTGTGGATTGTGATAAGAGTTGTATGAGCCCCCAATAAAATGATTTTAAATAGAAAAACAAAAAAGAAATCCCTGAAATAAGAATTAGGTTATTATTATTATTAAGTACTTTTTTAAGGGACTCTTACATCTCTTAACACAATCCATACATCATCCATTGTGTCAAGCACATTTGTACATATGTTGCCATCATTTTCAAAGTATTTTCTTTCTACTTGAGCCCTTGGTATCAGCTCCTCATTTCTCCCCCTCCCTCCCTCATGAACCCTCGATAAGTTATAGATTATTATTTTCATATCTTACATCATTCTCTGTCACCCTTCACCCACTATTCTGTTGTTCGTCCTCCTGGGATGGGCTTATATGTTGATCTTTGTGATCGATTCTCTCTTTCTGCCCCCACCTTCCCCCTATTCTCCTGGTATGTCTTTTCTCATTGTTGGCCCTGAGGGATTTAATCTATCCTGGATTCCCTGTGTTGCAGGCTCTTATTTGTAGCAGTGTGCATGCTCTGGTCTAATCCGATCTGTAAGGTAGAATTGAGGTCATGATAGTTGGCGGGGAGGAAACATTAAAGAACTAGAGGAAATGACACAATGGATGGATGTATGGATTGTTATAAGAGTTGTATGAGCCCCCAATAAAATGATTAAAACAAAACAAAACAAAAAAACTAGAGGAAAGTTTTGTGGTCATTGGTGCTATACTCCACCTAGACTGGCTCATCTCTTCCGTGTGCCTTTTGTGAGGGGATGTCTAATGAATTGTCTACAAATGGGCTTTGGGGCTCCATTCCTCATCTCCCCATCCCCCACATTCACATTGGTCTGATTTTGTTCTGGGTCTCAGATGCCTGATACCTGATTCCATCAACACCTCATGATCACAAAGGCTGGTGTGTTTCTTCCATGTGGGCTTTGTTGCTTCTCAGCTAGATGGCCGTTTGTTTATCTTCAAGCCTTTAAGACCCCAGACACTATATCTTTTGATAGCTAGGCACTATCAGCTTTCTTTACCACATTTACTTATGCACCCATTTTGTCTTCAGTGATTGTGTCGGGAAGGTGAGCATCACAGAATGCCGGATTATTAGAACAAATTGTTCTTGTGTTAAGGGACTACTTGAGTAGAGGCCCAATGTCCATCTGCCACCTTAATTCTTAACATATAGATATAAGTACATAGGTTTATTCCCCTCTCGTTATATATTAATATATTTATATATGTCCATGCCTATATTTAGACCTCTATAAATGTCCTTTGCCTCTTGGTTCTTTCCTCTATTTCCTTTTACTTTCCTCTTACTATCGTGTTCGACCTTCATTTGGGTTTAGTAATTCCTCGCTGTTATATTGTCCTTGATTAAGCTCCACTAGGCATCCTGTGCCCTTCTCTCCATTGATTTTAGCTCACTTGTTGTTCCCTTGTCCCTGGGTTGGTTGCCCACCCCATCCTGCCCCCCTCCTTGTATCTCCCATTCTCCAGTATTCCCCACTCCCCAACCGCCTTTTCCTTTGTTTTCGTCTCTGAAGAATTAGGTTTCTTTAATCATTTGTGCAATACCCAATTTATTTCTATGATATATTTATGGTTTTTTATTTTTGTCATTTAAATGGGTGTTGCAGCAATATTTTCAAACTTGCTTTGGTTACTAGTATTTACTAGACAGTTTATATTCTGTAGGAATATTTTGATGTTAAATTTAGGAAAAATATGCTTTATTTTGAGTGCTTTATAAACTACGTAGGGAAAAATTATACTAGATTGGAATAGTTTGTGTCAGCTTTTAATAAATAAAAGCCCCCAGGGGCAGTTTTATTTTGCCCTCTAGGGTCACTATGAATTGGAATTGACTCAATGGCAGTGAGTTTGGTTTTTTTGGAAGACCTGTTTTGTATGTGTGATCAGGCGGGATGAATTGTTGAACAGGTTTTCAGACAAGAATGGAAGGAAATTTTGTAAGGGTTAATTAATTATGTCTCCTTAACACTGTTTTGGCTTTTAGGTTGGCCGCCTCTTGCAGCAGTTAGCAATGACTGGTTCTGAAGAGGGAGATCCTCGGACGAAAAACAGCCTTGGGAAATTTGACAAAGTAAAAATGAATACTAGGCCATGTAAAATACCGCTTATAGAAAATTGTACCAGTGTATTAGTGAATTTAATTATTCTCTATTAAATTCTATGCTTAGATAATATTAATACAAGTGCTTTTCAATTATCTCGTGTGTGTGCGCGCATGTGGCACTATTGAATCAGCAACATTTAAAGGAAGAGGTCATAAAAGATTACTAACTCGTATTGAGAATCAAAAAACTCTTACGATTATTTTTTAAAGTTTATTTTAATAGAAAAGCTCAAATAATTAGGTATGTAAACTGATCACGGTGGTATAATTTTAAGGGTGTTATATAAGTTAATTATTTATGGTATTGTTCAGTTAATTAGTAAACACAAGTTTAATTGACTTTATTTGAGTAGACAGTATATTCAACTGGTTTAAAATTCAAAGTAAGCTGTGAAATTTCCCTTTCAACCCTAGTTCTAGTCTTCATTTCCTCCTCAAAAGGTTGTTGATATGATCAGTGTTTTATGTATCCTTCAGAGGCCTATATGTATACCAGCAAATTTCGACATATGTTCTCCCACTCATCCCACCCCTCTTTTGACAAGTAGTGTGTATATTGTTCTGCATCATGTTTACTTCACCTACCATAATATCTTGAAAGTTGTTCTATATATGTTGAAAAGTTAACATTTTTTTCGAATTGGTTGTTTGAGATATAAAACTTTTTGCATATTTATTTATCTTAAGCAGAAATTTTTATTTATTTTATTTTTTAAAATCATTTTATTAGGGGCTCATACAACTCTTACCACAATCCATACACACATCAATTGTGTAAAGCGCATTTGTACATTCATTGCCCTCATCATTCTCAAAACATTTTCTCTCTACTTAAGCCCCCGACATTAGGTCATTTTTCCCCTCCCTCCCCGCTCGCCCCTCCCTCATGAGCCCTTGATAGTTTATAAATTGTTATTTTGTCATATCTTGCCCTGTCCGACGTCTCCCTTCACCCACTTTTCTGTTGTCTGTCCCCCAGGGAGGAGGTCACATATAGTTCCTTGTAATCGGTTCCCTCTTTCCTACCCACTCTCCCTCTACCCTCCCTGTTTCGCCACTCACACCACTGGTCCTGTAGGGCTCATCCGCCCTGGAGTCCCTGTATTTTCAGTTCCTATCTGTACCAGTGTACGTCCTCTTTATTTTAAAGGGGAGTTATTTCATTGTCTTATTTTATTTTATTTCATTCCTAATATTATAAAGGGGAGATATTTCATTGTGAACTTGTCCTTTTTTAAATAGAGTTGTGTTGCTGCTTTCCTTGATGTTGTCATTGGGGGCCGTGCAGTGGAGACACCTCCAATGTCCTCTGTTAATCTTCTGGAAGGATTGAGCCGAACTGTGGTTTATATAACCTACGGTCAGCTTATTACTCTGGTAAAGTTTCTACTGTTTATGAGCATTCTTTCAAAAGTTATTTAGCTCAGCATAAGTACATTGCCTATTTCGTGTTTGAAAATCTGATTTTGCTAGCTAATCGTCTTTCACTTTTGGCAGGTAAATTTTATGAAGAGTGTAATGTCTGGAGATCAACTGAGAGAGGATAGAATGGCTCTTGACAATTTATTGTCAAACCTACCCCAGGCCAAGCCAGGAAAAAGCAGCAGTTTGGAAATGACTCCCTACAGTACTCCTCAACTGTCTCCAGCAACCACTCCAGCAAATAAAAAGAATCGATTACCCATAGGTAAACAGCACTTCTCATCTTAGGACTTCCTCCTAAATGTACTGTTTCTCTGACTGCTTTTGTCATTGGTTACTGTTTCAGAATATAGCTTTAGATAACTTGAAAATCTTTCTCTTTGACTTTCTAATGGTAATTTATCTTTTAAAAATACAAGCACATTAGCTAACATTTGTCAGTAGACACCAGTTTTATCTTATAACTGATTGAAAAATACCACGTAAAGTGTACTTTGTTTACATTACTGTTGTAAAAAATCTTTTGAAAATGTTTATTCATGCATAACATTTTGTAGCCCTCTGTGTTTTACAGAGTTCTAGATAAAACTGTAGTAATCTTACAAGGAACTTGGTGGTATAGGTTACACTTTGAGCTGCTAACCAGAATGTAGGAGTTTGAACCCACAGGGGAAAGACTTGTAAAGACTTACAGTCTTGAACCCAACAGGGTAGTTCTAATCTGTCCTTTAAGGTTGCTCTGAGTTGAAATTGACTCCATGGCTGTGAGTTTGTGTTATTTTGGAATCTAGTAATAGAATAAAACAATTTAAATCATATTCACCAATAAAGTAGATAATAATTATTCCATTATTATTGTCTACACACTCACACATAAATTGAGCATACATCATTATGTACTACACATTTCATAAATACTCTATAATTTAATCTCCTCCATGCAGAAATCCTACAAGGGTAAGTATAATCAAGTGCTATCTATTAGACACTGATAATATAAAGACCATTAATATATACCCTATTCTCAAGTTAGTTGCTCATAGTTTAATTGGGGAAAATAAAACACCAGTAGTCTTTAGTGTACTTAGTGCTCTGATGGAGGTAAGCATAATAGTGAGTTTAACAACAGTTAACTTAGTGGGAGAGCGTAGTATCAGGAGGATCCTGGAGCAGATGAAAATTGTATTTTATCTTGAAGGATAAAAGGGAATTAGACAAAATAAACAAGATATCAGTGAGTGTTTAGGTGAAGCGAGCAGGAGTATTATAGTGCCAATTTCTTAGTGATAATTAAGAGTTTAGTAACAGTGATTGTGAATTGTTATTGTATTTCATTAATTTTAAAGAAGGATTACATTTTCAACTTCTATGAGCTTCTTTATTAACTTACAGTTTCTTAAAATTAGTTTACATTTAATATAACTAGTATATTCAACAGAAATATGACCTCATAGGACTATAAATCTTTGGTTTTCATCATCCTAAAATAGGAATTTTTAAGAATTTTAAATAGAAAAAATTATACTCAGTGGTTTTAAAATATTGTATTATATTTATAACCTGTGAACATTTAGAAATAAGTGATTTTGAAATACCAGAGAATCCCCCACCCTTTTTTTCACTGCTATGTATTCTTTAATTTTTTATTATTTAGAACTGTCAATATATATGGGTCTGGTGGAAAGTAAATTTCAAATACTTGCTCAGTAGTATTTTGTATAGTCGTTTGACTTGGTCATTGCACTTACATATATTTCTAAAAATGTACCATTGTTCAAAGGGTTGGTTTTTTTCTATTTAATGCTTTCGCAACCCAGGACAACAGTTAGCCGCCATCACTGCCTGGGATTCCTCAGCCACCAATCTTACTGCTCATATTACTCTAGTAACCCCATTTGGTGGGTAATAGGTTGTTCTTCCTATTTTCATATACTTTTTATTTTAAAAATAGTTGATGAAAGTATGCTCCATATGCATGTTACTTTTACTGTGTAAATTGTCATGTGAAATTTGATTTTATTTTCATAGTCATAAAGTTTGTTCCTTATGATTCATCTACATATTTTTGAAGCTGAATTTAACAATTAATTAGAAGACAATGAGGGCCATCAAATAAAAGATGGGAATGACCTTATTTTAGACTTAGAAATTGGTGTGTACTTTGAATATTGAAACTGAAAATCATTAATAAATGGATCTATTGTGGAGGGAAGGTGGTTTATATTTATGATTCCTTCTGTCAAAGTAGGTCAGCTTTTGCTCAAAGTAAAGTTGAAAAACTTTTGTTACTGTAGGAAATAGTGTTTTTTAGTTAATACATTAACCACTTTTTAATGCATGAGTAAATATTTTATACTCCTAGAAAATATTATTCTGTACTGAGGTTTTCTGTCTTGCATTCTGATTGCATTGAAATTTATGGCCCATTGAAATTTATCACAGAACTCTAAAAGTCTTAGAGAATTTTTCATAAACTAAATCTTCAGAAGATACTTCAGTATCTAAATGTTCTTGAAAAATCAGGGGATGGCTCTTTTGAAATAAGAATACAAATATTACTATTTAAAAAAAGTGTTAATGTTTTATGTATATTAGTAGAAGGGACATCAACAGTAATTAGATCCTTTATTAATTTAGTATACATCCATAAAGCAGGAAAAAACATGTCCAAACATATTTCAGCTTTATCAATAGCTACCTAATATATTCCTTTACATTCCATTAAATTTTCACATGAAATTTTCATGTGCTTATAAGTTTAGTTATACATGGGATACCTGTAACAGTTGAATCCTATTATAGGAAAAATATTTCAAAGGATCTTGGAAATAAGATGATGCTTTTCATGTCGCCCCAAGTCTTAAATTGATTGGGACGTGTTTGCTGTTCTTCAGGTGTGATCATCTATGTGGCTTTCCCTGTCAGGTGGACTTGGATCATTGTTTCTGATGATCAGTTTTGAAGGAGAATCTGTATTAGTCATCAGTAGAGGAACTGGGAAGATAGTAGTCTTTTTTTTTAATCCATATTTTCATCATTTTTTTTACTGCACGAGCAAATGTTTTATACTAATAGAAAATATGTTTTTGTATTTGGTTTGCAGTTTTCTTCCTTTTGTCTTTTTCTCTAAATTATTTTACTTGAAAAATTTTTTAGCGACTCGGAGTAGAAGCCGTACCAATATGCTAATGGACCAGCATATGGATCATGAAGGATCATCTCAAGAAACCATCCATGAAGTACAACCAGAAGAGGTTTTGGTCATTTCCTTAGGGACAGGTCCCCAGCTTACTCCAGGGATGATGTCTGAAAATGAGGTATGAATGAATTGTTGCATTTAGCTTAGAGTAATCAAGGTTAAAAAATTAAGGAAAATTTTTCTAATAAATGCTCACTTTTAGAAATTAATTTACTTAATTTAAGCTAATATGCTTTCATGTATAGTCATAATTATCTACAAAAAGCCTGTTGTGGCATACCAACCATCAAATGCTAAACTTTGAACAGCACTGGAAGCATATCACATTAATACACCTTTGGCACAGAAGCCAGTGTAGATAACACACCAAAAGGAATTTTCCTGGTAGTAGAAGAGATAGAAAGCCAGGACATTGTAGTATGGAAATTGAAGGAACCCAGTTGACCAGAAGGAAATCTTTTGATTATTTTTTTTTCTAATGATATACTAGTGGTATTCCTGCTTTAGAAGGATCCAAAAGTATTTCCTTGAGAAATACTTTTCTATTATTTGGCTGGTCAGGAGGTGATGGAAGCAATAACAGAGGAAACCTAAGAAGTTAAATATTTTGAAGTATGAGTTGGGTGTGAAAATCAGTTTCAAGATATTTATAAGCACAAGAGTTTGGGACAGAGACAACAGAAACAATCCTAATAACCTAAGGGTTGGAGCCTCTTGTGGATTTTGACATCTTGAAAAAGCAGTAAAAAGTTGTGTATTCTCATTGAGTGTAGTTAAACAATCAAGGCTCTCAACTTCATACCCCCCTCCCTTACCAGTTATTTCTTATCATTTAGGAGAATCTATTCCAGGCTTTGAAAGAAGCATCCAATTATAAAACTCCAAAAATGCACTGCCATTCCGACACATAAAGTAATGGTGGTGTTTAGTAAACTTGCATTTGTGGTTATGACATATGACATGGTTAGTAGGGAAGAAAACTCTCAGTGTACTAGGGAGCTCCAAACTTCACCAGGCCACCCAACAAGCATTGAATAAGTTGGCAAAAATTATTGGAATCAACTCTTTCAGAACTCTGGGATATAAGTTAATCAGTCTTCACGGGTATGTTTCAGTGGCATTAAATATGTTCAACCATCCCCATTAAATATTCCAAAATTTTTCATCAACCTTGACCTGAAGCTCATTGGCCTTCTATCATTATATCTTCCTTCTCGTTTATTTCTTGCCTCTGGCTATCATTAATAAACTTTGATCTCTACAAGAGCGGGCAGGGGCTTCAAAAGTTCTTGGGAAAAAATGGAATTAAAAGATAATGGAAAATTTCCTTGAACTTCAAAAATTTGCCTATTCTAGAGATTTCATGGAAGAAGGATCATATATTTTTCTTTTTCACTCAACATAATCTGCCTCTGGGTCGACTCCTACCACTGCCTTTCTTTTAAGAGCCTTGTGTGTTAACCATTTGCACTGTTCAGTGACTCCCTAATAATGAAAGGGCAATGGAAATGCATAGATTCAGGTTATTTAAAATTGATATTCTTTTATTCCAGAGGTACTTAAAATGCTTGATCACAACTTTGTAAATTGGTTCTAGTTAAAACCATTTAAGATGAAAAAGAGCTTACGTGTAGATTTGCTGTGGTTTATTTCTTATCAGTACTCTTTAGCTGTGATAAAACCTGAAGTTGGGATTTTGCTTTTTAGGTCCTAAACATGCAACTTTCAGATGGAGGGCAAGGCGATGTCCCTGTTGATGAAAACAAACTCCACGGTAAACCTGATAAAACCTTGCGCTTTTCCCTCTGCAGTGATAATCTGGAAGGAATATCTGAAGGTGAAGGGTTACTTCATTCAAGGAATTGTATAATTCAAGTAATAGTTGTTTAATGTTCTTTAAAGGAGCCTTATAAATTATAAATGTACCATCTGTGCCTGTCACTGAGGAGAGTAAAGAAGTTTTCCTCTAATGAGCTTGAACAGTCTGCTGTAAAGATTTCTATTTACCTAAAATGAAGATTGTAAGTGACCATGGATGCTGTAAGATGAAAAAGATACCAATCTTCAAGACTTAAATAGAATATTAAAATTCTTATTGTATGTCTCCAGAATTAATATGTACCAGAAAGCTTAAAATAATAAAAGTTAAAGCAAGGGAAAAAAATATGTACCAAAGCTTATAAGAGCTCCTTTAGAGGGATAATATTGCATGTATAAATGGAAAAGATGGACTCATAAGTATTTCGGAATATTGTCTCTAGTTTTTAATGTTTTGTCTTTCTTTAGTCATACATTCTTATGCACATTTTTATGAATCAGAAGTAAACACTGGAAATAGGAGTAAGAAAAACATTAAAAGTTAGGGACATGTCTTCCATGTACTAGGACAAATTTTTTAAAAATTATTTTATTGGGGGCTCATACAATTCTCATCACAATCCATGCATACATCCATTGTGTCAAGCACATACGTACATTTGTTGCCCTCATCATTCTCAAAACATTTGCCTTCCACTTTAGCCCTTAATATCAGTCGCTCATTTTCCCCCTCCACCCCCCTCCCACCTCCCCCATGAACCCTTCCTAATTCATAACTTATTATAGTTTTGTCATAAGTTACACTGTCCGACCCCCCCGCCCCCTTTGCTGTCCCTCCCCAAGGGAGGAGGCAATATTTAGATTCTTGTAATCGGTTCTCTCTTTCTACCCCACATTCCCTTCCCCCTCCAGGCATCACCCCTCTCACCACTGGTCCTGAAGGAGTCATCT
>NW_022103929.1:84297-86151 GCF_000313985.2 Echinops telfairi | reverse complement strand
TAGGCGATCAGTGAGAACACAGTGATGGCAACAAAAAAGGAAACCAATTACCCTTAGAAGAATAAATTAATTAAAAGAAAAAGTTTTTAAACAGAAAGAAAAACCTGTAAATAGATCAAGGTTTGATTTTTGATCCCTATGTGTCCTTCAGTCAGGACCGATGGGGTGCCATGCTCTGGCCCCAGAGTCTGTCCTTTGTATTCCCTCGAGGGCTCTCTGCTCTGACAATTTATTTTAATGGAGAAAGTAATTAAAAAAAAAAAAAAGTTGAGAAAGATTTTAAAAAGCCAAAAACTAATAACTGATTAACATTCTTTATAAAAGTCACAAATTTAAAAAACTTTAAAAACAAAAGAAATGCAGTCATCTGTAAGATCACCATTGTTTTAATAAACAGTTAACATTTGGTGTATTTAAAACGAGATTTTACATTTTTATAAAATCTTTTTATTATTTAATAGTATAGCTTTATTTCCTTTTGCTACTTAATATATATATATATTTTTTTGCTACTTAATATTCTTAAGTAACATAGTCTTAAATGACTTTTCTTTACCTTCAAATGAAGCTATAGCTTACTTGAAATTTTTTCTTGGCTAGTTTAAATTGCTTCTACTTTTTGGATATTAAACGAAAGCGTGTATTGACCCTGATACTAATTTTTAACTATTTTCATAGAATAAATTTCTAGAAGCAGAATTACTTGTTCAAAAGATGTAGGTATATGTGTTTGAGTCTATATGCACACACATTTATAAATATGTGTTTTTCAGATAAGACTATTTTTTACTTCAGTTTTAGGTTTACAGAAATATTGTGTAGAATATACAAAGTTCCCATGTACTAAGTACACCCCCATCCTCATGCATAATTCTCCTTATTAAAAGTAACTTGCAATAGTGTGATTCTGAGAGAAAGGTTCAGAGGCCATATCTGACCTCTGGCAACAGAAGGGAGAAGGAAAAGCAAAGTTCACCTGGTTGCCATAAGAGGTCAGACATGATCTTCTTTCCTTCTTTCCTTATTTATGGTATTATTACACCAACTATTCCTCCTAGGGTACTCTACCACTCCGCTGGGTTCATTGGTTCATTTCAGGGACCACAAATAACTCACAATTATTTTAAAAAAAATCATTTTATTGGGGGCTCGTACAACTCTTACCACAATCCATCCATCCAT
Source organism: Echinops telfairi (assembly GCF_000313985.2). NCBI lineage: Eukaryota > Metazoa > Chordata > Mammalia > Afrosoricida > Tenrecidae > Echinops > Echinops telfairi. The sequence continues at coordinate 84,969 of NW_022103929.1, read as the reverse complement.
CTGTTGTGTCAAGCACGTTTGTACGTTCGTTGCCCTCATCATTCTCAAAACATTTACTTTGTACTTGAGCCCTTGGTATCAGCTCCTCATTTTATCCGCCTCCCTCCCCGCATCCCCCTCCCTCACGAACCCTTGATAATTTATAAACTATTATTATTTTGTCATGTCTTACACTGTCCGATGTCTCCCTTCACCTCCTTTTCTCTTGTGTATCCCTCAGGGAGGGGGTTATATGTAGATCCTTGTAATTGGTTCCACGTTTCTACCCCATCTTCCCTCCACCCTACCCGTATCGCCATTTTCAGCACTGGTCCTAAAGGGATCAACGGTCCTGGATTCCCTGTGTTTCCGGTTCTTATCTGTACCAGTGTACATGCTCTGGTCTAGCCAGATTTGTAAGGTAGAATTGGGATCATGGTTGTCTGAGGGTGGAGGACAGGTATTTAGGAACTAGATGAAAGTTGTATGTTTTATTGTTGCTACACGGAACCCTGACTGGCTCGTCTTCTCCCTGTGACTCTTCTGTAAGGGGATGTCTAGTCGCCTATAGACGGGTCTTGGGTCCCCAATCTGCACTCCCCCTCATTCACAATGATTTGATTTTTTGTTCTTTGATGCCTGATACCTGATCCCTTCAACATCTTGTGATCACAAAGGATGGTGTACTTATTT
>NW_022103929.1:77263-83837 GCF_000313985.2 Echinops telfairi | reverse complement strand
CTAGAAAGGCGAGGCTCACCACCCATTTATCCCTCCGCCTTTCAATTAGCCCCACGTGATTATCGGCCAGGCTGGCACAATTAACTTACTCAGATAGCCAGGCATCATCAGCTTTATTCACCACATTTGCTTATGCACCTGCTTTGTCTTCAGCGATCTTGTCGGGAAGATGAGCATCATGGAATGCCAATTTAATAGAACAAAGTGTTCTTGCATTGAGGGAGTACTTGAGTGGAGGCCCAATGTCCGTTTGCTACCTTAATACCAAATCTATTAATATATGCACGTAGATCTGTTTCCCCATCCTCATATAAATATACTTACATATGTACATGCCTGTATTTAGACCTCTATAAATGCCCTTTGCCTCCTAGTTCTTTCGTCTGTTTCCTTTTACTTTCCTCTTGTCCCATTATCATGTTCCTCCTTCATTTGGGCTTCAGTAATTCCTCTGGGCTACATTACCCTTGATCATGCCCTACCAGACCTTCTGCACCTTCCTCACCACCGATTTGGATCACTTGTCCCCTTATCCCTGGGTTTGTTAACACCCACTTCCTTTCCCCCGCCTCCCCTCTCCCAGGTCGCCCGGAACCATCGGTCCCGTTGTTTTTTTCCCCAGATTGTTCATCCAGCCTATCTTATTTAGACAGACCTGTGGAGATAAATAATAACATGCACAGAAACAAGACAGCAATACAAAGTAACAAAAGAAAACAAAACAATAAAAAAACAATGACCAAAAAAAACCAAAAAGAAAAGCCTGTAGCTAGTTCAAGGACTGTTTGTTGGCCTTTAGGAGTGTTTTCCAGTCGAGTCTAATGGGGTGCTACGCCCTGGCCCCAAAATCTGTTTTTAGCAATACTCACATTTATAATTTAACAGGGAAGTTAACAGGTTATCATAAGCCAGCATGAGAAAACATTAAGGATATAGTGTTTATTTTTTTAATATATAAAAATAATTTTAATGGGGGCTGTTAACTCTTAAAACATTTCATACATCAGTTATATCAAGCAAATATTACATATGTTATCATTTTCAAAACATTTCCTTGCTACTTGTGCTCTTGGTATCCTCTTTTTTTACCTCCCTCACCACCCTCCCACCCTCATGAGCTCTTGATATAGTATAAATTATTATTTTAATATCTTAAAAATTTTTTTTCCCATATCTTACACTGTCCACTATATCCCTTCACCCACGTTTCTGTTGTTTGTCCCCCTGGGTGGGTGGGGTGCTATACATCCACCATTGTGATCTGTTCCTCCCCTTCTCCCACCTTCCCTCTACCCTCATGGTATTGCTCCTTCCTTTATTGTTCCTGACGGGTTTATCTATCCTCGATTCCATGTGGTTTCAGCTCTTATCTGTACCAGTGTACATGCTCCGGTTTATCTGGATTTTTCAAGGCAGACTTGGGGTCATGATGGTGGGGGCTAGGAAGCATGAAAGAACTAGAGGATTGTTGCGTGTTTCATCGGTGCTATATGCACCCTGGCTAACTCGTCCCTTCCTGTGACTCCTGTGAGTGGATGTCCAATTGTCTACAGATGAGCTTTAGGTCTCCACTCCAACCTTACTTGTTCGCGTCGACATAAATGTTTGTTTTGGGTCTTCTGATGCCTGATACCAGATTATGTCGACACCTTGTGATCATACAGACTGGTGGATTTCTTCCATGTGGGCTTTATTGATGGCCGCTTGAGGGATATAGTTTTTTCCACAGTAGTGCCTATCCTCAGCCAGCATCTATATCCCTCTATGGTCCTCAATCATGAGGTTTCTTGGTCATTGGTCTCTATGGATCATGAAGCTTACCTGCTGCTTTGCCTCAGCGTCTCCATAGTCAGCACTGCAGCCTATGGTCTGTGTAGCATGGCCTCTATTGCCTCATCCACTTCAGGCAAGAAGGGATCTCAAACTTGTTCTGCTAGGAGCTCGTCTTCCTCGATGGCCCTGAGATTCTCTCTGGTCCGAGATCTGAGATGGCAACCCAAATTGACCAATTCCTACTATTAGTATTATGTATACCCTATTTGTATAGTCTCATTCAATCAGTTGGTGGAGTTACATAGACATGGATAGAAAAACCATATTAAGAAATTTCATTTCACCATACGCACATTTGATAAATTGATTAATATTGATACATTATTATTAACAAAAGTCACTGTTGTACAGTTCCATCTGTCCTCTGAACCTCTGCTAGTTACTGGTCTTTTCACTGTCTGTAATTTTGCCTTTAAAAAATAAATAATTTTATTGGGGCTCTTACAGCTCTTATAACAATCCATACATAATTGTTTCAAGTACATTTGTACATATGTTTCCATCATCATTTCTTTTTTTTTTATCATTTTATTAGGGGCTCATACAACTCTTATCACAATCCATACACACATCAATTATGTAAAGCACATTTGTACATTCATTGCCCTCATCATTCTTAAAACATTTCCTCTCCACTTAAGCCCCCGGCATTAGGTCCTCATTTTTCTCCTCCCTCCCCGCTCCCCCCTCCCTTATGAGCCCTTGATAGTTTATAAATTGTTATTTTGTCCTATCTTGCATCCATCATCATTTCTAAAGTATTTTCTTTCTATTTGAGCCCTTGGTATCAGCTCCTCTTTTTCCCCTCCCATTCCCCATCCCCCTTGTGAACCCTTGATAAATTATAAATTATTATTGTTTTCATATCTTATACCATCCATTGGCTCCCTTCTCCCATGTTTCTGTTGTTTGTTCCCCTTGGGGTTAGGGGTGAAGTTTGTAATTTTGCCCTTTACAAAATAGTTTCTGACTAACTTTTTTACTTAGTATATTTTTATTTTATGTTTATATATTTTTAAGGTATAAATTAATACTAAAAGATCTTTAGTTAGTCTTCAGTCTCATTTGCAAGCATGAAAAATTGCATGGTGACTCATTGTTTAAAAACTATCACTCATAAGACAAACATTTTTCCAGGTCCTTCAAATCGCTCCAATTCAGTGTCTTCTCTAGACCTGGAAGGAGAATCTGTATCAGAACTTGGAGCAGGACCCTCTGGGAGTAATGGAGTTGAAGCTCTGCAGCTATTAGAGCATGAACAAGGTAAAGTGAAGTTCAGCAGAGTTGCTCAAGGAGCAGAGTTTACTTGCTTACAAAAACCTAATATGCTTATATGTAAATTGGCTTTGTTCAGTAAGAGAGTAAATTTAAAGACCATTTCACTTGTATGTATTTGTAGTTCATTCACTTCTTAAAAATGTATTCGATTGATAAGTGAATTGCTTAGGCTTAAATTATATAGAATAATTAAATTGTAAAATTGATATATTTCAGTTATAAGGTTTAATACTTAAGGAATGTGAAGATAAACACTAAGAACTCAAGGAACTTACAAGAGAATGAAGGGAGAGTGGTGCACCAATTACTCAAAATGTCATTATGGGTTGCATTGTGCCCTTATAAAATTTCATAATCGTCATCCTATGGTTATAATCCCATTTGGAAAATGGACTGTCTTTGTTATGTTAATGATGTATGATTAGTGCAAGGTGTACTTGAGTCAATCTCCTTTGAGATATAAAAGATTAAACAAGCAAGCCAGCAGATATGGGGGAAATTGATGGCCAGGCTACGGGGAGATCTCTTAGGAACCAGGAACCATGAAGATCAGGACCTTCCTTCAGAGTTGACAGAAAGAGGAAACCTTCCCTAGAGCCAACACCCTAATTTAGACTTCTAGCCATCCTAACAGAAAATTAATTTCTCTGTGTTAATGCTTTCTATTTGCCACCCATCTAGCTGCAATAGATAACTCAGAATTTGGTACTGAAGAGTGGGGTGCTGTTCTAACAGATAACCTAAAATGTGAATTTGGAATGTGAAGAGACTGTTGGTAGATTTGTTAGATTTCTCGGGTGGGAAATACCTTGGCCCTTGGCTTCGCGTGAGAAAGGATTTATGTCGAAGCCTGGTTTGCTATACAACTGGGTTTTTATAAAGGACAGAAGTTTCAGGCTTTACAGTAACTGAACACAGGCACTCTCACGGGACTGCACACCCACACGTGATGGAGCAGAAAGCAGAGCAGCTGAAGGGAAGCAGTGGTGGTCTCCAGGTTGCAGCCTTTCCGGCTTTTGGCTGGGAGGCGTGGTCTATGGTACTGGTTTACCTCATTGGCTGAATTAAGCTCACCTGGCCTAGTTTGAGCCAACCCAGTTGTACCGCCCACCTGGCTCAAGCTTGAATTGGCACATGCCTCTTAGCCTACATTGGCTTCTAACCTCTCCTAGGCATGGAGAGGAACAACCCCCTATCTGCTCATGGTTGTTAAAGCTCATTCTGAAGAGGTCTCAGAAAGAATTGAGAACTATGGAGAAAAATCTCCATTTTCCTAGAGAATACATGTTGCCAGAAATATGGATGTTAAATGAGTTTCTGGGGGGACTTTAAAAGAAAGTGGACATGTGATTGGACAGTGGAGGAAGGGTGATACTTTTTATGTAGAGGGAAAGAACTTGATTAAGTTTAGATGTTTGGTGAAAGGTAGAAATTGTGATGAACTTGTATATCTGGCTGAGTAGATATGTAAGCAAGGTCTTAAAGTGGCTGCAGAATTTTCTCCCTGCCCCTTATAGTGAAATGGGAAAGGAAAGATGTACTTAAAAATGAGCTGTGCGAAATCAAGACAGAACATAAAGATTTAGAAAGTGTGTTGTAAAAACTAGGACTCATCCTAAAATGGTCACCAAGGGTATGGCTACACAATTTTTGTTAAAAAGTTTCATACTGTACCTGTGATGTGCATCTACTACAGTCGAAAACTCATCTGCTTAGCCTGACCTGTCTCTTGGAATTCTGTAGGCAGGAAATAGGCCAAAGAATCTATTGTCCTTTAAGAAAAGGAAAGTAAAAAGGCTTTAACAGCTCTGAGGTCAGCTGAAGGTGCACAGGAAGCAAGTTCCTCACAGTTTCAAAGGGTGGGCCTCTGGTCTCCAGGATCTCCAGAATGAGGCCACAGCCTCCTTGGTTTCAAAGAATTTCATCTTTCCTAATCCTTTTCTTTGTTATGGTCCTGCTGTTAAGGAATGCCAAGGGGATGGGCTCTCACCCATAGCATGGAGTAGGAGGCTGCCATGCCCAAGGGCTAGAAGAACAGTGGCTCTAAGGCCAAAGAATAGGGTTCCGCTCAGATGGACAGGGAAAATGGGACTGCCTGAAGCTCAGGGAACAGAGTTGCTGTCCCAGTGGGCCTGGAAGGTGGAGGAACCACTACCCAGAAATGAGAGGATGTGGCCAGCCTCTAGAGCAGTGGTTCTCAACCTTCTTAATGCCGTGACCCTTTAATATAGCTCCTCATGTGGTGACCCCCAACCATAAAATTATTTTTGTTGCTACTTCATAACTGTAAGTTTGCTATTGTTAATCAATCTCAGTGTAAATATCTGATATGCAGGATGTATTAGGCGACCCCTGTGAAGGGGTAAAGACCCACTGATCTAGTGGCTGGAGGGTGAGGCCCTTGGCAGATATGGTTTCAGAGAACAGGTTATTTTCAGGTCTTGAGAACTGTTGAAATTTGTTCTGCTGGGTTTTGGACTTATTGCTACCTGATACACCTTCATTTTAATGGAACTATCTACCTCGACATTGTTCTCTCTTTGCACTTTAGAAAGAAATAACTTGTACTCTAGATTTCACAAGATCGTAGATAGAGTTTTTTCCCAGGATGAGATACACCTAAAGCCTCCCCATATTTGATTTAGTTGACTCAGAAAAGGAAATTTTGCACATGGAGTTGTTTTAAGACTTTGGGGATGATATAGTGGGTGAATGGGCTCTGTATGTGAAAAGGATGAGAATTTTGGGGCAGGGAGACTAAAGTGTAGAATGTTATAAATTGTGTCCCCCCCCTCCCCAAATATGTTTTTGAATCATAACCTCTGTATTTGTGATTATAATTTCATTTGGAAATGGGTTGTCTGTTGTTATGTTAATGAGTCAACCCTCACAGGCACCCTTTTGTAATATAAAGGAAGTTAAACAAAAACCTTCCATGTAGTTGATACCCTCAACTCAGACTTGAGGAATTTTTGTTATTAAACTTACTGCTATCAAGGCAGTTTTCAGTCACTCACAGTGACCCTAAAGGACAGAGTAGAACTGCCCCTGTAGGTTTCCAAGACGGTCAGCTTTTATGGGAGCAGGAAGCCTCAATTTTAACTGTCTAACTTATAATCTACTACACTACCAGGGCATTTGAGCAACACAAAATAAGACAGTCACAAAAGACAAAGGGGGTGAAAACCGTTGTATTTATATAATAGCAATGAATTGGGAAACTGGTGGATTCCCATTGTAGAAAGAAAACCATCTATTTTAGTAGCAAGCGGGAAGCCTTTAACGTATTTAAAGTTAGTTGAGGATGAGTGGGAGGTGATATTTTTCTGTGCTTCAGGAAGATTTATTTATTTTTTTGTTTTTTTTTGTTTTTTTGTTAACATTTTATTAGGGGCTCATACAACTGTTATCCCAATCCATACACACATCAATTGTGTAAAGCGCATTTGTACATCGTTTCTCA
>NW_022103929.1:68045-75609 GCF_000313985.2 Echinops telfairi | reverse complement strand
AGAGAGAGAGAGAGAGAGAGAGAGAGAGAGAGAGAGAGAGAAATAGCTTACAAGATCTCCTAACCTGGAACTGAAGCCATTCCCAGAGATTACCTTTCAGCCAAATAATAGATTGACTTATAATGTGAAAACTTACATTCATGGACTCAAACAAGTGTATAAGTCTATATGTGAAGCATTTGCCCAGAAGCAAAGATGAAAAGACAAGGGGTACTGGAGGAATGAAAATGGGGAGCCAGTTAGGGTAAACATGAGGGACATGCTGACACACATTGTGGGGATAGCAACTAATGTCATGAAATACTTTGTGGATTGTTGAGTGAGAAATGAATTTCTTGCGTAAAGTTTCATGTAAAACACAAAAAATGGTTTTAAAAATACTATGTTTTCAAGTTCTCTTGAGGTCCAAGATCATAATTAGTAAACTTCCTTGCCACACTTGGGGCCAAAGTAAGGCACAATGCCAGTATAGATTCAGAGATGGAAAATATATGCCAACAGTTGATAGGATGACCTGCAAAGTCACTGCAAAAGATATTGGGCAGGGGAGACAGTTGATTAGATCATTGGGTCTAGTTAATCTTCCGTAAGGGGAACTACGTATGTGTATACTGGCCTCAGTTCAAAGAGGAGTGCATCCATGTGGAAATATTCAGTGTTTTAGTACTTTACCCAGTGTTAATGGTAAAATATGTAACATGAAGTTTAAAAGCATAAAGTTCTTTATACCAAGAAAACAGAAAAACATATAACACAACTTCAAGAAGGTCACCTCTTAGGGTCTGAAATACACCCTAAGATGAATGAACAAAATCCAAACAAAAATACGGAAAATGTTGAAACTAGATCAGGTCCAGTATTAATGCATTCTTTTCTAATTAGTTTGAATTATTATTTAGTTAGAAGATTAATTCAAGGGATAGTTTTGATCAAAGTTTAAAGCATAAATCTAAACTTGGATGTTTATTTGTAATTTTTTGGGTTTCTAGTTAATTTGCATTGCAAATTCAGTCATATTTAATCTTTTGCTCATCACTTTGAATAGGATTAAAAGGCTCATAAAATCATGTCCCCATCAAGTAAATTATGCCTCATTGTGACTCTATAGAATAGAATGTCCCCATAGGATTTCCATGGTTGTAATTTAAAAAGCAACAAATTTTGTGGGTTATCCATTGAGCTGCTAATTTCAAGGTCATTGGTCACTTCCAGGAGAAAGATGAAGATTTCTGCTCCTGTAAAGATTTGCAGCCTTGAAAACATGAAGGGGCAGTTCTGCCTTATAGGTTTGCTATGAGTTAGAATTAACTCGATGGGGGTGGGTTTGGGTTTGGATATTGGGCTTTATGTGAAAGTTTACATAGCAAATATGTCAGCACTATTAGTCTTCCTTGAGTTTCCTGGTTTCCCTGTTCCTGTCTTCCGTCTCATCTTTGGTTTTGGGCAGATACTGCCCTGTTCATCTTGTGTAGTTGATTGTTTTGAGAGGCACATCTTCTCATTTATTTTAGATCACTGCCTATTATATAGGGAGACAAACAGGGCTTCCTATTGTTTTAGAAAATTATAGGCTCAGAAACCCACAGGGGCAGTTCTATCCTGTCCTGTAGGGTTGCTATGAGTTTGCATTGACACGATAACATTGAGTTTTGGAGTATTATTTGACTGGAAAGTAGCCTCCAGAAATATCTTCCATTTTAAGTTAGAGGTCTTTGGTAGTTCATTTTTTCTCAGTAGTATCAGGGGTTCCTAGAGATTCTTCGTTACTAGAGTGTCTGACACCTCCCGCCCCCTTTTTTTTTTTGGTTGCTTTGGAGTTTGTTGTACATTAGTGATAGCCAGGAAGCATCTAGTTCTTCTGGTTTCAGGGTAGAGGAGGTTATAGTTTGTGTGGGCTATAGTCCTATGGACTAATTGCTTCTTCTTTGAGTTTTTGTTTCTTCATTTTTCTGTGCCCAGTTGAGAAGACATCCCAGTTGCTTCTTAGATGGCTTCTCAAAAGTTTTTAAGACCCTACACACAATTCTCCAGACTAGTATATAAAGAGCATTCTCTTTGTGAACTATTTTCTTCCAATTGACCTAAATATCCCCTGAATCTATGGTCCTTAGCCTACATATAGCTCTAGTAGATCATTCCCAGTGTTAGTTTCTATAGCATCCTATTTGCCTTGTTATTTATTCATGTATGAATATACTTACAGCATTTGCAAATATGTTTGTAGAAATATTCACTGCCATGCATGTATGTTGGTGTATTCCCATATGACCTTCCGCATCTATTTAGCATACATAGTTACCTACCCACAAATTACTACTTAATGTATCTACTTGAAAATTATTGCCAGTTATTTCTGCTGCCAGACTATATATTACAGCATTTGCCTAAGTTGTCCTCTAGTCTTATGTACCTCTCAGTGTTTGCCTTTGCCCTGTGGTACTCACAATTCCTTATGTTGTCTATCACCTTTCCCTTGACCAGAATTAACTCGTGTCTACTATGGTTTGTACTTCTCCATGCCCTTTCCCCTTCCTAGAAACCATCAAAGAATGTTGGTTTTTTTTTTTCTTTTTCTTCCTATTCTTGACTGTTCTTAATAGTGATTTCACACAATATTTGTCCTTTTGTGTTTGATGTATTTCACTCAGCAGTGTTCACCAGATTAATCCATGTTGTGAGATGTTTAATGGATTCTTATTCTTTATCATGGCATACATGTATGTATGTACATGTATGTACTGCTCTTCGTTTATACATGTGTCTGTTGATGGGCATTTAGGTTGTTTCCATCTTTTTGGTAATGTGAGGAAATGGATATGTGCAAGTCTATTTGAGACACTACTTTTACTTCTCCAGAATACATACCTAGGAATGACATTGTTGGATCATATGTTATTTCTACTTCTAGATTTTTAACAAAGCACTATACCATTTTTCATAATGGTTATACTATGCTACATTTTTTTAAGTGTTTAATTTTGTTTTTGATAGCCACAACACAAGATAATCTTGATGACAAGCTGAGGAAGTTTGAAATTCGTGACATGATGGGACTAACAGATGATAGGGACATATCGGAAACAGTGAGTGAGACTTGGAGTACAGATGTCTTGGGAAGTGACTTTGACCCCAACATTGATGAAGATCGTTTACAGGAAATTGCAGGTATTTGCTATTTAATGTTTTTGGAAGATTGCTGTTTAGTTGTGTGTATATCCATTCTACCGTTCCTAATGGAGCGCTTCAGTGGTCTGACAAACATGATTATAGGATTTTTCCATTCTACATTCCACAAACACACACACACCACACACTGCCCCCCTTTTCCACGCCCCCCCCCCAAAAAAAAGTAGGAAAGCCTATCCTTTGAATTAACTTCTGGTCAAGTCTTGGTTATAGATAATATTGTATGTTTTTAACTTGTCTATGATTAGTCTGTTTTCTTTTGAGACCGAGTACCTGGCTTTATGATGAAAATTCTTACAGATTATAGCCATAAAATCTTTTGGAATAGTATATTACTAAAATTCTCTAAAAATACTCACATTTTAAAGGATTAATCCTTTCCAAAGGCTAACTATTGATTTTTGGTATTTTTTTAATATCGATTGTGTTGAAGTGTAATTTACATTAAAATTCACAACCTTTTTAGAGTACAGTTTTAAGAATAGTGAAAGATTTATAACCATTTTATAATACCACCTTAATTTTCCTTTTAAATCTTGGAAAAATTTGAAAAAATGAGAGACAATATATAATGAACTTGGTGTGGCTATCATTCACCTTCAGCTTTAGCCATTTTTGTTTCGTCTTTAACCTCTACCCACTACCCTTTACTCCCTCCACTTCATTATGTTATTTTCCTTGTAATTAATCCTTAAAAGGTAGCTTTTACCAGTAATTCTTTTTCAAAACTTTTCATACCACTGCAGTAAAATTGTTCCTTTGTTAAACCTAATTGGAAGTGCAGAGTAATCTCAGCTTGAGTATTTCTAATGTGCTGTACAATAATGTTGAATCCTTCCTATTTGTATGTTTAAGCAGTGTAAATAGATTTCTTAATTGGTTTTACATTACTTTGTACCAGATGCCAGAGTAATATTTTCTCTGGCAGGAGCTGTGTTTGAGCAATAAACTATTTGCAGTTGAATGAGAGCTCTAGAGGAGGTGTGTGTTTCACTGCAAATATATTGTATTACTTTGCATATGGCTAATGTGCTGAAATATAGCATATTCAGCCAGTAAACTTTCTGGGATTAAATTTCTCTGAGTGGTTTTAATTTTTGTCACAATCCCATTGCCCAAGCACACCAGCCTGTGTGATCACTAGGTGTTGAAGGGATCAGGTATCAGGGATCAAAGAACAAAAAATCCTATCATTGTGAATGAGAGGAAGTATGGATGGGGGACCCCAAAGCCCATCTGTAGACAACTGGACATCCCCTTATGGAAGGGTCGCAAGGAGGAGACGAGCCAGTCAGGGTGCAGTGTAGCAACAATAAAACATACAACGTTCCTTTAGTTCCTAAGTGCTTCCCCTCCCCCAACTATCGTGATCCCAATTCTGCCTTACAAATCGGCTAGACCAGAGGATGTACACTGGTACAGATAGGAACTGGAAACACAGGAAATCCAGGACAGATGATCCCTTCAGGACCAGTGGTGAGAATGGAAGGGGGGTGGGGTAGAAAGATCTACATATGGCCTCCTCCATGGGGGACGGACAACAGGAAAGTGTGTGAAGGGAGTGGGGAGCGGGGAGGGAAGGGATAAAATGAGCTGATGCCAGGGGCTTAAGTAGAGAGCAAATGTTTTGAGGGCAACGAATGTACAAATGTGCTTTACACACTTGATGTATGTATGGATTGTGATAGGAGTTGTATGAGCCTCCAATAAAATTATTTAAAAAAAATCCCATTGCCCTTGAGTTGATTAAACTTGTAGTGACCCTGTAGGATAGAGTAAAACTCTGCCTCAGAGAATTTTCAAGGAAATCCTCTTTATGGAAGCAGACTGCCATGTCTTTCTCTCACAGAGTGGCTGGAGGGTTTGAACAACCAAACTTGTGTATAGCAGCCAAATGCTTTCCATTACTATTCTGTTGGGCTCCACTTAATCCTTGTAGGATTATAAAGTCTAAAGGATATTAGGGAACACATGAAAATCTTGATTTAAAACCAAGGTGACAGTTGAAATGACTAAATAATGTGTGGTTTCTCTATAGAAAGTCCAAGGTTGAACCATTGTGTGAGAAGTGGGAAATTTGTGTTTTTAGTGGCTTTGATTGACCCTATTCTTAACCTTGACTTCTTTCTTGTGGGCAGAGAAGATTTTCTTAGCTTAGTGTTTGGCTTCTCCCCTTTGTCACTGCTTTTTCCATCAGGATCTTTTGTTAACCCTTTGCTCCCCACCAATTATACAGGTGCAGCAGCAGAGAACATGCTAGGCAGTTTGCTGTGTCTACCAGGTTCAGGGTCAGTGCTTCTTGACCCCTGCACTGGTTCTACCATATCAGAAACAACCAGCGAAGCTTGGAGTGTAGAGGTATTGCCAAGTGACTCAGGTTAGTATGCTTTTTTTATTTGCACTGAAGTTTTAAATGTAAGGTCTACTAATTTCTATTTTATGTCCCTTTTGTCAAGTATGCATTTGTTGAATGCGAGCCAATTGCTTACTGAGAATTTCAAATGGAACATTAGTCTAGGGACTTTTTACCCATCAAGAAAACAAATATGCAGCCTTGGATGGCATAGGCTAAGACGTACATTCTGATTCTGTTCTGTAATTTTGGAAGTAATTATTAGTAACTCATCAGGGTTCTATATGGGATATTAAGTTCAGTGTCTCCCACTATCTCATCAGAGGATAGAAATAGCAACAGAGTTCAAACTGTAAGTGGTTGGATGCCTGGTAAGCATTTTTAGATTTATTTCAGGGGAGAACGTGACATTAAAAGTTAATTAATGTTTTTGTAATACATTGAAATTGAGATTTTGGAGTCTTGAGAATTTTTTTGTTCAGAATATTACAAATGTGTCTGAATTGTTTTGTGTTTTTATGTATTTCATTTATACTTTTCCCCCTGATTTTTAAGGATAACTAGTCTTCATCTAAATGTCAGCTGCTAGAATTCAAATACAAATAGCTATATATCTGTTTTATGTTGTAGTTGGTTTACTTGGTTCAAGAACAACCAAGCGATCCTTGTATGAACTTAACATGTTAAAGCATTCCTTCAAATGTTAATAAGCTTTCATAAAGGGACAATGGGATTAGCTCACCATCTATGCTGCATTTATAGGAGTTACTTTTTAGAGACTGGTTGATCTAATGCCAAGTTATTCTATACTTTCTTGCCCAGTGTCCAGTTTACACTTTAACCAACAGCATTCTTCATGAAATTAGTGATCTGAAAATAGAATATTCATCTACTCATAATAAAATGGCCTATATTAGAATAGAAATCACAACATTGAATTTAGTCCCACTTGATCTCACCAACTTCGCAACTGGCTGAAATTTAGGAATCTATTTACACTGATTCTATTGGTGCCCTGGTAGCTTTTGTCTTCCAGGTCACAAAAGCAAAAACTGTGGCATGCCAATAAAATCATTAACATGATACCTCATTTCTTGTATGCCTTCTAGAGGCCCCAGACCTAAAGCAGGAGGAACGTCTACAAGAATTGGAGAGCTGTTCAGGACTGGGTAGCACATCTGATGATACCGATGTCAGGGAGGTCAGTTCCCGCCCCAGCACACCAGGCCTCAGTGTTGTGTCGGGTATGTCTGTCTTGTTTTAAGGAATGATTTGATGTGTGCAGTTTCCCTTGCCTCCATTTATAGAGTTTATATAGAAGATACATGTTTTATTTAAGAGTTGAGTAATTTTCAGGAGACAAAATTATTTTTATGGAACTGTAAATCTATGAGAACTTAATGTGTGACTTTATTGAGCCTTTGAAGTAATTGGCAATCAGTTTGTTGTATGTTCCCTCTAATTCTTTCTCTATTCTTGGTAGCCTCTGTTACTCTGTTTAGTAATTTTGGTTATGTTGTCCAAACCAAATATATTAAGCAGTAGTTAGATAAAGGATATAGTACTATACAAGTCACCAGTATAGAATTGTGACACCCAAAATTTGACATGGTTTAAATTTATTCAAAATGCATATATTTGTGTAAGTATATACATTTTGTATGTATGTTTACATTGTTCTTGATGTTTATTTATTTTTCTTTTTTTTTTAAGGCATAAGTGCAACCTCTGAGGATATTCCCAATAAAATTGAAGACTTGAGGTCTGAGTGCAGCTCTGATTTTGGGGGTAAAGATTCTGTCACTAGTCCAGACATGGATGAAGTGACCCATGGTAAGAACGGCAAAGGGGAACAGCTTTTTGGTGAGTTTAACAACCAAATGATCAGATCCATGGAATAAATAGCAGTCTTTTTTTTTTTTCCTCTCTGCTGGAACATAGTGGTCAGGCACTAAGAAAATAGCTTAAAAAAAAAAAATATTGGGGGCTCATACAACTCTTATCATAATCCATACATATATACAT
>NW_022103929.1:56923-67945 GCF_000313985.2 Echinops telfairi | reverse complement strand
ACTTAAGCCCTTAATATCGGATCCTCATTTTTCCCCCTCCCTCCCCGCTCCCTCCTCCCTTATGACCCTTGATAATTTATAAATTATTATTTTTGTCATGTCTTACACTGTCTGATGTCTTCCTTCACCCACTTTTCTGTTGTCTGTCCCCCAAGGAGAGGGTTATATGTAGATCCTTGTAATCGGTTCCCTGAAAATAGCTTTTTATACCCCATTTCAACTGCATTAACACTGCTCTGGAAGAAAGATGTCCCCTTGAGCTAAAGCTGTCTGAATAGCAGGGCTTTAGAGGCAGGCTCCCCAAAAACTATTCATAAAGAAACCCCTTGGTAGAAGGGGTGTTTCCTTACCCCAGGAAGGGGAAGCATGACCAGAGGCTTGGGAGTATAAAACTACACTTCTGAGAGCTGACTTTTCACCAGATCATGACAAAGTAAATTTTCCTCTGTATAAGTATCAGTCACTGCTGGCACTAAAGTTCCCATAGCTCAGGGCAGTGTTTAAATTGTGACTGGAGATGTGGATCTCTTACATGTTGCTGGTGATACTGTTAATTGGCATACCGATTTGAGTTTTAATT
Organism: Echinops telfairi; assembly: GCF_000313985.2. Taxonomy (NCBI): domain Eukaryota; kingdom Metazoa; phylum Chordata; class Mammalia; order Afrosoricida; family Tenrecidae; genus Echinops; species Echinops telfairi. The sequence continues at coordinate 67,365 of NW_022103929.1, read as the reverse complement.
TGACAGTTTTTAAAGTTTTAAATGTTCTAAATTGAGTTAACTTAGTCCACTTTTTGAAATTATAAGGAAATCCATGTGTGGAAAAATTTTTAATGTACAAAGATATTCTTCATAAAGTTTATATTAGCAGACGATTGAAAATAACAGAAATAATAAAAAATTACAATGATTAAATGTATTTTGGTATAACTCAGAAAAACTCATTCACTGCCATTGAGTCAATTCTGACTCGATACCAACCCCATATGACAGGGTAGAACTGCATTTTTTTCCCCCCCTGAGTCTGTAAATTTTTACAGGGGCAGAAAACCTCATCTATCTCCCACAGAGCAGGTGGTAGCTTCAAAGTCATAATCCAGTGCACTACCAGAAGGGTTCCTTGGTATAAGTACTCATTAAGATTTATATATCAAATTTTTTTAATGCTTGAGAGAATGTGAAATAACAGAGAAATATCTAGAATATAGTATTCAGGGGGGAAATTATAGACTTTTATTTAAAAGGTAATAAAATGTTTAAAAACCTACAAAGAAATACCAACACGCTACAGTGGTTTTATATGCCCTAACACCCCTCCCCCCCCAAATATACACACACACATTTATTTATTTATTTTTAAACCAGGATTACTCAACCTCAACATGGTGAACATTTTGGGCCTAACAACCAAAAATGTCTACAATTATGTCCCCTTTTGGGTGGTGCTGGTGGGGTAATTCCCCAATTGATAATAACTATTGTAAAGCAGCAGTTCTCAAAGTATGAATTATACCATCAAGGTTGCACCAGACCCTTGAGGGAAAAGGGTAGAAGGTCAAAAACTATCTTCATGTTAATACTATGATGCTATTAGCTATTTTATTTTTCAACAGTTTTATTGGCATATAATTCACATATCATACAATTCAGTAGTTCAGTCAAATCAAGAAGAGTTGGAGAATCGTTAACACAATCAGTTTTAGAACATTGTCTTCATTCTTTTATTTTTTAAATCATTTTATTGGGGGCTTGTACAATTCTTACCACAATCCATCCATCCATCCATTGTGTCAAGCACATATGTACATTTGTTGCCATCATCATTCTCAAAACATTTGCCTTCTACTTAAGCCCTTAATATCGGATCCTCATTTTTCCCCCTTCCTCCCCATTCCTCCCTCCCTCATGAACCCTTCATAATTAATAAATTATTATTATTTTGTCATATGTTACACTGTCCAACGTCTCCCCCCGCCCTCTTCTCTGCTGTCCATCCCCCAGGGAGGACGCTATATCTAGATTCTTGTAATCGGTTTCCACTTTCCACCCCACATTCCCTCCACCCTTCAGGCATTGCCACTCTCACCACTGCTCCTGATGGGGTTATCTGTCATGGATTCCCTGTGTTTCCAGTTGCTATCTGTACCAATATACATCCTCTGGTCTAACCAGATTTGTAAGGTAGAATTGGGATCATGATAGTGGGGGGGAGGAAGCATTTAAGAACGAGAGGAAAGTAATATGTTTCATTGTTGCTACCCTGCACCCTGATTGGCTCATCTCCTCCCCACAACCCTTCAGTAAGGGGGTGTCCATTTGCCTACCGATAGACTTTAGTCTCTACTCTGCACTCACCCTCATTTATAATGATATGATTTTTTTGTTCTTTGATACTTCATACTCCGTCCCTTTGACAGCTCATGGTCACACAGGCTGGTGTGCTTCTTCCATGTGGTCTTTGTTGCTTCTGAGCTAGATGGCCACTTGTTTATCTTCAAGCCTTTAAGACTCCAGGCACTATATCTTTTGATAGCTGGGCACCATCAGCTTTCTTTACCACATTTGCTTATGCACAGGTTTGTCTTCAGTGATCATAACGGGAAGGTGGGCATCCACTGATGATTTTTAGTTCTTTGATGTCTGATAACTGGTCCCTTCTACACCTCGTGGTCAGACAGGCTGGTGTGCTTCTTCCATGTGGGCTTTGTTGCTTCTGAGCTAGATGGCCGCTTGTTTATTTTCAAGCCTTTAAGACCCCAGATGCTATATCTTTTGATAGCCGGGCACCATCAGCTTTCTTCACCACATTCGCTTATGCCCACATTTTTCTTCAGCAATCGTGTCGGGAAGGTGTGCATCATGGAATGCCAATTTAATAGAATAACGTGTTCTTGCATTGAGTAAGTACTTGAGTGGAGACACAATATCCATCTGCTGCCTTAATACTAAGCCTATATATGTATGCATGTAGATCTATTTCCCCACCCTCCTATATAAATATATTTACATAAGTACATGCCAGTATTTAGACCTCTATAAATACCCTTTGTCACCTAGTTCTTTCCTCTATTTCCTTTTACTTTCCTCTTGTCCCATTAACATGCTCAGCCTTCATTTGGGTTTCAGTAATTTTTCTCAGTTACATTGCCCTTGCTGAATCCCTACCAAACCTCTCACACCCTCCTCGCCACTGATTTTGGATCACTTGTTGCTCCCCTGTTCCTGGGTTGGTCAGCACCACCTCCTTACCCCTGCCTCCCCCTCTCCTGTGTCCCCCCCAGAACCATTGGTCCCGTTGTTTTCTCCTCCAGACTGTTCATCCAACCTATCTTATCTAGATAGATCTGTAGAGATAATAATATGCACCAAAAATCAAGCCATCGCAAGCTAGGCGATGAATGAGAACACAGAGATGACAACAAAAACGAAAACCAATGACCTGTAAAAGAATAAATTAATTAAAAGAAAAATAAATTTAAAAAAAAATCCTGTAAATAGATCAAGGTCTGATTTTGATCTCTAGGTGTGTCGTTCAGTCAGGTATGAGGGGGTGCCATGCTCTGGCCCCAGAGTCTGTCTTTTGTACTCCTTCGGGGGCTTCCTCCTCTGCTCCCACGATTGCTGTGCCGCACGCCTTTAGTGGTTTGCCTCAGTGTCACGGGGTCAGTCTGGACTAGTCCCGACACTGAGTTTCCAGTGTTGTCCCCTTTAGGGCCCTGGGCCAGCAAGGGACAGCGTGTCTGGTAGTGGGATCAGCCATATGGTCCACTGTGTGCATTGGCTGTTCAGAGTGGGGATATCGTCCTCCAGGCCTGGTGGGCCAGGATGTGCTCCACTCTCACTTCCCCTTCATTTGCTCCTGTGTGCTCTGATCAGACATGCCCCTCTCCCCTAGCTCCAGCTTCAGTGCTGTCCTCTAAAGTAAATTCTTGTGGGGGGAGGGGCATTTGTCCACATAGCTGGTATGGGGGCCGAGTCCTCAGGCTCCTCCACTGGCTCCTCACTCTTTGCCGGCACGCTGCATTCGTCTGGCACTGGCTTCAAGTTTGGATCATCTTTCCATGTGGAGACACAAACAATACCCTCCCCTTGGGTAGGTCAGTGCCCTATTCCCCTGCCACACATCTTTTTTTTTCTCTTTTCCTCCCCCCCACCCCCTTTTTAGCTGGCTACCATATGTACCCCTGGATTTGGTCTGGCTCCTGCCATACACCTGGACCTCACCTCTGGAGTGTTTATATACAGTAGCTTTTTCCCTGTTCCCCTTTTGCATTTACTTTTCTGTTCTTTCTTTTTTTGTTAATATAAACTTACCTCAGCGGACTCATGTTATACGTGTCCTTTTTCGCTTGGCTTACTTCACTTAGTATAATTTCCTCCAATTCTTCCCATGCGGCGATATGCTTCATGCGTTCATCACTGCTTTTTAGTGATGCATAGTACTCCATTGTATGTATGTACCACAGCTTTTTAATTCATTCATCTGTTGCTGGAAATTGGGGTTGTTTCCAACTCCTTGCGATTGTGAACTGAGCCACAATGAACATTGGAGCACAGATGTCTGGCCGTGGTTTGTTTCTTGCCTCTTCTGGGTATATGCCCTGTAGTGGGATTGCTGGGTCGTATGGTAACTTGATTTCCATCTGTTTCAGATATCGCCAGATTGATTTCCATAGTGGCTGTACATACCTACAGGTCCACCAGCAGTGGATGAGACTTCTTGTTTCCCCACATCCCCTCCAACACTTGTTGCTTTCTGATTTTTTGAATTGGGCTATCTTTGATGGTGTTAGGTGGTATCTTATAGTTGTTTTGATTTGCATTTCTCTTATGGCTAATGATTGGGAACATTTTCTCATATGTTTATTGGATTTCAGACTCTGAAACTTCTGTTCAGGTCCTTTGCCCACCTCCTCAGTGGGCAATTAGTTTTTCTCTTATTGTAAGCTAGCAAAGTATTGTAGATTTTAGTAATAAGGCCTTTGTCTGATGTGTCATTGCTAAAGATGTTTTCCCAGTTGGTGGGCTCTCTTATTATTCTCTTGGTGACTTCTTTCAATGTACACAGGTGTCTTATCTTCAGTATGTCCCACTTGTCTATTTGTGACTCCTCTATGTTTGTATCCTTCCCTATTTCTGATATCCTATGTATTCCCTATGCCAAGGTTCTCAGGTTTGTCCCAATTCCCTCATTAATGGCCCTAATTGTTTGGGGTTTTATCTCAAGGTCTGTGATCTACCTTGAATTTATTCTTGTGCATGGAGTGAGGTAAGCGTCTTGCTTCATTTTTCTGTAGGTAGATATCCATTTTTTCCAGCATCATTTATTCAGGATGGTATCTGCTTCCCATTTAATATTTTTGGGGGCCTTTATCAAGGTCAGCTGCCTGTGTGCTGATGTTTTTATTTCTGGGTTTCCAGCTCTTTTCCATTGGTCTGACTATCTGTCATTTACCAGTACCACACTGTTTTGACTATGGTAGCCGTATAGTACGTGCTAAAGTCAGGTAAAGCAAGCCCTCCCACTTTGTCCTCCTTCTTAAGGATTTCTCTGCTAATTCTGGGTTTCTTCTCCCTCCATATGAAGTTGGTAATTTGTTTCTCCAATTCTTTGAAGAAGGATGGTGGTATTCGTATCAGGATAGCATTGAACTTACAAAGTGCCTTGGGCAGAACTGATATCTTTACTATACCGAGTCTGCCAATCAACAAGCATGAGATATTCTTCCATTTGTTGAGGTCACTCTTGATTTTTTTGTAGTACTGCTTTATAATTTTCCTCATACAAATCTTTCATTTTTTCAGTCAGGTATATCCCTAGGTATTTCAATTGGTGCTTGGCTATTGTAAAGGGTACTACCTTTTTAATCGTCTCTTCTGTGATCTTGTCTGATGTGTAGAGCAGTCCAGTAGCATTGTTTTCATTCTTACAGTCATTGTTATTAGGGCTGTTTCCCTTGTGTTGACATTTGTGCTTAGGGTTCACAAATAAGAATGGGTAAAACTGTTGGGTCTTTCAGCATGCATCAAGACACAGGTTCCTGCTAATGGGCTTTGGCCACTGGAGACCCCATGCAGAGAGTCTTGGGGAGGAGACGAGCCAGTCAGGGTGCGATGTAGCAACGATGAAAAATACAACTTTCCTCTAGTTCCTAAATGTTTCCTTCCCGCTCCCACTATCATGATATGAATTCTACCTTGCAAGTCTGGCTAGACCAGAGGATGTACACTGGTACAGATAGGAACTGGAAATACAGGGAATTCAGGGCGGATGATCCCTACAGGACCAGTGGTGTGAGTGGTGATAGTGGAAGGGTAGAGGGAGAATGGGTTGGAAAGAGGGAACCGATTACAAGGAACTATATGTGACCTCCTCCCTGGGGGACGGACAACAGAAAAGTGGGTGAAGGGAGACGTCGGACAGGGCAAGATATGACAAAATAATAATTTATAAATTATCAAGGGCTCATGAGGGAAGGGGGAGCGGGGAGGGAGGGGAAAAATGAGGACCTAATGCTGGGGGCTTAAGTGGAGAGGAAATGTTTTGAGAATGATGAGGGCAATGAATGTACAAGTGTGCTTTACACAATTGATGTATGTATGGATTGTGATGAGAGTTTTATGAGCCCCTAATAAAATGATTAAAAAAAAAAAGACACTAGGAAAAAGTGTAATTTTCACTTTTAGATTTTAAAAAAATGTCATTTATGAAGAAACAAAAAGTATCAATTACATCTCAACCCTTAAATACACATCTTTTGATATTCTATATAAAAAAATGTGAAGTACCTCAACACATTTCTGTTACATTCCAAAATATAAGATATCTCAGGGAAACACTTTTACATAGTTGTGTGAGTTGTAAGCTGGACTAGCTGTTTGTTTCTCATGGAATACCATTTTCATTTGAAATATTGTGAGGTTTAAGAAAGTTATAACTAAAGATTTTGCTGGTTTAGGAGGCTTCACTCTGTGTTTCTTGCATTAACCATAACATTTTTTGGCCATTAAATAACAGGAGAATGTCTAGATCATTTCAAATTGTAATTAAAATCTATGTGTGTATATTAAAAATAGAAAATGAATTGGAAGCAATCAAATTTACATTAGAGTTTATATTAAGATTTCTCATTGATGAAAAAAAAGAAAGTAAACTGTTCAATAATGCTTTTGAACCCCATGAATTCTGAGTTGTTTTCATGGTTTGATGTTCCGTTTTAGGTGCCCATCAGTTGACTTCACCTCCTTCTCAATCAGAGTCTCTGCTTGCCATGTTTGATCCACTGTCTTCACATGAAGGTAAATTAGCGAACTTTATGATTTGTGTCTTCCGCATGAACAGAAGAAAAAAAATCAATACCTTTTGTTTATGTCCTGTTGGGTCACTTTTGTCTCAATTTCAAAATTCTTTTTCTGTGTTCAAGGGCCTTCTGCTGTGGTAAGGCCAAAGGTTCACTATGCTAGGCCATCCCATCCACCACCGGATCCCCCAATCCTGGAAGGCGCTGTGGGAGGCAATGAGACCAGGCTGCCAAACTTTGGTTCACATGTTTTAACTCCTGCTGAAATGGAGGCATTCAAGCAAAGGCATTCTTACCCAGAGAGACTAGTTCGCAGTAGGAGCTCTGACATAGTATCATCTTCTCTCCGGCGTCCCATGAGTGACCCCAGCTGGAACCGACGTCCAGGCACTGAAGAGCGAGAACTCCCTCCAGCTGCAGCCATTGGTGCTACTACTTTGGTGGCTGCACCTCACTCATCCTCTTCATCCCCGAGTAAGGATTCCTCAAGAGGAGAGGTATGGGACACAGGCCATGTGGGAGAATTTGTTAATTATGGTTGACTGTAGTGTTTTAGCTGCTTAGTTCTCTTGATATCTGGAATTAAAGTAGAATATATAAATCTAGTTTTAAAGTTGACTAATAGTCATGACTAACGAGATTAGCAAGCCTAATATATGTCCATGATCATAACCCAGAGGAAACCTATGCAACTTTGATTTTATAGTAATAATATTTCACCTTTTGTGATTCTTTGAGCAACTTTAGATCTAAGTTCATTTAAACCTAATGGTGTCTCTCTCATATGGTTAGATGAGGTAGCACTTTCTTTTGAAACAATCACAGAGTTACAACAAAATTGGAAGAATAGTACAAATAACTTTTTTCCCTCCACCATTTGAGAGTAAATTTCCTGTACAATGTTCTAGATTTTCCATCATCTCTGGTCATAGCACAATCACCCAAATCAAGAAATTGACATCACCACATTGCTGTTCATAGGTGCAGTTCAGTCCGTTCCCATTATAGTCACCCTATGTACAAAGGTTGTTCTCATGGTTTGATCAGACCCTTGTATGTAAACAGTGTCCCTTCCCCACTGCTAACATTTCTCAGGTAGAGATGACTTTGTCTCTCCGCTTAGCTGCACGGCATTTGGTAGATGCAAAAAATAGACAGTCACATGAGAGATTAGTTAGGAAATAATAGTCCAGGCCCTTTGACTTGTGGTCTTAATAGTTTACAATGTTAAAAAGAACTTCCTGGTAGTGCCTATCTTTCAAGTCTGCTGTGAGGACTAAATGAAATCATGTATATTCTTACTCTCTGTGTTTAACATATACTTTGATTTATTATTAATACTCTTGTCACCATCTCTACTACCAGTGTTTATTTGTATTGCATTTAGCCAGTTTTTAAAATATAAACTTTATTTCTTAAAATAAGCTCCGTCAAAATCAAGAGACATTTGTTATCAATAACACTAGCCACTTAGTCCATCCTAAAGAACTGAGGGTCCAGGACATCAAACTATGTCTATCATTTTTAAAAAACATTAACTGAGAATAAAAAAAGGGACAAGGATTAGGACCAGAATTGTAAAGTATATGCTTAATGCTTTCCCATTGAAACTCACTAAATGGCCTTTGTTTGATGAGAGGAATGAGAAAGGAGTATTTTGGTGGAGAAGGGCTGTCTGGTGAAATTATTTAAGGTGCTTTTCCACTCAAATGTTAGCTGCCTTTCTTAAAATATACATAATAAGCTGATATCATTCTTTAGTCCTCCAAAAAGTCAATAAGACACAATGCTTTGAGCATCCCAAGAAACTGTTGCCATGACCTTTGTTCTTTTCCAGTCTGCTTTTGCTTTGACTAGACCACCTATTTCTCTTGGAACCATTATCCATTAAGTGTTCATAGAGTGTCTATTGTGTACGAGGCTCTTTTCAGGCATTGGGCTAACTAAGAATAATGAGATAGTGCTTACTCTGAAGAAGTTCACTGTCTGATGCTTTTTGTGTGTGTGTGTTATTTTTAATGATAAAAAGGGCACAAGAATAAAAACCTGATAATTCACTTATATTGCATAACAGGCTAACCAAACTGGACATGGATGATAAATTATAAAACAAATCATTCATTTTACTTCTTGTTTCTAGACTTTTTAAAATTAATATTTGTCTTTCAAATAGGACTGAGGTAAAAAGTATACTTCTCTGTTTTTAGAAGTCATCTACATGGCAGTAAGAGTAGGTTTTATGTGTATTTCATATTTTATTAGTATCTGATTAAAGTTTACAGAGCAAATTGGCTTTCCACACAACAATTCGGACCTTCTTAGTTTCTTCTCAGGTGGCATTCCTGGGCTGTAATGGCACTCTTCCTCTTTCTTCCTTGTGTTTCACCTTTCTGTTCTATTCTATCTCTTTTGAACTTTATCCCTGAGCAAATACTGCCCTTTTGATCTCCTATATCTCTGATGAATGGGAGTCATTATTAATTTAAGGCAAAGGGTGGTTTTTGCATTTCTTAGACTTACTGAAATATTTTTCAAAGTAATTTTATTCTGCTACCCAAATAAAGCATGAAACTTTTTCTACAGACTGAAGAACGCAAAGATAGCGACGATGAGAAATCAGACAGGAACAGACCATGGTGGAGAAAACGTTTTGTTTCTGCTATGCCTAAAGGTAATTTTATAAAAGTATTAGAATTCTGCTTTCATAACAAGAAGCAAAGTCCTAAAAGCAAAGTTCCTCTGTTAGGCTTGCTGGGCCTAAATTTCCAGTTGTGTTTAGGGTATGAAAATGGTTCCACAGAACAGATACTAAGGCAGAACTTTAAAAATGACAAATCTTGCTCCTTGCAGGAAGTGGTGGTAGTGGTTTCAGTAATGGAAATCATGCCAGGTCACGGTGCTTAAATATTATATTAGCAGCTAAGCATTCTATTAATTACTGCAAGAAAAATGGATGTTATTGGTAACTAAACATTGAAAAGTCATCCTTTATATACCTGGAATAGAGTTAAATTGTAAATATCTATGTTTAATGAGAATGTTTATACTCTAAATGTCAGTGTTTATATTGGAAGGCAGTTGTATACAATTGTTTGCTTTTATTTTGTGAATAGCCTGCTCTCTTGTCAGTAGATACTGAGATTTGAGTTGGCAAAAAACATCTCTTCCTGAGGGGAGAGCACATACAAGATGATAGCTAGGGATGTCTTCACACAGCCTCTTGGGCGCTGAGGAGCTGAGGGAGCGCTCCTTTCACACCAGACTCAAACCCACTTGATGAGGAGGAGAGAATGATGCTCGGAGTTTTGAATGTGTTGTTTTTGAGCAGAGATTAAGAGGCAATGGTTTTGATTTATTTCCAGCTGATTCCTATTTTTCTTGACCCTAAACCAGATTTTGAAAGCTAATTTAATAACAGCTATTGCTATGTTAAGAATTATTGCCAATTGACGCTCCTTATTTCTTTGCTTTTAAAAATTTTGAGCTCCTTTCACTTAGAAATGTTGGCACACCAGTAACTCCAAAATGACTGCTGTCTTCCGAGGAGTGCAGTATGCTGTATGTCACACTACTGACTTTATTTAATTTCCAGCTCCTATACCATTTAGAAAGAAAGAAAAACAAGAAAAAGACAAAGATGATCTGGGGCCTGACAGATTCTCAACACTCACAGGTTTGTAGATCCATGGACTTCCTGGCTCCTTCATTCCCAGAGCACATATTTCATAACACTTCTTTCTTGGGTGCCATAAGCGTTGCCTTTTAGAAGAGTGCGCGTGCGTGCGTGTGTGTATGTGTGTGTACAGTGGGGAGTATGTTCTTCATAGCTCTGTGGTTTCTGTTTGGCGGCCACAGTGAATCTCAGTGTGCTCTTCCTGCAGA
>NW_022103929.1:21572-56823 GCF_000313985.2 Echinops telfairi | reverse complement strand
CCACCACCACCACCACCACCACCACCACCACCATCATCATCCTCATTATCATAACTTCTGTTTATGATAAGACCCCTGATCCTGAGCCTCTAGGCACATTGTGCAGCTTGACATCTAGTGGGATGATGACACACAGTGCCTTTAGGAAAGTCTGTGGTGATGGTTTGGGTACTATGCATGCCTTATCTTTGGATCATTGAGTAGTTTTCTCTAATGTTGATCATAGAACTCGAATTTTTTTTTTCCCATCTGCAGTTCTTGATTATTTAGGATCATAGTGAAATCCTGTCTTACCTAATAATTTTCTTTCCTTTTGGCAATAGAATATTTAAACAGTTTCATAAATGCCAACCATTATAAAGTTTTATGAACTTCACCAATTTTTTTCAGCTTGAGCCATTTTAACATTGCTGTCTAACTAAAGGAAAGTATAACTAGGAGCTGGGTTCTCACCTTACTCAGCGTTTATATTTCTGCAGCAGCTTTTTGGCACCTTATGAGCTAATGTTCTGAAAGGGAAGCATTTGAGAGAGACAGTGTTAATGACCCAACCTTTCAATAGCATATCTAGGGAATTCATTTCTCACCCCTTTTGTTCTAACCTTGTTTTAAAACATATCCTGCTAAGTTTGAATGAGCAAATTATCTATAGACAGGATAGGTTTCAAAAGAACATCTTCAAAAAGTTCAGCATAGTGCAAGTAGAATCCCATTTTAATCTAAATCTAGCCCTATATATTTAGGTGTATTCCTGTGTACTAACGTACATTTTTGCTTTATTTACTATGAATACCTCCCTGGAATAAAGGGTTTTGGGCAGTAGGGCAATGTGCTTGTTGCCATGGTTTCCTGCAGAGCAGTCCAGCACCTTGCTAAGCAGTCAAGTGCCTTACTTAGTCAGCAAGTACTTGTTGCATATCCGACTCATGCCAAGCACTGTGGGTATGGTGGGTATCAAGTGTAGCAACACATGACCCACCCCTGTTCTTCAGGAACTTATAAAGTCTGATTGGAAGAGTTGGAAAGGCATTGTCGTTTTAGTGGGGTTATTTTATGTAACCTTATTATGTTTCTTTCTTTTTTTCTTACTGTGTTTCTATAGAGCTCTGGTGGCACAGTGATTAAGCAATCAGCTGTTCACCAAAAGTTTGGTTTGAACCTGCCAACCATTCTAAGAGAAAGACATAGCAGTCTGCTTCCTCACGGTGTGCAGCCTCGGAAAGCCTGTGGGGTAGTTCTCTGTTCTGCGGGTGGGATTCCCCTCAACAGCAGTGATTTCGGGTGTTTGGACTGTGTTGTTAATGTTAAAATAACACCAAAGATGACAAAGGGAGCTCCTCTCAGTGAAATGCCATGCTTCTAAAGTACGGAATTGATAACTGTAGCGTCATTATGAATTATTTTTTTATTTGTGTCTGTACAAAATACCTTTTTTTTTAACTCTGTTGCTGAGACTAGAAGCCAATTAGAGAACAGTAAACATGGGGAAATAATGTAATTTATTTTCTTGGTGTATGATTTAGGCAGTTTACATTCCCTGCTAATAAATAAATTACTATCCAACCCTAATGAATCACCCATTAAAAATTTTAAAATAAATTTTAAGATGTTATCAAAGGAAGTTTCTTAATAGTCCATAATCCTGCCACCCTCATTTTTCATATTCTTTTCCAGTGTTTTCCTCTATCTGTACATGATATTTTGTGATTGAATCAGAGTGTATATAATTTTTTCCATTTATCACATTATTCATAAACCCTCTCTCTATTTTTACTAGGCACAGCTTTCCCCCCACTATTTTTATTGGATTATAAAATAATCTGTCCTATCCTATGATTCTACTACACCATCAGTGTTCCCTTATGGGTATTTGGATATTAAATTGCGTACTTTTTTTATTGTGAAAATACAGCACACAGCTGTATTTTATATATATACATATACATATATTTGGGATGTTTTGCTGGTTTTAGTTATTTCTCTAGAATAACATGCACAAGACTGTTGTTACAAAGGAATAAAGGACAGAAGCAATATTATGGCTCTCACTATACTTCACCAGCACTTGAAACCAATTGCCAAAAAAGTGCTTTCCCTCCAAAGAAAGAAACTATATGTAATGTTAAAAGTTTTTTTTTTCCCAACAGATAAAAATTTTATGAGTTTATGTTTTGAACAAGTTCAGAGTTTATGAGGAATACCATGTCATGTACTCAAATATCATTATAGCCGAAAATTTAAATTACTTTGGAAATCGCTTTTCTGTGTAGTTTATTACTTTATGAGACATGAATGCCAAATTCTTGTTTCAAAGAATCAGAAGAACTTGTGGGAAAGCTATGTAAACTCTATGCTTTCTTTTCCCTCGGCTAAAACAAGGGTGATGAGAAAACTTCTCTGTAGGCTTGTTGGGATCATTAGGATAGTTATATGTGGTGCTTAGCACAGTTTCTGGTACTTGATAAGAATTTAATGTTGGCTGCTGTTAATAAAATAGCTGCTATTAAAACATACATACACAATCTAGGGATTCTGCATCTCTTTAGAAGTTTTTAAAAATGGGATTCTACCAGAATGTGGGTGTGTCTGTTTGGCTGAGAGCTTTCCCTGGAGTTCGTCTATGACAATGGAACTTTATGTTGTCCCATAGATCTGTAGCAGTTCTTTGCTGTGACAACCCAGGTAATTAATGACACTACCACTCTCCACTCCAGGAAATCATTTTTGTTGTGCTGATTTTGTTGACAGATGTTAACAGTCCTGGTCAGTAAACAGTGCTACACTTGTGATTGCCATTAGCTGCTGCTTTGTGCCCCCCAGGGACATTGCCAGCACTCTCTGAGAATGTCCAGATGATCCAGCACTGCCTCTGATACACTTGCAGCACGAAAATGCTCTATTCCAGCGGCTGCACTGTCCTGGGAAATTGAGTGAGACAGAATATGATTATCTGTAGTTTTCAAATGTGTTCCAGAGAAATTTACAAAGGAAGAATGGAGTAAGAAATTTCAAAATTACCATTAAAAAAGGCTTAATTCTGAATTTGAGTACTTTACATCTTGTTTTTCCCTCCTTCAGCCTGGAGATGTCTCAATCAGTTGAGTCTGCATATAAAAATGCACTGTTGAAAGTTCTGTTAGTAGAATTGCTAATAACCGTGATCCTGGTGTAAGGGCTTTAGAAGTCCATCATCCATCCAATCTGCACTGAGCTTTGACAGTGTCATGCAGAATTCTGGCGATGATGAGAAAGTGGAGCTCCTCCTCCCAGTCTCCTGCTTTTGCAAGGCTCTAAGATCTAGAAATGGGATCCGTAGGCAGCTGCATGGTGCCTCTTAACGTTGAGATATGTGCTCTTTTTAAGTTTTACTTCCTAATCTGCCCTTGAGATTGTGCTACTGGTGTCATACTAACACCAGCCCTAGTACAAACCAAAGGAGGCTAATTCTTACACTCTCCTTTCTCCTACAGATGATCCCAGCCCTAGACTCAGTGCACAAGCTCAAGTTGCTGAGGATATCCTGGACAAATACAGGAACGCGATTAAACGAACCAGCCCCAGTGAAGGAGCAATGGCAAACTATGAAAGTGCAGGTGATAATCATGATAAAGATTTGAATGGTATCTTTTGTATCACACTGATAAAGGTAATCTGAATTTAAAATAGTCTTTAAAAGAAAGAAGAGCTAGGGGACTCTGTATTTCAAACCAAAGCAAATAAAATTCAGTTGATGTCAGCTCTCTACACTAGATGTAGGTATGTGCAAATGTTCAAACCAGATGTTCAAATGCCTCAGAGTTGTCATCCCGTAAGTCTGGGGTGACCGACTTAGGGGAAGTTGGGGCATAGAGGGTTTTTCCCCCTATTGTCTACCAAAGTGTAACTTTATCTTGTTTCTTTCTTTCTTTTTTTTATCTTTTATCTTGTTTCTTACACTCAGTATACAAATGGACACAGACTCTTAGGACAGGTTATCCATTGTTGCTCAGTACCTAATTTTAGAGAATTCTGCTTTCTTTATAGTGGAATGCTGAATAGTTGGTTAGAAAGAAGGGTATAGTCACTAAGGTAAATTAAGTAGAAAACAAAAGTATATAAAAGTATAAGTAGTATACTATATGTATATTCTATGCATGAACACTACTATGTATGTATAAGTAGTATACTCTATGCATGAATGTGCATAGAGTGTCCCTTGGAAGACTCCATAAGGAGTGGGGGAGACATGAGGTATGGGAGACGGGAGTTGCTATCAAAGAGTTCAAGAAGAAGAAAGTGTATTGAAAATAATGAGGACAGCAATTGTACAATTAGGCTTGATTTAATGGAACTATGGGTTACAGTCATATCTGTGAGAGCTCCTAATAAAACGTGAAAAAGGAAGAAAGGAATATAGTCATAGGAGTTGACTCTGAGGGGGACTCCTCGGGATAAAACAGGAAGGACCCAGGGAAAAGGAGAACTTCCCTCTCCATACTTCTGATTCTCTTGAAGTTTAAAATACTAAAAAAAAAAATTGTAAGAATAATACAATAAAGATCCTTTATAGCCACTTCCCATACTTAATACTTTCCTAAAGCTTCAAAATTAAATGGTTATTTAAGAATCAGAAATATATTTTCCTACGTAACTATAATATCTTTACTACCTTTTGATTATTTGTGTGTGTATTATTTACACATAATTGATTAATTAAAAACATAACAACTCTGGACCCATCAATCTACCTTTGCCGCATTGGTGTCCCTGGCTCATTGATAGGTAATGTAAGAGCCCTTGTCAGAAGAACCAGGATACCTGAGTGCTGTTCTACCTTAGTAACTTGCTAACCTAGGAATTTACAGCAAGTCCGTTTTTAACTGGGTGGAATTCCATGTCTATAAAATGAGTTAGAAAAGTAATTTTTGAGGTCCCTTTTAATTCTGAGTTGAGTAATTCTGGTTATAGAGTATTTATTTTATTGATACAGACTTTAATTGCTTTGATCTAGCCTTGCTTTAAGAAGCAAACT
This sequence comes from Echinops telfairi, assembly GCF_000313985.2. NCBI lineage: Eukaryota > Metazoa > Chordata > Mammalia > Afrosoricida > Tenrecidae > Echinops > Echinops telfairi. Next base: position 51,812 of record NW_022103929.1, on the reverse strand, counting down.
AGTTTTCTCAAAATAATTATCTCTTTATTGTTGCTGTTGATAATGTAAACACATTTAAGTGCTTGCAGGGTTTTTTTGTTTGTTTAACTGTTATTCTATAATGCATTTCTAACTTGTTGGTAAGTTGCTTTGAATGTTTACTAGTGATAACCTGGCCCTCCTTTTGGGGGCATGATTTGTTTAGAAGTGATGGGTGATGGTGAAAGTGCACATGATTCTCCTCGTGATGAAGCTCTGCAGAACATCTCAGCTGATGATCTCCCAGACTCTGCGAGCCAAGCAGCCCACCCTCAGGATTCAGCTTTCTCTTACAGGTATATTTCTTCTAGGATTTACAGATTGTATGTGGATTTGGATTTTTACCACTGCTGTAGTCACTTCAAGTCAAGTGATTGATTCACTTAATAAATGTTTAGGAAGCAGGAAGATAAACATGAAATGCCTTCTTTTTAAAACAAGCTTTAGGTGTGAGTGTCATCTATCAAAGATTTAGCTTGGGGCTAATACACTTACATGCCTCATTAAATGAAATAAGTGGCAATGCTTTGCTCATCCAAAGCTACCAGCAGGAGTGAAGACTGTTAGGGGATAACTAAGGTGATTAGGAGACACATTTTTGACTAACCCACTGACTAGTAAACCGATAGGAGCCCTCTCAGCTTGTCATCCCTCTCATGCCCAGGGCATGCCTTTCTATCTTTCACAAGGCTCGAGAAGGAAAATGACTTTAGGAGCCTTTGTTTCATAGGAAACCTCTGCTTCCTCTACCAAACAATTTCATTTTAAGAAATAACACCATAATTGCTTGTGGCTGTACCAAACCTTTTCTCTATCTCTGTTGCTCTTAAGGTCTTTGTTCTTTATAGGTATTTTCAAACACGAATAAAAATGGAAGAGTATAATGAACCACATATGTCCCCATATTATTTTAACGCAAACTCCAAAGAGCATGTTATATGATTCATTTACAAGTATTGTAAAGCTTTGCTTTTTTTTTTTTTTTTCTATAGTAAAGTTAGTGGGGATGAGAAAAAGTATCTTTGTTTTCCAACTATGACTGGTAGCATTTTGCTGAACTCACCAGCTCACTTTATCATTGTATGTTTTATAAGAACCTTTGCAAAGTAGATGAATGTTATACGTGATTAGCTTGACTTCTAAATTACTCTTAATTATAAAACCAATAGGGAAAAATTTTGAGCCAGTCAGATTAGGTAGACAAGTATACCTTTTTGCAAAGGAAGAGTGAACTCTGCCCCATTCTCTAAGACATTAGGCTCCTTCCTTTAAATGGTGGACTTGGGCATCTAAAGAAGCTCTAGTTCCTGGTCCACAGCACCAGAAAGGGCCACACGTGATGGTAGATTAAAGCCTCCATTGTTCTCAGGGGAAGAGCTGCCGTGTGTGGAAGAAAACATTTGGGTTTTTTTTTTTTGATTCTTTATTTAGGATTGTGTAAATATATATATTTTAAAAATAATTTTATTGGGGGCTTGTACAACTCTTTTCACAGTCCATACATACATCCATTGTGCCAAGCACATTTGTACATTTGTTGCCATCATCATTCTCAAAACATTTACTTTCTGCTTGAGCCCTTGGTATCAGCTCCTCATTTTTTTCCACTCCCTCTCCGCTCCACCCTCCCTCATGAACCCTTGATAATTTATAAATATTATCTTACACTGTCCGATGTCTCCCTTCACCCACTTTTCTGTTGCCCATCCCCCAGGGAGGAGGTTATATGTAGATCCTTGTAATTGGTTCCCCCTTTCAACCCTCCCCTCCCTCTACCCTCCTGGTATTGCCACTCTCATTACTGGTCCTGAAGGGATCATCTGTCCTGGATTCCCTGTGTTTCCAGTTCCTTTCTGTACCAGTGTACATCCTATGGTCTAGCCAGATTTGTAAAGTAGAATTGGGATCATGATAGTGGTGGTGGTGGGGGGTTGGGGTGGGAGGAGAAAGCATTAAAGAACTAGAGGAAAGTTGTATGTTTCATTGTTGCTACACTGCACCCTGACTGACTCTTCTCCTCCCCGCTACACTTCTGTAAGGGGATGTCCAGTTGCCTACAGATGTGTCCTGGGTCCCCAATCCGCACTCCCCCTCATTCACAATGATTTGATTTTTGGTTCTTTGATGTCTGATCCCTGATCCCTTCTACACCTCGTGATCACACAGGCTGGTGTGCTTCTTCCCTGTGGGCTTTGTTGCTTCTGAGCTAGATGGCCGCTTGTTTACCTTCAAGCCTTTAAGACCCCAGATACTTTATCTTTTGATAGCTGGGCACCATCAGTTTTCTTCGTCACATTTGCTTATGCACCCATTTGTCTTCAGTGATTGTATTGGGAAGGTAAGCACACAATGATAAGATTTTTTGTTCTTTGATGCCTGATAACTGATCCCTTTGGCATCTCATGATCACACAGGCTGGTGTGCTTCTTCCATGTGGGCTTTGTTGCTTTTGAGCTAGATGGCCGCTTGTTTACCTTCAAGTTTTTAAAGCCCTAGATGCTATATCTTTAGTCGGGCTCCATCAACTTTGGAAGAAAACATCTTATGAAGGTCTGTCCCACCACCAGTGGATACCATTGAGGAGTGTGGGCAGTTAAAACTTAAAGGGAAACAGGTTTGGGTTCAACACAAAAACTTGCAAGCAGCAACACAATAGAAAAGGCTTATTGTCAGGTGCCCACCTTGTCTGGTGGCAAGTCAACATTTCTCAGGGGATGTGGTAGAAAGGATTCTATTTTTTCTTCGGTGATAGTGGATCTGATGACTTCTCTGGTCCCTTCCAAATGTTACATAATAGACTTTTCTGACTCTGTGTGTGTGTAATGGCAATTTTGGTAAGATTACTATCTTTTTAAAAAAGATTTTTAAAAATCGTTTTATTAGGGGCTCATACAACTCTTATCACAATCCATACATACATCAATTGTGTAAAGCACATTTGTACATTCATTGACCTCATCATTCTCAAAACATTTGCTCTCATATATCTAGCATAGAGCTCAGCATATCATAGAACTTCAGAAAGGTTTTGTAGCTTGATTAGTACTGGGTCTTCCCAAAATGATCTCTACTCAGAGCCTTTTACAACCTTGCTTACAGTAACTAGAAATCCTGTTCCTTTAAGTGAAATGTCCATAGTTAAAAATTCTCTTTGTTCCTGAGGTATAGCATATTATAGAGTAAATATAGTTTTAAATTGTAGCCTTCTCTGGATAAGGAGATGAATTTACTAACATTATTAGGTTTTAAAATATATTTTATAAATCATTCTTCAGAGATGCAAAAAAGAAACTGAGGCTTGCACTTTGTTCTGCGGACTCGGTTGCTTTCCCAGTGCTAACTCATTCACGGAATGGTTTGCCAGACCACACAGACCCAGAAGGTAAGTTGCTGCTTGGCAGTTTATATGTTCGTATAGGTTAAGCCATATGAAATTGTCAGTACTTGACTGCATTTAGTCGGTATAGTAAATCTATATGGTTCAGTGTCATGTATTTATATTAGCATCAGCTAAGGACATTTTGAGTATTGATGGTTCATGAATTGGTTCTGTAATTAAATAGTCCTGTAAATGGGAGTGGTCTTATAGCTAATGGTTCTGACAATGAACATTTAGAGCTGTAAGCTGAGGTGTTAACATACAGCCTTGTTAGACCATGGAAATACTCAAGAGTTAACAGGTTTCTTCTTGTTTTTTGCTTGTTTAGACAATGAAATTGTATGTTTCTTAAAAGTTCAAATAGCTGAAGCAATCAATTTACAAGATAAAAACTTAATGGCACAACTTCAAGAAACCATGCGGTGTGTGTGCCGCTTTGATAATAGGACGTGTAGGAAACTGCTGGCATCGATAGCTGAGGACTACAGGTAATTGACTCCATCTGGCTAGCCCTTAGACCTAAATTGGTTGTTTTTATATCTTCATCATTATTGAAGAAAGGAATCTAGGCTTACTAGAGAGTGGTTGGCAATGTTTACCTGAATATAGATTTCCAAGGGACACATTTATTTGGTTGTTTAGTGTAAAAAAATAGTTATAAATTAGGTGCTTTTTGTAATAAAGTAATGCACTTTATTTCATTCAGCTCTGGACTAAAGCAGCTTCAGCAAAGAGGCATGTCTGTGTGTTGTGAGGCCCAGAGAGGATAAGATAGTCTTTTTTTCAGGAGTGATGGGAAAGACCTGGACCAGAGAATCAGAAGTAGGGTGAGGAATGCTACCCTTTGTTGCCTTTGCAAATGGTTATATGGGGAGAAACTAACTGAGGTACTTTGGAAGTCAAGAGGCGTCACAGAGCATAAGTGCTGTGATGATGGTTGTATTTAGATTACCAGCAAGTTATCGGTGCTGAATGTTTGTGACCTAGTGGTATATTAATGTAGATTTTGCTCAGAGTAATTTTTTGTAGCAGTCATTGCCCTGGTAGGGGAGATTATGCTCCAATATAAAATAGACCGTCTATGCAAAGGGGCTTAGAAACATTTGGTGAGTTAGGCAGCTAAGTGGTCAGCTCAGTAGATAATATTCTTCACAATCATGCAAGATGATTCCATTTCTAGAGCTGTCAGCCTCATTTAGTCTTGTGGAAAATTAACTGGAGCCTGAAATGCCAAGTTTTTAAAATCAAAGTTTATGAAATAATTTTCCATAGAAAATGTCTTTCAGAATCTCCCCTCCCCCCACACTTTAGGAAAAGGACCCCATATATTGCTTACCTAACTCGTTGTCGACAAGGACTGCAGACCACCCAGGCTCACCTGGAAAGGCTGTTGCAAAGGGTTTTGCGGGACAAGGAGGTGGCCAATCGATATTTTACTACTGTCTGCGTGAGGTTACTGCTGGAGAGCAAAGAAAAGAAGATTAGAGAATTCATTCAAGGTAACCAAGTGTCTCTTCAGCCATGTATTGAAAAGATTTTAGAAATTTTTTTTGTTTCAGCACTTACACACCTTAGAACATCTTCTAAAATGCCCACAGTCATTTTATGGGTTCATAATAATTAAACTTGGATGTTAAACATTGTCCTGAATTGAATATCCAGTTCAAAATGCAGAAATTGGTAAAATTTTAGATCTATGATTTTTTTTTCTCGTTTAAAAGAATGTTTTAGGAGGAGCAGCGAGGGAGGAAAATTATTTTTGTAACAAACCCTTTCTCTTCAATTTTTACATGTATTTCTACTTTTTGTTTGTTTTAATGATTTGGCTCCACATGCTTTTTTATGCACAAACAATAATTAATAATATATGTATAGCAGTGTATATTACTCATGAATACATTGACCATGCATCTTCTCTTAAAATAAACCAAATCCATATATATAGTAGGTTTAAAATTATGGTATCTCCCTCACTAGTGATTAAAATTATTTTTATAACTTAATTTTATTCAGCTAACTTAAAATTTTATGATTTTACACTGGAGACTTTCAGAAACTCACAGCAGCTGATGATAAAACTGCTCAGGTTGAAGACTTTCTGCAGTTTCTTTACGGTGCGATGGCTCAGGACGTCATATGGCAGAATGCGAGTGAAGAGCAGCTTCAGGATGCTCAGCTGGCCATTGAGCGTAGTGTGATGAATCGGATTTTCAAGCTTGCGTTCTACCCTAATCAGGATGGGGACATACTTCGTGACCAGTGAGTGCTGCTTTATTCAATGCTCCTGTTGCAGCTCCAAATTTTAGGCAAGCTACACAGGAGAGTATCTGATACTAAAAGAGATTGCACCAGTTACTTTCCACCCATCAGACTGACAAAAATGATACACCCAGTGCTCTCAGGAATGTGGGGAATTCGACTTAAAGGAAAATAAACCAGTATGACCTTTTGGGAAGGTGGCATGGCTTTTTAAAATTCTGTCTAAAGTGGTCTTGTCTTCCCTTCTTCATGTGATTAGTTCTTATCCTTCATATCTTGATTCAAGCATCACTTACCGAATATACTTGAGTATAAGCGAGCCCGAATATCAGCCGAGGCACCTAATTTTACCACAAAAACAGCATTAAAAATGTGCTGAAAAATTCGACTTATACACAAGTATATACGGTAATTAGGGAAAGTTCCTTACTTTTTTTCTTTTTCCTTTTTTTCCCCCTCCCTTCTTTACCTTTTTGATCAAATGAAATCTCTTGTTAACAACTGTCAGGCCTGTGTTCCTTTATTAGTGCTTGCCATGGTTACAGTTTTACATTTCCTTGAGTCACAGCTTCCCAAGCCAGCCTTATTGATATTTTAAGTCAGATAGTCCTTTATTGTGGGGGGCCTTCTTGGACATTGAAGGATAATTATACTAGATGACAGTAATACCTTCCCCAAATTGTGACATCCAAAAAATGCCTCCAGACATTGCCATTGTCCTCTGGGGACAAATTCATCCCTGTTCTTGAGAACTATTAGTTTGTGTGAGCATATTTTGGATCTTGACAGCTAATATAAGGGTAATTTAAGGTATTGCCACAAAATCATAGACACTTTTATATTTGAAAGTATCCAAATGTGAAGCTCTGGTTTCTTACTTGGGTCTATGCATTCAGAAGGTGGTGTTTTCCTCTCTCTAACCCGTCCTCAAAGAATTCTGAGCTTTTCCCATTACGCCGTATCAAAGCAGCAGTTTTAGCATTCTCCAGGGGCCCAAATCATGTTTCTCAAATTTGGGGGAACAAAAAGAAGTCTGAAGGGGTAAGATCAGGATGGATGGGGGTTCGGTTTCCTAATAAAAGCCTTGTAGGACAGCCCTCGATGCCCTCAAAAAATAAGTAGTTACATGGTTGTGATGGGAAAAAAAATTCTTCAGTGCAATTTTCTAACATTTTTCTCATAAATGTAGTTTTAAATTTGCTTAAAGCTTTTCCATAATGTCTCCATATTATCCTCTGTCCTTTGAGGAAACCTTTGCGGCCTCCAAACAGTAATCCTAACCTTCTGTGCTGGCATGTTACATGGATTTAAATGAGCCAGCAGATTACCTTGGAAGCCTTTTTTAAAAAAATAGGAACTTTTTTTTGAAGGCACCCTAAGGAAACTAAGGCACGTCTATTACTAAGAGAATTAGTCTGCTCCGATTCACTGATCACAGAGACATGTTTAAACATGCTTTGTGTGGATGAGATTTGTGCATGTATAAACTGGAATCCTAATAAATACTTTTGGACATACTGTCACAATGCTTATTAATATATAGTAATAAGTCGTTTATATTTTACTATAAGAAATATATAGGTATGACAAAATACCAATTTATAAACTATCAAGGGCTCATGAGGGAGGGGGGAGCGGGGAGGGAGGGGAAAAATGAGGACCTAGTGTCGGGGGTTTAGGTGGAGAGAAAATGTTTTGAGAATGATGTACAAATGTGCTTTACACAATTGATGTGTGTATGGATTGCGATAACAGTTGTATGAGCCCCTAATAAAATGTTAAAAAAAAAAAGAAATATCTAGAATGGGATGTGGATTATATCTTAATAAAATAAGGACGTGGTTTTGTTTCAACCCTAAGGAGCTTTGGTGGCATAGTGGTTACACATTGGGTCTTGAACTTCAATGTCAGCAGGTTGAAACCATCAGTCACTCATTGAAAGAAAGATGAGCCTTCTACTCCCATAAAAAGTAAACAGTCTTGGAAACTCACAGGGCCAGTTGTACTCGGTCTTTAAGGTCACTGTGAGTTGGAATCAACTGCATGGCAGTGAGTTAGGCCTTGTTTTCTCTTCAGAGTGTGAGTCTAGGGCTTAAGATAGGAGGTATGAAGTGGGACATTTAAACTACTTCCTGTGAAGAGCAGCCTTGAAGTAGATTATTCCTTCCTACGCCTCTGTGGGAGGAGCCCTCTTGGCATACATGGTGAACTGCTTACTACAAGTCAGCAGTTTAAACCTAAGGGGAGACGTTGAGGCTGTCTACCTCCATAAAGATTTATAAGCTCACTCACCCTTTGTAGGACCTCTATGAGTCAGGATTGAGATATGTGGAGCTTACTTGTTATTTTTTTGTTTTTTCCCCCTCTATGGCATTTTTGTGGGTTTTGTAGAGTTGGAGAGTCAAGGTGTTCTGGAAGCCAGGAAAACCAGCTTGGCCTCTGCTGCTGATCCCTTTGTGGTCTTAGGCAAATTCCTCTGCTTTTTCAGCATGATTATTTTCACATGTAAAATCATCAGGCGGATGTTCTCAAGAGTTCCTTTTCCATCTGAGATCTTTGGTTTCTGGCTTTTGATCCCTCTGTTTCCTCTCTGCTTATTTATTAAATAAATAGTGTGCCCAAGGACTGGGCTAAGGATTCTACTCATTTCTCATTTGGAATATGTCTCGTCATGGAAAGTAGACGACTCACACCTCTCTGTGCCCTCAGCATTTCTAAGTAGGTCATAAGTATGAGACTTTTCTAATACATATAGAGTACATACAGTCTCAACTATAATTGTAGCTTGGCGTTAGATATAAGTCTAAAATGATCTTAATGTTTTGAAAAAACCAAACATTTTTCTGTATCTGAAATGTATATTTATTTGTGTGTGTGTGGTTGCTTTCAGGGTCCTTCATGAACATATTCAGAGATTGTCTAAAGTAGTGACTGCAAATCACAGAGCTCTTCAGATACCAGAGGTAATTTGAGTTTATATAACCTGGTGATATTACTAACTAAAAGTTACTTGGTTTACCATATATTTCCAAGTTTTCAAGGAACTAAATTAAAAATTTTTTTTTAAGCTTACCTCAGCGGACTCATGTTGTACTTGTCCTTTTGTGCTTGACTTACTTTGCTTAGCATGATTTCCTCCAGTTCTTCCCTTGCAGTGATGTGCTTCATTCATTCATCACTGCTTTTTAGCCATGCGTAGTACTCCATTGTATGCATGTACCACAGCTTTTTAATCCACTCATTAGTTGATGGAAATTTGGGTTGTTTCCAACTCCTTGCAATTGTGAACTGTGCTGCAATGAACATTGGAGCACAGATGTCTGGCCTTGGTTTGTTTCTTGCCTCTTCTGGGTATATGCCCACCCAGTAGGGGGATTGCTGGGTCATATGGTAGCTCAATTTCCATCTGTTTTAGAAATCGCCAGATTGATTTCCATAGTGGCTGTACATACTTACAGGTCCACCAGCAGGGGATGAGAGCTCTTGTCTCCCCACAGCCCCTCCAACACCTGTTGCTTTCTGATTTTTTGAATTGAGCTGTCTTTGAGGGTGTTAGGTGGTACCTCATTGTTGTTTTGATTTGCATTTCTCTTATGGTTAAAGATCGGGAACATTTTCTCATATGTTTGTTGGCCATTCGGATTTCTGCCCCTGTGAAGCTTCTGCTCAGGTCCTGTGCCCACCTCCTTTTGGTGGGCAATTAGTTTTTTTCATTTTGGAAGCGAGCAAAGTATTGTAGATTTTAGTAATGAGTCCTTTTTCTGATGTGTCATTGCTAAAGATGTTTTCCCAGTCCGTGGACTCTCTTATTACTACTCTCGGTGAATTCTATCAATGCACACAGGTGTTTTATCTTCAGTATATCCCATTTGTCAATTTGTGCCTGCTTTGTGTTTGTGTCCTTCCCTATTTCTGATAGCCTATGTATTCCCTGTGCCAAAGTTCTCAAGTTGGTCCCAATTCCCTCATTGATGGCCCTAATAGTTTGGGGTTTAACTTCAAGATCTGTGATCCACCTTGAGTTTATTCTTGTGCATGGAGTGAGAATAAGGGTCTTGCTTCATTTTTCTGCAGGTAAATATCCATTTTTTCCAGCACCACTTGTTAAAAAGGGCATCTGCTTCCCATTGGATATTTTTTTGGGCCCTCTAAATTAAAATTTTAAAACACCATTTGTAATAGATGTAATTCACTCTAACCATAGCATTCCTTCAGCTGAACTTCCCTGTCCTGAAGAGGGTCCTTGGTAGTGGACCAGCATTGAGGCATCCCACCCCTGAAGCTACTCTGCATGCAGGCAGCTCTGCATTGGTGCTTTTGTCATGGGGATTCTGCAGAGACTTCCCATTTGAAGAAGGGTTCCCATGGCACTCCATGGAGGGTAGAAACCACTGTCACAGAGACAGAACTGAACCTGTCAGGTGGATTCAAAATTACTTCTTTTGTCACTGATACACTCAGACTTGTATCTCTAACATAAAGAAGAAGGAAATGGGGAAATTTCAAGTATTTGAGTTTTCTGGTTTCATTAAAATTTTCAAAAATCTTCTTTTAGTTGTTTTAGCCCGTTTGTGTTTTTAGACTCAGCTACAAAAGTTCCATTCTTTTCTATTTAAGAAAGATTGGTTTGAATTTTTATGACCTCTAGGTTTGCTTTTAATATATTCTCTTTCTCTATTAAGGATATTTGCATTACTTTCTTTTTAAATGCAAAATAAATTATAGTTTGGAATCTGTTGTTCAGTCTGTGGTGAAATGGGGAGAACTGCAGCATGATGTTCCTGGAGAAAGGGAAAGGCCTGCCATGGAGTGTGGCTGCTACGAGAGTGAAGAATTGAATGTCTGTTTGTGGTCTCGAGTAGGTCTATCTCCGGGAGGCACCGTGGCCATCTGCACAATCAGAAATCAGGACCATAAGTGCTTACAAAACCCCCAGGGACAAAGTGCAGTGCATCCTGAGAATGTGCTCTACTATTATGAACCTCCTGAGCTTGGCCAATGAAGACTCTGTCCCTGGAGCAGATGACTTCGTCCCCGTTTTGGTATTTGTGTTGATAAAGGTGGGTCCCTTACTTGCCTTTCTGAGTGGGGTGGTGCAAGGGCTTCATATGCTATTAGAGACCTTGGCTTTTTTCCAGCCTTCAAGCTCTCAGGTTAGGCATATATTCTTATAATTCTTTTTTCTCAATTTAATTATTTTTAGAGCAGTTCTTAATGTTTGCAGTATTTCTGCAACCTAGCCTCTTAGAGTTAGAACCCTATATGATGGGTTTGTGATCTGTCCCAGCTCCTCCTCTGCATCCCTGCTCTTTTCGCTTCCACACGGTATCGTTAACATTGCAGAGCCCATCGAATCTTGTTTTAAGGAAAAGCCTTGAGCTTGCCCTCTCTTCATGTGGAAGGGGTGGGGGTGGGGTGTGTGTGGGTGGAATCAGGACACATTCTGTGTTACCTCTTGAAACTGAATATGTTACCATTTTTGTTACTTCTGTCTCAAAGTTGATACTCTCAGCTGATCCTCTAGGACTTCTTTTCCGATTCAACCCATTTGCATGCAACATTTATTTCCCTACTACATTTATTTCCTGGAACTCGGGCATGTTGAGTAAAACCATTGAGAATAATCCAGCCTCCTGAGGTCCAGTGTAAAGTGCCTGGCGGGGATAGAAAGCTCTAGATCAGCAATGATGAAACCTGTGTTGCCTTCCTATTATACTATAGCTACTCATGATGGCTGGGGTTCAAAATTACTTGTAAAAGAATTTGAATGATGATCTGAAGGTAAAGTGATTTTATCAATTAGTCTGACTAATTGAATCCTTTTTGATTTTCCCCTTTTTAGGCAAATCCACCTTGTTTGTTGTCCACTGTCCAGTATATCAGTAGCTTTTATGCCAGCTGTCTGTCTGGAGAAGAGTCCTATTGGTGGATGCAGTTCACAGCTGCAGTGGAATTCATTAAAACCATTGATGACCGGAAGTGACCAAGATCAAGGCCCACCAAAGCAGCAGACTATATATTAGTTGGGCAAATCGTTTTCAGAGGAAATTTACCAGCTGCTTTGAAGGCTGAAGATTGCTTTTGTATAATATTGTACAGCACTCAGACATTTAAAAACAGATCTTTACTAAACAGATTAATGAGCTATCAAGCAGGTTTTCTTTGGGCTCTTTTCCTTTCAGAGTTGCATAATTTGTGACTTTTTTTGTCCACCCAGTAGAGACTGAATAGCACTGCAAAAAGGGACCACATTTTTCAGGTATTTTAAAATATTATAAAACAAAAAGTCTCTTAGGAAATTCCTAGATATCTCCATCCATGGATACACATTCTTTCCTTTTCTTTAAAAAAAAAAAAACAACTTAAAAAGGAACAGTACACCTCTTAAGATACCATCTAATTTGTGTGCATCTGATGGAAGGAAAATGCCGATTGCACTGAGGAATGTAGTAATGGTGACATTAGTGGCATTATCTATAAATGCACTCAACTAAATAGAAAAGATACGAAGGAAATGTAAATATAATATATATTTATATTTGATGTATTAAGGACATCTTCAGATTCTAATAAACAAGGGATGTTTCTGGAAATAGGTTGTAAACATACCCTCTTGTGAAATGGTTGCCTTGACAAAGTTAAGCTGAGCTTAAGAGCAAATAATAATAATACACACAAGTATTTATTAAAGTGTAATACAGTATATAGAATTTTCTTGGTGTGGAGTCTGATATGCAGGGCTGGCTTTGATGAGGAGGATAAAAATTGCTGAGTCGGCCACTCAGGCAGTGCTTGCCCTGGATGTTTTGAGCCTGAACATGGGTGATAGTCTTTTCATCACCATGAATTACATTAAAAGGAACAATAGCTAGCTAATACTTTATTGCGGTACTTCTCATCTGAAATATTAAACACACCGTAGAAACCCCAAACAGAGCTCCTTACAAACCTTTAATTGTAATATATTTTTTGATGATTATTCACATTGAAGGAATTCAGGAATTCAGTGAATGTCATTTTTTTAAAAACTAATTTGTATTGTCTGCTCTAGTGACACAGGTTTTACTAGTGATATACTATTTTAATCAATCATACTATTCTTATGAAAAAAAAGTCTATTTTGGCAGGTTTTTGTGCCTTTATTTCCCTCTTCTGGAAAAAAACAAACAACAGTGTATGTTTCAGTAGTTTGGTTTTTCTTCTGTATGAGTAATGAGTCCAGGAATAGGTTTGGTGCCCAAGGAAATTTGCCACAAGGCACACGGACGCTTCAAGCACAAGTCTTGACTGGTTTTACTTTGTATGTTTCTCAAACAGTTTACTCATTGGCTTCTTTTATATCAATCTCAGTCCTACACTTTGAATCCTTGTTGCTGGCTCCACCCTTTTCCAGGGACCTGTGACCTGTGAGGAGCATCCAGGAGCAGGTGGATGCAGAGGCTGCCGGTGCCCTCCCTCAGCTCTGTTTCCTAACACCTAAGGAACCTCACGAAGCTGCGTTTTCTTTATGACTTTACTTTTCCTCGTTCATTTATCTTAAGACATCAAGTTGAATAGAAGTGTGGGTGTGGTTTCTGCTTTTTAGGAAGATATAAAAATTTAACCAGTACTACAATACATTCTTTTGAATGTTAGGTCAAGAAATTGGTGTAGAGAGTTTTGTTCATCATGGGGTGTAACTGTCCAACTTGCCGAGCAATTTCAATCAAATCCCATTAGAAATACTCTATAAGACAGACTGTATGTCATGATTTCTAAGGCCTAGATAATAGGCCATCAACATATCATAACAATAAATGTTAACGGAAAACTTGGAATAGTTGGAATTCATTGTAATGGAATTTAACTTGTAAGTCAATGAGAGATTTGTTTTTTCTTCCACAATGGTTGCTAAATCTATTCGATTTGATCACAATGGAAATAAATATGAAGATTTGGACTTTGCACAGGGCTCTGGATGAGACTAGTGGTGCTTTGGGGGTGCATAAGGCTACACCCACTGGCAGGAGATAGGAGTGGATTTTGAGCTAGTGGTGAGGGCAGAACCCTGGAGATTTGGTGTCAGAATTGTGCGCTGAGGTAGGTGCTTGGGTCTCAACTCAAGTGTAATGTTTTAAGGGGCAGCAGATTTCCCTCTGAAAAGCCTGTTGGCATTAACCACACAATTTATTTGATCTCATGGCAGGATTTCATGTAAAACTGATTTTGTATGAAGTGACAACTGCACGGCAGTGGAGGTGGTGTGTGGGATGGGAGTGAGTTGGTCTTTCTCTTTCTGGAAAGAATAGTTATTCAAATGTTTCTTACTAAGTGCCATCCCAGTACTGTGTTACATGAAGAATCTAGAACAAAAGTATAAAATCACCTATGGGGAACCTTCATTGAATGTGCAGATTATTGCTGATTAAAGGAGATGTAGCCCAGCCCAAGGGAATCTTCTAAAATTAGCTCTACTGAAAAGGAAAAGCTATTTGTATTTTGTGTTAATACTCTTCCAGGTTACATAGTAGAAGTACAGGTGGAAGGTCGTCTTTCCTTATATTCCTTAAATCATTTAAAAACCTGATAAACATTTTGTTTGATTTAGGTCAAACCTCAGCCAGTTACTGCTTTCCCTTTTTAAAACCATGCTTACAAAAGCCAATTTATACAGGTAGGTAGCTATAGAATGAAAATTAGGCTTTCTAAGAGATTGAAAATCTATGTGATAACATGGTTTTTCTCTTCCCTTTGTGTTCTGGGAGCCTTCGTTAAGAATGGACACATCACTGTGGTGTGAAAACAGGAAAATCAAATCCCCGCAGGAGCAATGACGCCCAGACTCTCCAAGCCAGATTAGCTGGCTGTTCAGGCTATGCTCCCAGTTTGCTATTACTAGCCATGAGAATTCCAGTTTGGACCAAGTAAAGGTCAGCTAGGTATTTTTAAATGTTTAGGGTTTAAAAAGTATCTTATTTCATTGGCCATTAAGAGGGAAAGTAGGAACACGCTAGAAATTATTAGTGGATTGCCTAGAAGCAATAGAAATGTGGTGGAGTTCTCTTCTCTACCTTGGCTGTGTGCCCTCGACTTTCTCCTGCCTCTCCATTCAGTTTTTTTTTTCTTAAAGGGAAAATATTTTGCCTCTCATTTTCAGTGTGAGGGGAGGGTTCAGAAATAATCTTGAGGCTCAAGCAGTTTTTAATAAACAGATTGACAGTGTTGAGATAGTTTGAATGCCAAAATGTTTGAGAACTTTGCCAGATTAATAATTACGTAATATATGTTAGAATGTAGGTTACCCAAGAAGTAGGATGCCCAGAAATAGCTTTTTACCCTTGAGAACATGTGGGGAGTGAATATTGGGCTGGCTTCAGAGTTCAGTCAAAGTTGGTATCATTGAGCTCTGGCTTGTGGAGTTATGGGCCTGATTTATCTCTGGCCAGCCCACAGTCGGCAAAGATGAAGTCAAGAACCAGGAAGGCGTTTTCACGTGGGTCACGGCAGATGGTGTGGGCAGGGACTAACACGCCTTAAGAATTCACCTCTGCTGAGTTGATGATCTGTCTTGTGACTCATGCTCTTTGTGCTTCACCTACTTGAAAACTTTGTACTTAACTGCCTCTTGAAACTGGTCAGACCTTTAGACAAGCTGATGTTCACGAGCTTGCACTCTCTTGTATATGTACAGGAAACTCGCCCTGTCTCCTTTTTGTGAAGACTGATGTATGATGCCATTCTGTGAAACTGATTAAAAGGAGCGAGCCGTTTGATTCACTGGCGTGTATGTTTCCATCACCTTATTTTGTATTCAGAAGCACTTCTGAAAATTCCTTTGACTTTTTGAATACTACCGATGTTCTCCATAAATCTCATCTTCCTGAAGCTAAAGGTATTTGTTAAGTGTGGTGCAAGAAGGAACTAGGATTACCCAGCAGTTACTGATGAGGTGGTGGACTTTTCCTGTTTGAACCCAGCGAGCCCTTGAGTTGATAGCAGTTATTGGCTTTAGTTCTGAAAGCAAAAGTGTCACCATCCAAATTAAGATTTTCAGTGGACATTATGTTAATCTTTGTAGCTGAGGAACCTAGCATTTGATGAAGTGCGCAATCTCCTGGAGGCTGACTCCCTCTGCAGGATCCTGCCCCTGGTGGAGAGGCCCTTTCCCTATATTCTTGGCACTTCATCGAGAAGGAAAGGCTTGAAAACTATCAGGGCTCAGTCTCCCGCCCCCCCCCCCCCCCCCCCCCCCCAGCATTAAAATTAATGCCGTGACTTGCCTAAAACTGAAAATAGAACTCGGCTCTTTTTGGCAAACTCAGAATTGTATATATCTCGGGGATTTCTGTGATATTTCTGTCACGCAGCCCTTGGAGTCCCTGGCTGCTATGTAACACACTTGACTATTAACGGATAGGTTTCGCGTTTCTAGTCCACACAGAGGCACTGGAATAAAGGCCTGACAACCTGCCCCATGTTTCTCAAACTTTCTGTTAGAGTCACGTGCTGCCCTTGTTTGTCCTCCGGCCCCTGTTCTTGGGCAAGTGTGAGAAGCAGTCGAAGCTATTGGACCACCTGTACCATACACCTTGGGCTGTTTTGAAAACTATCCACTCGTGATCCCACCCCATGCCCACTGAATCAGGATTTCTAGTGTAGACCTTGGGAATCTGCATCCCTAGCAAACGTCCCAGATGCTCTGAGGCATACTAAAATGTGTAGTCTCATGCAGCCCATCCTATGAGAATGCATGGGGAAGGCTCTTCTAAAGAATGAAGAACTCTTACTGGACATCCAGTCCAATTGGTCCTTAAGGATAGTTTTTTATGTGCCTAAATACTCGTGTTTATAGTCTGATTATTTAAAACTATTTTTCACCTAATCTCATGGTCACCAAACATACATACCTGGGAGAAGCCGTGTTCAATGACATACTCAAGTTTCTATTTGAAAACAAGTTTGTGAAATCATTCTCATTATTGAAAAATGTAAGTGGCTGTCTCATTTATAGTTTGTATCCATTCTAAGTCAGTGTTCCATGTGGGAGAGCAGCATTGATTCCAGCAGCCACTCTGTAGCTGTTTGGCTCTGAGTGCAAGTTGGTCGCTTCTAATGCAGAACCTTCAGCAGCTTCAGTGTGCTCCCTATCCTGTTTCTGTTCCCCACAGTCAACATTTCCACTCCCAACTCCTGCATTTACCTCCCTCTTGGCCCACCTCACTTCCTGGTCCCTGCCCATCCTGCTTGTTGTCTTTGGTGGCTTCTTCATGACTGAAGTGAGGCTGCTGAGTGGGCACAAGCTGAGTGCGTGAAGGGAAGATGGTGAGGGGCCATTCCACTCAGTGCCTTGGGTGCTGCTCGCCAGCACAACACGGCAAAGTGGGCCCACACCAGCAAGCCGGCCCTAGGAGAGGTGGTTTCTTTTCCCCTTGGATCACTCTACTCTTAGCCCCCCACTCCCCAAATTTTCCTTTATTGTTGCTAGAAATACAACAAAAAAATACACCACTTCTACTGGTTCTACAAGTACAATTTGGTGACACTGATTACATTTCCTTGAATTGGCTAACCTTTCCTGCCCTCTTTTTGAGTTATTCCACCATAATAAACAATTTCACTGACCCACCCCTCCCCTGAGCCCTCTCTAATCTTTGTAGTTGTCAGTTTGATTCCATATGAACTCCTCCAGAACACTGCCATTGAGTCCATTCTGACTTGGGTTGATCCTATAGGACAGGACTGCTCCTTGTGGGTTTCTGAGACTTAATTCTTATTGCGGGGGTTGAAAGCCTTGTCTTTCTCCCGAAGAAGCACCTGATAGTTTCAAACTGCCAACCTTGTGGTTAGCAACCCAATGCATAACCAACCCACTGTGCCACCAGGGCTCCTGATTCCACATAGATACCTCTTAAAAGAGCACAATGATTAAGGCAGACCTTGGTTACTAGTTAAAACTAATGTTTATTTATAAGATTACTTTAGGTGATATTTTTAGATTAAAGTTAAAGATTATCTCAGGGAAATTTCAGGTATTCACCTCCTATGGTTCCAGAAGGGCTGGACTCTGAGAATTTTAAATTCTATTATGCATTTTCTTCATAATTCTTTCATGAGGTTGTTTGGTCAAATGTAACGGTAGCTGGACACTATCCAGTTCTTAGGGTCTTAAGACAAAGTAGTTGTTTATGAAAGCAGTTATTTTCAAGGTGTTTATCCTCCTGTTCCTGACTCACTCTCCCTCTTGCTCCAAGTGAATTGAGACCAGTTGTGCGTTGGGTCGCCTTGTGCAAGCTTTTCAAGACCCCAGGCACACGGCAGTGAATGAGGAGGTACAACAGAAGTATTAATGTTATTTGGGCCCAGGAAACCATGACCCTCCCTAAACTTCCAAGCCAGAACACCAAATAACCCATGGGGAGTTTGTAAATAAGCAGCCTCAGCAGCTACTTTTTTTTTTTTGTCGTCTTCTGCCTTTGTTGTAAAGATACCACCACCTTTGCCAATTCAACTTTAACAGGTCAATAACGGCAGCAATTAGAATAATCAGCTGTGAAACCCTGTTCTTAATTTGATTTTTTCCCAACTGTAAGCTTCCTTTTTACAATTCCTTCTGGTAACCCCTAATAAACTTTTGTCTCTACATTTGTCTTGTGTTTGTATAAGTGAACGCTTACACTATTTGTCTTTTCGTAATTGGCATAATGTCTTCAACTTCTTTCCATACCGTAGCCTGTATCAAGACTTCATTTCTTCTCCTGGCTGGGTCATATTCCCCTGTGTGTTTGTGACATAGTTTGTTTACCTCTTCACTTAGGGGCATTTAGGTTGTTTACACCCTTTGTCTGTTATGAGTGGTGATGCCATGAACATTGAGGTACAAGTTTCTTTTTGAGTCTCTACTTTCAAGTCTTAGGTGTATATTGGGAATGAATTGCTGGGTCATATGGTCGTCCTGTTACTTGAGGGACTGCCACAGTTTTTGACAGCTGCTGAATCAATTTGTGCTCCCACCAGCGATGGATAACGCTTTTAGCATCACCACAGCCTTGCCAACATGTTACTTTGTGGTGTTTTTCATCTTAATCATTCTAGTGGGAGTGTATGAAATATTTTTGATTCACATCTCATTACTGTCACAGACTACTATTTTATGTTTGGCTATTTATCCTGTTTGGGGAAGTGCCTATGGAGATCCATTTCAATCTTGGGTGAGCTTTTTATCTTCAAAGTTTTCTTCTGTGTGTTTTTGATATTGGATTCTTGTCAGGCATACCATTTCCAAAGATACTCCCCAAGTTGGTAGCTAGTCTTTTTACTATTTTGGCAAAGTCTTTTGATGAACAAAAGTTTTCATCTTTATGGGGTCCTCTTTGTCTTTTTCAGTTTGTACTTTTGCTATTGTATTAGAGAATCCACTGTTAGAAGCAAGGCCTGACAGTGTTTCCCCTGTTTGTTCTTCTGAGGGTTTTATAATTTCAATTTGCACATTTAGGTCCTTAATCCATGTGGTATAAGACATCCTAGATCAATCTTGTCACTTACTGAAGAGTCATGGGTTTCAGATACGGGAATCTAAAGATGGTCCAGTCTTAGCTGTGCCACTTATCAGACCAAAAGCCAGTGAATTGTTGACTTTGAGGGGGGTTCTCCAGATTTGGACTTGATTACCTCTTGTTTTGTCATGGGCCGCCAATAGTTCTGACTTACAGCAACTCATACAGCAGAAGAAAATGCTGCCCAGGCCTGTGCCGTCTTCACATCCTCACAATTATTGCAGCCCCTGTGTCAATCCAGCTCATGGAAAGTCTTCCTCTTTTCCTTTGACCCGCTACCGAGCACAAGCTCTCTGGTTTTGCTGTGTCTGGGGGTGCTGGGGTGGTGGTGGTGGTGTGTGTGTCTGTCTGTCTGTGCTCTATGAAATGTGTGTGTGTGTGTGAGAGAGAGAGAGCGCTATGAAATGTCTCCCAAGCTCACATTTAATTGAGGGATAGAGATCAGAGCAGTGACACCATGGAGGGTACTGTGAGGACCATGAGTGTGGGAGACCCCTGATGGAAGAGCCCATCCACTGTGCTGATTCACAGTGGAATTTTAACCAGAACTAATGCAACAGGGAACAATATAGCCATTAAGCCCTTAGCAAAGGAGTATGTGACACCATTCTAGCAGCCAACTGAGCATTGACTGAAAAAGGGTCGGGCCAGCCACTGATTATACTCTCAATTGTCACATAAATAAAATGTGAGCCGAGAAATCACTTGAGAACCCACTTTTTGGGGAGCCAGTGGTCTGAGGGCCCAGCCCCAATCCCAACTATGTGGATAGCCGCCCCTCCCCCCAGAAGAATTTACTTCAGATAACAGCACTGAAGCTGCAGGTTGGGGAGAGGGACATGTCTGATCAGAGCACACGGGAGCAAATGAAGGGGGAGGAAGGGAGTGGGCACATCCTGGCCCACCAAGCCTTGAGGACGATATCCCGGCTCAGAGCAGCCAGTGCACAGAGTGGACCATGTGGCTGGCCCCCCTATGAGACATGACATCCCTCACTGACCCATGGCCCTACAAGGGACAACACTGTCCAGTGTCTGGATTGGCCTGGTCTGGCCCCACCGCACAGAGGCAAAACATTAAGGGCGTGCAGGAGACTAGCAGGGGGAGCAGAGCAGGGAGGTCCCGAGGGAGTTCCAAGGATAGACTTTGGGGCCAGGGTGTGGCATCCCATCGGACTTGACTGGCGGACATTCCTAGAGGTCAACAAACAGACTGAACTATTTACAGGTTTTCTTTTTTTAAATCATTTTTTAGGGCCTTATACAACTCATCACAATCCATACATCAATTGTGTAAAGCACATTTGTACATTCATTGCCCTCATCATTCTCAAAACAATTGCTCTCCACTTAAGCCCCTGGCATCAGTTCCTAATTTTTTCTCCTCTCTTCCTGCTCCCCCCCTCCCCAACGAACTCTTTGATAATTTATAAATTACTATTTAGTGATATCTTGCACTGTCCCACCACTTTTCTGTTGCCCGTCTCCCAGGGAGGAGGTTATATGTAGATCCTTGTAATCAGTTCCCCCTTCCCAACCCACCCTCCCTCCACCCTCCTGGTATCGCCACTCTCATCACTGGCCCTGTGTTTCCAGTTCCTATCTGTACCAGTGTACATCCTCTGGTCTAGCCAGATTTGTAAGGTAGAATTCCGATCATGATAGTGGGGGGGAAGGAAGCATTTAGGAATTAGAGGAAAGTTGTATGTTTCATCGTTGCTACACTGCATCCTGACTGGCTCGTCTCTTCCCTGCGACCCTTCCGTAAGGGGATGTCCAATTGCCTACATATGGGCTTTAGGTTCCCACTCTGTACTCTCCCTCATTCACAATGATTTTTTGTTCTGATGATGCCCGATACCTGATCCCTTCTATACCTCATGATCACACAGGCTGGTGTGCTTCTTCCATGTGGACTTTGTTGCTTCTGAACTAGATGGCCGCTAGTTTACCTTCAAGCCTTTTAGACCCCAGATGCTATATCTTTGGATAGCTGGGGACTGTAAGGTAGTCGAGAGGCGCCAGAAACCAAATCAGTAGAATTAGAACAAACAGGCTTTATTAGGGAGAAAAAACCCAGCCTGGGCGAAGTCCCACAGTCCACAATGTCCGGGCTGTGGGAGTCGCATCACAGGCTACAGGGCTGCTGCTTATATGGACAGGTATGTCCGGGTTCCTGGAATGTAAGGTGTCTTCCTGGTTCCGGGTGTATTCGTGCCGGGTGCAGAGTGGTGGGCAAGAACAAAGCGGGCACTGAGCCAAATGGGCCATGCTGGGTGCAGAGTGGAGGGTCGAGAGCAGTGGGCACTGAGCTAAACGGGCCATGCCAGGTGCAGAGTGGCTGGTCGAGAGCAAAGCGGGCCATTAGGCAGTTCTGTTCAGCTCCGCAGGTGTGTGTGGGAGATTCAAGGCCACTTGATGCTAGTTGTTTCAGCTAGCTCTGGTCAGCTCCACGTGGATGGGGGAGACTCAAGGTCACTTGTTGCTAGAAACCAGCCTGGTATTGATCTGGCCATACAGGGACCATCAGCTTTTTTCACCACATTTGCTTATGCACCCGCTTTGTCTTCAACGATCGTGTTGGGAAGGTGAGCATCATGGAATGCCAGTTTAATAGAACAATGTATTCTTGCATTGAGGGAGGACTTGAGTGGAGGACCAATGTCCATCTTCTATCTTAATACTAAAACTATACATATATGCACATAGATCTATTTCCACCTCCTCATATATAAATATATTTACATATGTACATGCCTTTATTTAGACCTCTATAAATGCCCTTTACTTCCTCCCTCTTTCCTCTATTTCCTTTTACTTTCCTCTTGTCCCAGTATTATGCTCAGTCTTCATTTGGGTTTCAGTAATTCCTCTTGGTTACATTACCCTTGGTCATGCTCTACCAGGCCTCCTACACCCTCCTCACCATCGATTTTGGATCACTTGTTGTTCCCTTGTCCCTGGGTTTGTAAACACCACTACCTTTCCCCCCACATTCCCCTCTCCCATGTTTTTTAAATTTATTTTTTGTCATTGTTTTCATTTGTCACTTTCTTTTGCTATGCCTTGTTTTTTTGTGCATGTTAATATCTCTGCAGATCTAGCTAGATAAGACGGGTTGGATGAACAGTCTGGAGGAGAAAGCAACAGGACCGATGGTCCTGGGGGGACATGGGAGAGGGGGAGGTGGGGGAAAGGAGGTGGTGTTGACCAACCCAGAGACAAGGGAGCAACAAGCGATCCAAAATCAGTGGCATATTTGCATATGTACATACCTGTAGAGTTTTGCCTTTCTTTAACATCATGTTCTCTTCACCATTCTTAGAACAGACACATTTATTTCCTGAAGAATCTAGTAGAACTCACAGTAAACATAATCAAATGCATAATATATCAGTCTGGATGTATAAATAGCTACCAAAATATTGCAATTGTGAGGGGATGCTTACAACCTTCTAAGTAGTTTAATACAATATGTATAATGCATAGCTATAGGAAAATATATCAGCTCAGTTATCCCCTTTATAGTTGAATAAAATAAAAGAGTTCCCTTTGGTTATGAGAGTACAGGTTCTCAATTGTCAAGCTCCTGCTCTATGATGGGTCTGCAATAGAGCCCTTTCTATTGAAGGATGCAAGAAACCAGATTATCTTGAATGATTATCTTCTGGACTCTGCTTCTATCTTACTCTTCTTAAACCTACTCACAGTGCACATGACGAAGTTTAAGTCCAGAATTATCTTTTTTTGTTGCACCAAATATTTGATTTTGTAGTATCTGATATATAAAATGAAAGAGTGTTTTGTCATCTCCTTTAAATAAGATGAGTTATTTCAAAGATAAAAAATAGCCTGAGTTAACATCCCCTTTTCAGCAAAGATAAGTAATTTAATAGTTGTTTTAAACTGCAGAGAAAGTACATATTTGAGGGGGGTGATGTAACTAAGCAGTTAGTAAGCAGTTAGAACATCACTGAAAAATATATAGTAATGTTACATTTTATTACTTTTCTCTTTCAGGAAAAACTGGAGATTTTTATAAATCCATGCAAAAATGTCATTTAAAAAATCATTTTATTGGGAGCTCATACTACTCTTATCTCAGTCCATATATACATCAATTGTGTAAAGCACATTTGCACATTTGTTGCCCTCAACATTCTCAAAACATTTGCTCTTCTCTTAATTTCATGTTTTTCAATGATTTTATGGGAAGTCATCAGAATCGGTATCTTAAAAACTCATTGTAACTCAAGCCATCAAACCAAAGAAGAATTTCAGTGTCACCAAGTCCAAAGCTACACATTAGTCTCCACAACTTCACTCAAATGCGTTCATGCTACTTTTCATTCTCTTGCAATGGTATTTATGTTTCTTTACCTCTTCAGTATTTTCTTTCAATACTGTGGTTTTTCCCTTGTGACTGCCATCTCTGTTACTTTCTACGTAAGGCTAAGTGAACATAAAGTATTATCCATGGCCCTCCAATGGTGTTCTTAAGTCAAAAAACATATAGAGGCACCTAATAACAGTAGACAAAATAAGATGACAGACAAGTAGTCAGTTTGTTGTCCTGTGGTGGTGTGTGTTGCTGTAATTCTTGAAGCTATGTTACTGGTATTTCAAATGCCAGCAGGGTCACCCAAAGTGAACAGGTTTCAATGGAGCTTCCAGACTAGAAACAGACGACAAAAGGACTTTGCTCCCAACTTCAGAAGAAGAAGCAGCTGAAAAATGTATGCATATTTTTTAAACATTGCCAAATATTGAAAGCCTAAACAAAGGAAGCAGAATATTGTTGGAAATACTGTAGGAGATGGGCCTCTCAGGTATGAAGGCACTGTAAATGTGACTAAAGAGGAGATTTTTTAAAAAAAAATCATTTTATTAGGGACTCATACAACTCTTATCACAATCCATACACACATCAATTGTGTAAAGCGCATTTGTACATCATTCTCAAAACATTTTCTCTCCACTTAAACCCCGGCATTAGGTCCTCATTTTTCCCCTCCCTCCCTGCTCCCCCCTCCCTTATGAGCCCTTGATAGTTTATAAATTGTTATTTTGTCATATCTTGCCCTGTCCGACGTCTCCCTTCCTCCACTTTTCTGTTGTCCGTCCCCCAGGGAGGAGGCCACATTTAGTTCCTTGTAATTGGTTCCGTCTTTCCTACTCACTCTCCCTCTACCCTCCCTGTTTCGCCACTCACACCACCGGTCCTGTAGGGCTCATCTTCTCTGGATTCCCTGTATTTTCAGTTCCTATCTGTACCAGTTTACATCCTCTGGTCTAGCCAGACTTGCAAGGTTGAATTCGAGTCATGGTAGTGGGAGTGGGGAGGAAACATTTAGGAACTAGAGGAAAGTTGTATTTTTCATCATTGTTACATCGCACCCCGACTGGCGCGAGGAGATGATTTCTTAGAGAGGAGTCAACCATGGGATGTGGGTCTGCTAAGGCCTATGGAAGTGGAGCCTTCCAGATCTTCATTTGCTGATGTGGCACCATTCAAGATAGACAGCTGCAAAAAATCTTTAATGATTGGTACTTGGTAAAGTATGAATTTAGGAAAATTGAGAGTCATCAAATATGAAATGGAATCCATGGAGATCAATATCCTAGGCCGTAGTAAGGTGAAATGGACTAGTATTTGGCCATTTTGAATCAGAAGCATATGATTTACTATGCCAGGAATAACAAGAAAAAGGAATGGCATGGCATTCATTGCCAGAAAGGATCTTGCTAAATCCATAACGAAGTCTGTGATCAGACTATATCTATCCAGTTTCAAGGAAATCTAATGAATACAGCTATTATTCTAATTAATGCATCACCCACAAAAGCTAGTGATTTCTTCATTGAAAAATTCTATTAACCACTTCAGTCAGAACTTGATCAAACCAACAATCAAGATACATTGATAATTTTGCTGATTGGGATGCAAAAGTTAGAAACAAAGAGGAAGGGATAGTAGTTGGAAATATATAGATTTGATAATAGAAATGAAGCTGAAGATTGCATGATGGAATTTTACAAAACCAATGATTTATTCATAACAAATACCATTTTCAACAACACAAAAGGCAACATAGACTTTCCCAGATGAAATACACAAAAATCAAATTGACTCCATCTGTGGGAAGACACAATGGAGAAGCCCAATGCCAGCAGCTAAAACCAGACTGGGGCCAACTGTGAAACACCATCAATAGCTTATATGTAAATTCAGGATAAAGCTGAAGAAAATATATCTACAAAAATCAAAATTTGACATTGCATCTATCCCAAGTGAATTTCGAGGACATTTCAAAAACAGATTTGACACTAATGACAGAAGACCCAATGAACTATAGGAGGACATCATTCATGAATAAACCGAAGGCCATTAAAAAAAACAAGACAAAAAAATAAGATCAAAGTAGATGTCAGCAGAGACTGAAAGTTGCTCTTATGTAGAGTAGCTAAAGCAAATTGAAGAAAGGATAAAGTCAAGGGGCTGAATAGAAAGTTTCAAAGGGCAACTAGAGAAGACAAAGACAAATATAATGGAATGTTCAAGGACTAGAATTATAAAAACAAAAGGGAAGGGCACAGGCAACATATCTGAAACTTAAATAACTCAAGAAAAAACTCAAGTCTCGAGATGAAATGTGGAAAGATTTACAGGCAAAATATTGAATGGTGCAGGAGACCTCAAGAGATGATAGAAAGAATACAATTACTATACCAAAAAGGACTTGTTAATATTCCACCATTTCAGAAGGTAGCATATGAGCAAGAACCAATTGTGTTGAAGGAAGAAGTTCAAAATGCATTAGCCATAAACAAGGCTTCAGGAATTGAGGAATTACGTATCGGAATGTTTCAGAAAATTGAAGCAGCACTGGAAGCACTCATCTATGCCAGGAAATTTGGAAGTCAGCTACTTGGCCAACTGACTGGAAGAGATCCGTATTTGTGCCCATTCCAAAAAAGGTGACTGAACAGAATGCTCAAACTATGGAGCTATATCATTGATATCACATACCAGTAAAATTTTGCTTAAGATAATCCAACAATAGTTCCAGCAATACATTGAAAGGAAGCTTCTGGACGTTCAGGCTGGATTCAGAAAGAAGACCTGGAACAAGGGATATCATTTCTGATGTCAGAGGACATGGAACAAGGGATATCACTGTTGATGTCAAATGGATCTCAAAGCAGAGAATACCATAAGATGTTACTTGTGTCTCACTGACTATGCCAAGGCTGTGTAAACTCTAATAAACTTGGATAACCTTGAGAAGAATGGGATGTCCAGAATACTTCATTGTGGTAATGAAGAACTTGTACATGGATCAAAATGCAGTCGTGGGAACAGAAGAAGGGAATATTGTGTTTAAGACCTGGGAAGGTGTGTCAGGGTTGCAGCCTCTCACAATACTTGTTCAGTCTATAAGCTGATGAAATCATCAGAGAAGCTGGGTTATATGAAGAAGAGTGTAGCACAAGGATTGGAGAAAGTCTTATTAGGTATGCAGTTGACATGAGATGACAACATTGCTTGCTGAAAGTGAGGAGGACTTGAAGCACTTGCTGAAAAAAATATTAGGGATTGTAGCACTTAGTAAGGATTACATGTCAATGTAAGGGAGAACAAAATCCTCACAACTGGACCAATAAGTAACATCATGATAAATGGAGAAAAGGTTGAAGTTGTCATGGATCTTATCTTGCTAAGATCCACAATGTAGTATATGAAGTATGAATCTTGGAAAATGGGAGTTTTCTAAAATGAAATGCAATTTCTTTGAACAGTCCAGGAACTCAATTCTATGATCTCAGTTTTCATTCTTGCTCAAAGACCTTTTCCCAGACGGGGAGAATGCAAAATGGTGCAATATATCCACCAGGAGGTATTTTAGATTTTCTAACAGAGCAAGTAATTTTAACAAGTAATTAAAAATTACTATTTAAAATAAGCTAAAAAGCATTTCTTAATATAATGTAGACTATCATTTCTTAAAATAGGAATAAAGATTCAGAATTTTCAAAAAAAGAAGAAATACAACACATAGAGATTGATGTTCTGGGAATTAGTGAGTTGAAATGAACTGGTACTGACCATTTGAATCAGAAAATCATATTGTTTACTTTGCTAGAAATTACAGATTCAAAAGGAAAAGAATCTTATTCATCATCTAAACACATTTTAAGCTGCATCTTGAAAAACAATGTTTTTTTTGTGATTGGAAAATATCTGTCCACATACGAGGAAATCCAGTCAATACTGTTATTCACATTTATGTAACAACCACCAATGCTAGTAATACAGAAATTGAAGAATTCTACCAGTGTCTTCACTGTGACATGGATCAAGTGGGCAATCAAGAAGCATTGATAATTATTGATGATTAGAATGCAAAAGTTGGAAACAGAAGGGAACTGTCATTGGAAAATGTGACTTTGGTGACAGAAATAAAGCTGGAGATCATATGATAAAATTTTGCAAGACCAATGATTTCTTGATCACAAATATTGCTTAACAGTACAAAAGTAGTTCTTTAGATAGAATGTTGTTAATCCATGGAAAGAGATGATGGAGAAGCTTAGTATCAGCCACTCAGTATCTGTTCACTGTGGAACAGATCATCAGTCCCTCATATTGAAACTATGTTCAGATTGAAACTCAATTAAATTCAAACAAGTCCATGACAGTCAAAATACCACATCAAAATACCACATGGAATATATCCCACCTGAATTTTGATAACATGACAAGAACAGATTGGACAGATTGAACAGTAATGACAGAAGACCTGATCTGTGGAACGAGATCAAGAATATTGTATATGGAGAAAACAAACGGTTATTTAAAAGAGCAGAAAGGAAGAAAAGATTAAAGCGCATATCAAGAGACTCTGAAACTTGCTTTTAATCATAAAGTAGGTAAGGCAAATGAAATAAATGATAAAGCAACAGAGCTGAACAGTAAATTTCAAATGACAGCTCAAGAAGACAAAGTAAAATATTATGAGATGTGCAAACACGTAGAGTTAAAAAACCAAGAAATGAAGAACACACTCAGCATATTTTAAGCTGAAAGAACTAAAGAAAATATTCGAACTTCAAGTTACAATATTGAAAGATTCTATGGGCAAAATGTTGCATACAGCAGGAAGCATCAAAAGAAGATGCAAAGAATACAGAGAGCTACTCTACCACAAGGAACTGAGAGACAGCCATTAATTTCAAATGGAAGCAGATGACCAAGAACCAATGGTACTAAAGGAAACAGTCCAGGCTGCACTGAAGACAATGTCCACAAGCAAGGCTTCAAGAATTTATGGAATGCCAATAGAAATGGTTCAACAAACTGGCATAATACTGGAAACATTCACCCCTCTCTCAGGAATTTTGGAAGACAGTCACTTGTAAACTGACTGGAAAAGATTTATATTCAAACCCATTCCAAAAGAATGTGCAACAGAATGTGCAAATTACAGAATTATTGATATCACATGCAAGTAAAATTTTACTGAAGATTATCCAACAATAGTTGCAACAATAAATTTACAGGGAGCTGACGTTCAGGCTGAATCTCAAAGAGGACACAAAACAAAGGATATCATTGCTTATGTCATGGAAGCACTAGTCAAGAGATCAAATGAATATTGCATTGGGTAGATGGGCTGCGCAAACCTCTTTAAAGTGTTCAAAAGCAAGGATATTACTTTGATGAATAATGTATGCCTGGCCCAAGGCAAGGCATTTTCCATTGCTTCATATATATATGTGAAAGTTAAACATTGAATAAGGATGACCAAAAAGCATCTATGTATTTGAATTATGGTACTGGAGAATGATATTGAAGGTATCATGATCTGCCATCAATTGAAGCACTTATTCATCTGCAAGAAAATTTGGAAGACAGCTACTTGGGTTACTGACTGGAAGAGATTCATATTTCTACCCATTCCAAAGAAAGGTGACTCAACAGAATGCTCAAGCTATAGAACAATATCATTGATATCACATGCAAATAAAAATTTGGTGAAGATCATCCAAGAACAGTTTCAGCAGTACATTGATAGGGAGCTGCCAGAAGTTCAGGCTGGATTCAGAAGAGGACATGGAGCTAGGGATATCATTGCTGATGTCAGATAGATCTTGGCTAAAATCAGAGAACACTAGAAAGAAATTTACTTGTGTTTTATTGACTAGGTCAACCAAGGCATTTGGTGCTGTGGGTCATAATGTGTGTGGATAACCTTAAGAATAAAACACAATATTGTGGTCCTGAAGAATTGTACATGGATCAAGAGGCAGTTGTGGGAATAGAACAAGGGAACAGTACATAGTTTAAAAGAAGGGGAAGATGTGTGTCAGGATCATGTTTTATCACCATACTTATTCATTCTCTATGCGGAGCAAATAATCAGAGAAACTGGATTACATGTATAAGAAACAGGGAACAGAATTGGAGGAAGGCTTATTAATAACCTGGGATATGCAAATGACACAACTTTGTGTGGAAGGCAAGGTCTTTCTCCTTTCCCTTCCTATGTGGATTTGATTCCTGTGATCCCATCTCCTACACTTTCTCCAGTTTCAAAACTATGGACAAAGTATACAGAGGTTATAAGTAAAATTTAAGCCAATATCAAAATACTAATATTAATGACTTTGATGTGAAAATAATCACTTAACATACCCTTTAACGTTAATATTTAACTAAATGTAGTTAATGTTAAAGTGATATTTACTAAAAAGGAGCCTTGGTTACCCAGTTGGCCAAGCAGAAAGGTCAGTGGTGCAAAATGACTAGCTGTTCCTGGGGAAAATCTGATTCCCTAAAGATTCACTACCATCAAGTTGATGTATGCTGACTCATTGTGACCAAGTAGAGCAGGGTAGAACTACCTTTGTGATTTTCCCTGAAGAAGCAAATTGTGTTAGTCTGGGTACTTTAGAGAAACAAATCCACAGATACTCATGAATAAGAGAGAATTTTATATAAAAGTTAAGTGTGTATCAAGAAAACATCTAAACCCAGTGCTGCCAAAGCCCA
>NW_022103929.1:20131-21181 GCF_000313985.2 Echinops telfairi | reverse complement strand
GTTTATCGGCCAGGTTGGCACAATACACTAACTACCTCAATCCACCCCTTGCCAACCTGGCACCTGTACATAATACTTTAGCATCACGATTCCAATTAAGTAACACCTAGACCTTAATCCTACAACATGTTCCTCCACCTGTGAAAGTTTGTAAGCCAACTACTTCATGCTGTTATCCCCCCAATTTTGGGTATCCAATTTATCTACTGTACACTTACATCAACCCAGTTCTCTGAGGAGACAATCATATTTTCCAACATGAAGAATCTTCATTCCACTTGGAACCTTGTGAAGTCTGCATCTATAAGCATTGTCAAATCTGGAAATGCTATGCATAAAGTCAGCAACAAATGTACCAGTTCACAGGCTCAAAAATTTCCATCTGCTTGGGTTCTGGTCAACTCAATATGGGCTGGCTCACTCAGCCTCCACAGGGTGCCATTGGTCGCCTTGTCTTTAGACCATGGGCTCTCACAAATACTCAACAAGGCTATGCCCTTGTGCTAGGTCATGAACTTTAGACCAGTCAACCCACTCTCATTGTCTCCCCCCCCCATAAACCAAGTCCACAGGTGTCAGTGGTGAAACTCAAACCATCTCTTTATTGCTGCATTTTCCCCACTTCCACACAAGTAGATCCAGGCGGTCACCTAGTGAGCATTTCAGCCTGCCCTCAGGCTCCCTTTAACATTCAGTCCCAGAGGGGAGTTTTCTTCATGGTTCCAGAATTTTTCCAGCTTCTGACAAAGACTACTGGTTCCTGAGTATTCCAAAGCACTGGGTGGGGCATATATTTCTTTGCATAGCTTTCTTTGCAGGCATGGCCTAAGCCCATCTAAAGATCAAATATTTTTTAAAATTTATTTTTTAAATCATTTTATTAGGGGCTCTTACAACTCTTATCAAAATCCATACATACATCAATTGTGTAAAGCACATTTGTGCATTCATTGCCCTCATCATTTTCAAAACATTTGCTCTCCACCTAAGGAAAGTTGTATGTTTCATCGTTCCATCTCACCCTGACTGGCTCGTCTCCTCCCCGCGACC
>NW_022103929.1:18893-19943 GCF_000313985.2 Echinops telfairi | reverse complement strand
ATCTTCACTCCAGCTGGAACCTTGTGAAGTCTGTATCCATAAGCTAAGTCAAATCTGAATAGGCCATCCATAGCATCAGCAATAATATGCACCAGATGCCTGATACCTGATCCCTTCGACACCTCGTGATTACACAGCCTGGTGTGCTTCTTCCATGTGGGCTTTGTTGCTTCTGAGCTAGATGGCCGCTTGTTTACCTTCAAGCCTTTAAGACCCCAGATGCTGTATAAAGACTAATTTTAATGGATCAAAGCAAGTGGGCTCACAAACTTCCTATTTTCATACACCCCATATTTTCCCCAGAAAATAACTGAGTAAAGTGTGGCTTTATCTGACCTCTGTGTAGACAAAGAAGAAAAAGTACCATGAGGGGGAGGTCAAACAAACATCTGTTCTCCATTTTATGATTTGTTTCTCCAGTACCCCACTCCCAAGGTGCCATAATGTGTTAGCCTGGGTACTTTAGAGAAAGAAATCCACTGAAACATGTATAACAGAGAGTTTTATGTAAAGGTTAAGCGTGTGTCAAGAAAACATCACAACCCAGTGCGGGCCCCAGCCCACAAGTTCAACCTTAACCCATTAACCCATAGTCCAACACCAATCCTCAAAGACCTCCTCCATCTCACAAAACAGATGGAATGATGCCGACTGAGGAGGAAAGCTGAGTAGCATCTCAATGCTGACAGGGTTCTCCACACGGATGCTCTAGCACAGAGGGCTGCATCAGCATAGGTTCATGCGGCATCTCCTTGGGGATATCTTGCAGGATGTGAATATTGCCAGCTAAAGCAGGGAAATGGATAAGGCAGCTGCACCCTGGTCCAACCATCAGAAAGCAAGAGACCTGAGAACTAGAAAGGCAAGGCTCACCGAGCCATTTATCCCTCCGCACTTCAATTAACCCCAAATGCGTTTATCGGCCAGGTTGGCACAATACACTAACTACCTCAATCCACCCCTTGCCAACCTGGCACCTGTACATAATTCTTTAGCTTCACAATTGCAATTAAGTAACACCTAGACCTTAATCCTACAACATGTTCCTCC
>NW_022103929.1:16014-18653 GCF_000313985.2 Echinops telfairi | reverse complement strand
TAAGAAAAGTCAAATCTGTAAAGGCCACCCATAAAGTAAGCAACAATATGTACCAGTTTATGGGCTGAAAAATATCCATTTAGTTGCGTTCTGGTTAACTCAATATGGGCTGCCTCACTCAGCCTCCACAGGGTGCCCATTGGTCACCTTGTCTTTAGACCATGGGATCTCACCATTACTCAACAAGCCTGGCCCCCTCAGGCTAGGTCATGCACTTTAGACTAGTCAACCCGCTCTCATCTTCTCCTTCTTTTCCTGTAAACCAAGTCCACAGGTGTCAGTGGCCAAACTCAATCCATCTCTTTATTGCTGCATTTCAACCACTTCCATTCAACAAATAGATCCTCGTAGTCATCTAGCAGGTATTTCAGCCTGCTCACAGGCTCCCTTTAACATTCAGTTCCAGAGGGGAATTTTCTTCATGGTTCCAGATTTTATCCAGTTTCTGACAAAGACTACTGAGTTCCTGAGTACTTCAAATCATTGTGTGGGGCATATATTTCTTTGCATAGCTTTATTTGCAGGCATGGCCTAAACCCATCTAAAAGTCTAATTTTAATGGCTCAAAGCAAGTGGGCTTACAAACTTTCTATCTTCATACTTCCCATATTTTCCCGAGAAAACAACCGAGTAAAGTGTGGCTTTATCTGACTCTGACTAGACAAAGAAGAAAAAGTACCATGAGGGAGAACTCAAACAAACATCTACTCTCCATCTTATGATTTGTTTCTCCAGTACCCTACTCCTAAGGTACCATAATGTGTAAGTATGGGTAGTTCAGAGAAACAAATCCACAGAAACTCATGTATAAGAGAGAGTTTTATATAAAGCATAAGTGTGCATCAAGAAAACATCCCAACCCAGTTCTGCTCAAGCCCGCAAGTCCAACATTAACCCATTAACCCATATGTTCAACAAAAATCCACAAAGTCCTCCTCCATCTCCTAAAAGAGACGCAATGATGCCGACTGCAGGAGGAAAGCTGAGTCAGTGAATGTGTAAGCATCTAAGCGCTGGCAGGGGTCTCCACACAGCAGCTCCAACACCCTGGGCTAGACCAGTGTATGTCAATGCGGTATCTCCTCAGGGATGTCTTGCAGGAAGTCACCTTGGCCAGCTAAGGCAGTTAACTGCCTAAGGCAGCTGTACACTGGTCCAATCACCAGAAAGCAAGAGACCAGAGAACTGGAAAGGTGAGGCTCACCAAACCATTTATCCCTCTGCCCTTCCATGATCTCCACATGTGTTTATCGGTCAGGTTGTCACAATAAACTAACTACATCAATCCACCCCTTGCCAACCTGGCACCTGTTAATAATTCTTTATATTCAGGATTGAAATTAAGTATCACCAACATTTCAATCCTATAATCCTATGAATCCCCACCTATTAAAGTCTGTAAGCCAACCACTTCATGCCTTTAACCCCCAATTTTGGGTATCCAATTTATCCACTGCCCACTTACATCAACCCAGTGCTGAGGAGACAATCACTTTTCGACATGAAGAAATCTTCACTCCAGCTGGAACCTTGTGAAGTCTGTATCCATAAGCTAAGTCAAATCTGAATAGGCCATCCATAGCATCAGCAATAATATGCACCAGTTCACTAGCTCAAAAGTTTCCATCTGGTTGCGTTTTAGTCAGTTAAATGTGGACTGCCTCATTCAGCCTCCTGAGGGTGCCCATTGGTTGCCTTGCCTTTTGACCATTGGTTCTCACCAATGCTCAACAAGCCTGGCCCCCTCGTGCAAGGTGATGCACTTTAGAACAGTCAACCCACTCTCATCTTCTCCTTTTTTTCCTGTAAACCAAGTCCACAGGTGTCAGTAGCCATACTCCACAAAACTCTTTATTCCTGCATTTTTCCCATTTCCACTCAAGAAGTAGATCCACGTGGTCATTTAGCAAGTATTTCAGCCTGCTCACTGGCTCCCTTTAATATTCAGTTCCAGAGAGGAGTTTACTTTGTGGTTCCAGACTTTATCCAGCTTCTGACAAAGACTACTGATTCCTGCATGCTTCAAAGTACTGTATGGGGCATATGTTTCTTTGCATAGCTTTCTTTTCAGGCATGGTCTAAACCCATCTGAAGGTCAAATATTAATGGCTCAAAGCAAGTGGTCTTACAAACTTTATTTTCATACTTCCCATATTTTCCCCAGAAGACCACCGAGTAAAGGGTGGTTTTATCTGACCTTCTGGCTAGACAAAGAAAAAAAACTGCTATGAAGGAGAGCTCAAACAACCATCTGCTCTCCATCTTATGATTTGTTTCTCTAGTACCCCGCTCCCAAGATACCATAATATGTTAGTCTGGCTACTTTTGAGAAACAAATCCAATGAAACTCAAATATAACCGAGAGTTTTATATAAAAGTTAAGTGTGCATCAAGAAAACATCCCAACCCAGTGCTGTCCAAGCCAAGTTCAACATTAACCCCTTAACCTATATGTCCTACACCAATCCACAAAGTTCCCCTCCACCTTACAAAACAGAAGCAATGATGCTGACTGCAGGAGGAAAGGTGTGTCACTGAATGTGTAAGCATCTCAGCACTGGCAGGGCTCTCCACACGGCTGTTCCACCACCCAGTGCTGTATCTGGGTAGCTGCTTGTGGCTACTCCTTAGGATGTCTT
>NW_022103929.1:0-14864 GCF_000313985.2 Echinops telfairi | reverse complement strand
CTATACTTTTTGATACCCGGGCACCATCCGCTTTCTTCGCCACATTTGCTTATGCACCCATTTGTCTTCAGTGATCCGTTCGACACCCTGTGATCACACAGGTAGATATGTTGTTCCATGTGGGGGGTATCCAATTTATCTACTGCCCTTTTGCATCAACCCAGTGCTCTGAGGAGACATCATTTATTGGCATGAAGAAATCTTCATTCCAATTTGAACCTTGTGAAATCTGTGTGTATTAGCAAAGCCAGTCCGGAAAGGACATTCATAAAGTCAGCAACAATATTCAACAGTTTACGTGCTCAAAAATCTCCACCTGGTTGGGTTCTGGGCCACTCAATGTGAGCTGCCTCACTCAGCCTCCACAGGGGGCCCATTGGTTGCCTTGCCTTTAGACCATGGGCTCTCACCAATACTCAACAAGTCTGGTCTCCTCATGTTAGAAAATGCACTTGAGATCAGTCACCCAGCTCGCCTCCTCTACTTGTTTTTCTGTAAACCATGTCCACAGGGGTCAGCCGACAAACTCAACCCATCCCTTTGTTGCTGCATTTCTCCCTCTTCCACTCAACACTTAGATCCACGTGGTCACCTAGCAAGCATTTCAGCCTGCTCAGAGGCTTCCTTAATTTTCAGTCCCTGGGAGGAATTTTCTTCTTGGTTCCAGATTTTTTTCCATTTCTGACAAAGACTACCATTTCCTGAGTATTCCAAAGCACTGGGTGCGGCATATATTTCTTTGCAGGCGATCCCTAAACCCATCTAAGGATCAAATTTTAAAGGCTCAAAGCAAGTAGGCTTACAAACTTCCTGTTTTCATACTTCCCATAATTTCCCCAGAAAACAACCGAGTAAAGGGTGGCTTTATCTGACCTCTGGCTAGACAAAGAAGAAAAATTACCATGATGGAGAGCTCAAACATACATCTACTCTCCATCTTATGATTTGTTTCTCCAGTATCCCACTCCTAAGGCACTTCACTCAGGCTCAGCGGTGTGCCGACTGGTCGCCTTGCCGTTAGACCATGGGCTTCACCAATACTCAACAAGCCTGGTCCCCTCGTGCTAGTTAATGCACTTTAGAGCAATCAACCGGCTCTCATCTTCTATTTGTTTTCCTGTAAAACAAGTCATCAGAGGTCAGTGGCCAAACTCATCCTGTCTCTTTATTGCTGCATTTCTCCCTCATCTACTCAACATTTAGATCCACGTGGTCACCTAGTAAGGATTTCAGCCTGCTCAGAGGCTCCCTTTAACTTTCAGTCCTTGAGAGGAGTTTTCTTCATGGTTCCAGATTTTTTCCTGCTTCTGACAAAGACTACTGGTTCCTGAGTACTCCAAAACACTGGGTGGGGCATGTATTTCTTTGCATAGCTTTCTTTGCAGGCGATCCCTAACCCCATCTAAGGATCAAATTGAAAAGGCTCAAAGCAAGTGGGCTTACAAACTTTCTATTTTCATACTTCCCACATTTCCCCCCGAAAACAACCGAGTAAAGGGTGCCTTTATCTGACCTCTGGCTAGACAAAGAAGGAAAATTACCATGATGGAGAGCCCAAACAAACATCTACTCTCCATCTTATGATTTGTTTCTCTAGTACTCCACTCCTAACATACTATTATGTGTTAGTTTGGGTATTTTAGAGAATCAATCCACAGAGAGAGTTTTACATAAAGGTTAAGTGTATCAAGAAAACATCCCCGCCCAGTGGTGCCCAAGCCTACAAGTCTAACCTTAACCCATTCAGCCATATGTCCAACACCAATCCACAAAGTCCTCCTCCATCTCACAAAACAGACGCAATGATGCTGACTGTGGGAGCATAGGCGGGTCAGTGAATGTGTAAACATCTCAGCGCTGGCAGGGGTCTCCACAGGGCTGCTCCAGCACTCAGGGCTGCATCATGGTAGGTGCATGCGGCTTCTCCTCAGGGATGTCTTGCAGGAATTGAGCCTTGCCAGCTAAAGCAGGCAACTGGCTGAGTGAGTGCACCCTGGTCTGACCATCAGAAAGCAGCAGATTCGAGAACTAGAAAGGCGAGGCTCACCAAGCCATTTATCCCCCTGTCCTTTCATGAACCTATGTGTTTATCGGCCAGGTTGGCATAATAAACTAACTACCTCAATCCAACCCTTGCCAACCTGGCACCTTTTTATAATTCTTTAGCTTCACGATTGAAATTAAGTAACACCTACACCTTAATCCTATAATCTGTGAATATGTTCTTCCACTTATGAAAGTTTGTAAGCCAACCCTTTCATACCTTCATCACCCCAATTTTTGGGATCCAATTTATCTAGTGCCCACTTAAATCAATCCAGTGCTCTGAGGAGACAATCATGTTTCGACATGAAGATACCTTCATTCTAGTTGGATCTTCGTGAAGTCTGCATCTAAAAGCAAAGTCAAATCCGGACAGGCCATCCATAAAGTCAGCAACAATGTGCACCAATTCACAGGCTCAAAAAATCTCCAGCTGGTTGGGTTCTGGGCAACTCAATGTGGGCTGCCTCAATGAGCCTTCACAGGGTGCCCATTGGTCGCCTTGCCATTAGACCATGGGCTCTCACCAATACTCAACAAGCTTGGTCACCTTGTGCTAGTTAATGCACTTAAGTCCACAGGTGTCAGCGGTCAAACTCAACCCGTCTCTTTATTGCTGCATTTCTCCCACTTCCACTCAACACGCACATCCACGTGGTCACCTAGCAAGCATTTCAGCTTGCTCACAGGCTCCGTTTAACATTCAGTCCCAGAGAGGAATTTTCTTCATGGTTCCAGATTTTTTTCTCGCTTCTGACAAATACTACTGGTTCCTGAGTACTCAAAGCACTGGGTGGGGCACATATTTCTTTGCATAGCTTTCTTTGCAGACATGGCCTAAACCCATCTGTATTAGTCTTGGTACTTTGGAGAAACAAATCCACAGCAACTCATGTATAAGAGAGAGTTTTATGCAAAGAAAATGTGCATCACGAAAACATCCCAACCCAATGCTGCCCAAGCCCACAAGTCCAACATTAACCCATACCCAACACCAGTCCACAAAGTCCTTCACCTCACAAAACAGAGGCAATGATGCCAACTGCAGGAGGAAAGCTGAGTCAGTAAACGAATAAGCATCTCAGCACTAGCAGGGGTCTCCATAAGGCTGCTCCAGCACCCAGGGCTGCATCGGATAAGTCCATGCGGCTTCTCCTTGGGGATGTCTTGTAGGATGTCAATCTTGCAAGCTGAAGCAGGAAGCTGCTAAGGCAGCTGCATCCTGGTGCGACCATCACAAAGCAAGAGACCCGAGAACTAGAAAGGCGAGGCTTCACCACTCATTTATCCCTCCACCTTTCAACCTGCACCACATGTGATTATCGGCCAGGCTGGCACAATTAACTAACTCACCATGTAAGGATCAAATTTTAATGGCTCAAAGCAAGTGGGCTTAAAAACTTTGTATTTCCATACTTCCCATATTTTCCCCAGAAAACCACCAAGCAAAGTGTGGCTTTATCTGACCTCTGGTTAGACAAAGAAGAAAAATTACCATGAGGGAGAGCTCAAACAAACATCTACTCTCAATCTTATGATTTGTTTCTCCAGTACCCCACTCCTAAGGTACCATTATGTGTTAGTCTGGGTACTTTAGAGAATCAAATCCACTGAAACTCATGTGTAAGAGAGAGTTTTATATAACGGTTAAGTGTGCATCAAGAAAACATCGCAACCCAGTGCTGCCCTAGCCCACAAGTCCAACCTTAACCCATTAACCCATATGTCCAACACCAATCCACAAAGTCCTCTTACAAAACAGACTCAATGATTTCATCTGCAGGAGGACAGGTGAGTCAGTGAATGTGTAAGCATCCCAGTACTGGCAGGGTTCTCCACACGGGTGCTCCAGCACCCAGAGCTGCATCGGGGTATGTGCATGCGGCTACTCCTCAGGGATGTCTTGCAGGAAATGTACCTTGCCGGCTTAAGCAGGGAACTGGCTAAGGGAGTGCACCCTGGTCCGAACATCAGAAAGCAGGATATCTGAGAACTAGAAAGGCGAAGCTCACCGAGCCATTTATCCCTCCATCCTTCCATGAACTCACATTTGTTTATTGGCCAGGTTGGAATAATAAATTAACTACCTCTATTCTCCCCTTGCAAACCTGGCAACTGTTCATAACACTTTTACGTCACGGTTGAAATTAAGTAACACCTACACCATAATCCTATAATACTTTGGATATGTTCCACCTATGAAAGTTTTTAAGCCAACCACTTAATGCCTTTATCCCCCCAAATTTGGGTATCCAATTTATCTTCAACCCAGTGCTGAGGAGACAATCATTTTTCAACATGAAGAAATCTTCATTCCAGTTGGAACCTTGTGAAGTCTGCATCCATAAGCAAAGTCAAATCCGGATTGGCCATCCATAAAATCAGCAACAACATGCACTAGCTTATAGACTCAAAAGTCTCCATCTGGTCGGGTTCTGGTCAATTTACTGTGGGCTGCCTCACTCAGCCTCCACAGAGTGCCCTTTGTTCGTCTTGCCTTTAGACCATGGGCTCTCACCAAAACTCAACAAGCCTGGCTCCCTCATGCTAGGTCATGCACTTTAGACCAGTCATCCCACTCTGGTCTTTTTTTCCTTTAAACCAAGTCCACAGGTGTCAGTGGCCAAACTCAGCCCGTCTCTTTATTGCTGCATTTCTCCCACTTCCACTCAACACGTAGATCCACATTGTCACCTAGCAAGCATTTCAGCCTGCTCACAGGCTTTCTTTAATATTCAGTCCCAGAGAGCAGTTTTCTTCATAGTTCCAGATTTTTCCCAGGTTCTGAAAAAACTACTGGTTCTTGAGTACTCCAAAGCACTGGGTGTATTTCTTCGAATAACTTTCTTTGCAGGAATGGTCTAAACCCATCTAACTTTCAAATTTTAATGGCTTGAGCAAGTGGGTTTACAAAATTTCTATTTTCATACTTCCCATATATTCCCCATAGAACAACTGAGTAAATAGTGTGGCTTTATCTGACCTCTGGCTAGAAAAGGAAAACTACCACAAATGAGAGAATAAACAAACATCTACTCTCCATCTGATTTGTTTCTCCAGTACCCCACCTCCCAAGTACCATAATCTGTTAGTCTGGGTACTGTAGAGAAACAAATCAACAGAAACTCATGTATAAGAGAGAGTTTTATATAAAGGTTAAGTGTGCATCTAGAAAACATCCCAACCCAGTGCTTCCCAAGCCCACAAGTCCAATCATTTGTCCAACAGCAATCCACAAAGTCCTGTCCATCTCACGAAACAGATGCAATGATACTGACTGCAGGAGGAAAGCTGAGTCATTGAATGTGTAACTTCTCAGCACTGGCAGGGGTTCCACACGGCTGTTCCAGCACCCAGGGCTGCATTGGGGTAGGTGAATGCGGCCTTTCTTCAGGGATGTCTTGCAGGAAATGAGACTTGCTGGCTAAAGCAGGGAACTGGCTAAGGGAGCTGCACCGTGGTCTGACCATCAGAAAGCAAGAAACCCAAGAACTAGAAAGGCGAGCCTCACTGATCCATTTATCCCTCAGTCTTTCAATTAACCCCACGTGTTTATCGACCAGGTTTCACAATAAACTAACTACCTCACAGCTCTTATAACATTCCATACACCAATTGTATCAAGCATATTTATACCATTATTATTTGTTGCCATTATCATTTTCTAAACATTTACTTTCTATTTGAGCATTTTCTATCAGCTCCTCTTCTTTCTTCCCACCCCCATTCTTGTGATCCTTGCTAAATTATAAATAATTAATTTCCTGTCTAATACTGACTGCTGTGTCCCTGCACCCACATTTATGTTGTTCATCCCCCTGGGGAAGGTGGATTGTGCATCAATCACTGTGATCACTTCCTTCTTTGTCTCCCCACCTTCCACCTACCCTCCTGGTATCGCTACTCCAATTTATTTTTCCTGAGGGGTTTGTGTGTCCGGGATTATGTGTGTCATGAGCTCTTATCTGTACCTGTGTACATACTCTGGTCTACACAGGACTTAAAGGCAGAACTGGGGTCATGATAGTGGGGTGTGTGGAAGCCTCAAAGACATGGGGGAATATTGTATGTTTCATTGGTGCTATACTGTGCCCTGGTTGACTCATCCCTTCGTTGTGACCCTTCTTTGAGGAGATGTCCTATTGTCTACAAATGAGTTTGGGGTCTCTGCTCCAACCCCCCTTGTTCTGAACAATATGGGTTTTTGTTTGCAGTCTTCTGGTGCCTGTTACCTGATTGTGGCAACACCTTATGATCTCACCGACTGGTGTGCTTCTTTCATGTGGGTTTGTTGCTTCTTTGCTAGATGGCTGCTTGTTTAACTTCAGTCCTTTAAGACCCCAGATGCTTTATCTTTTTATAGCTGGGCACCATCAGCTTTCTTCACCACGTTTGCTTATGCACCCATTTTGTCTTCAGCTATTGTGCTGGGAGGGTGAGCATCACAGAATGTCAGGTTGTTAGAACAAAGTGTTCTTGAGTTGAGGGAGGGCTTGAGCAGAGGCCCAAAGTCCATCCACCTCTTTGATGTATTGCTATATAAATATATATGTACATAGGCCAATACCTCTATTTTTATGAATGAATATATTTACATAAGTGCACACCTGTTTATAGCTTTGCTTCCTAGAGCTTTCCTGTTTTCTTTTTACCTTCCTCCTTTCCCACCATCATGCTTGCCCTTCTTCTCTTAGTAATTCCTCTCAGCTAGATTGCTGTTGCTCCAATACCACCAGGATGTCTATGTCCTCCTTGTTTTGCTTTTAATTCCCTAGTTGTTCCCCTGTCTATAGCATCGTTTGTTCACCACTCCTTCGTTTGTTCCTCCCCCCCGCCTCCTCCCCCCAAGTCCCTCCAGAAATGTCGGTCGATTGCTTTCTCCTTGGGCTTTCTTCCCATACCTATCTTATATTGGTAGGCAAAACAATAACAGAGACAAAGCAAAAAGAAAACAAAAGATTGAATAGAAAGAGAAAACAAAAAAGGGGGGAGGGGACCTAGCAAAACCCCCCTAAAATAGCATATAAAATTTCAGGTCTGTCTGCTGACCTTTATGACTATCTCCCTACTAGTCCAGAGGGGTTCCGAGAACTGCCCCTCCTAGCCTGAAGTCTATTTTGGGGGCTCTTCAAGGGTTTTGTGGCTTTGCTTTGCTCCCATTGCTGATCTGTTCTGTTCCCTTCCTGGTTCACCCCATTGTGGGCATGGTCAGACCTGAATCAATCCCTGCTGTGTGTCCCCAGTATTGGCCTCATTCGCAGTATGTTTCAGTGAGGGGACATCATGTCTCAAGCTGCTGTCAACCCTATAGCCCTCTCTGTGCCTTAGAAGCTCCATGCAGGGGCATCATCCGCAGGATTTGGTGTGCCAGTATGGAGTCTAATCCCTCCCTCTCTCTTTTTCCCTCTTGGTTTACTTCTGTATGGGCATGGCGGGCTGGCCACTCTCCTCAACCTGTAGGCTTAGCGTTGTCCTCTGTAGCACATACTTCTAGGGGGAAATGGAAGAGGGGGGGCGGCAAGGTGTCAGTTTGGCTTTGATTGGGAATGGCCCTGTAGACCTCTCTGTTCATGAGTTGTTCCATGTGGTTACTTTGCCCTCAAGGTTTAGTAAACTGTGACACTCACACTGCCATTTCTATGGAGACATAAACAATACCCTCCCCCTGGGTGAATTAGTGCCCCACTCCCCTTGTGTTTTGTGTCTGTTACCTCATCTATTAGTTCTTGTATTTCCCTGTAGTGCATGGACTTCATCCCCTCTATCACTGTGTCTTATACTGCATTGTTTCCCTCAAATCCTGTATTACTCCAAGCAGCATTCTGAAGATTTCTTTTTGTTGCAGATATCACTGTCTGTTTCTTTTATGAGCATTGTTAGGTTTAGGATTTCTCCCCCTGTTGCGTTTTGTTTTTCTTGTTTTCTTGTTGACGGTGTTGAGGTATGTTGCTGTCTGTGTGTCGTTTTGGAAGAACTAGGCACCATGTTCCTGGGATACTGAGGGGCCCTGAGCTCTTTCTCTGTGTGACTCATAAAAGTGCTTTCAGGGACTACCTAAGACCTGCTAAGGTTTTGGGTCTGACTGCTGTGTAAGCGAAGTGCTGTGTTGACTCAGTGGCTGTAGGTGGTGGGGGACCTCAGTGGCTGTGCTGAGGCCAGAGACTGTAAGTATGCCACTGGATTGGGTTGGGGCAGGCCTGAGGTGTGGGTATACGTCTGGTCTGGACTGTCTGGCCACAATTTGCAGTCTATGGAGCGCCAAACGGGTTGGGCCAGGTTTTGGTTTGGGCAGTGTCTTTCAGCTCCTGACTTTTCTTGGTTTGTTTGTTTGTTTTGTTTTAAATATTAAAATCCTAGTCTGTGCTCTGAGGATTAGAGTTCTGCCTGTCTTGCTATGTTCATATTATGCTAGACCAGGATCAGGTTTCTGGTGGCTTCCCTTCAAAATTATGCAAAGGAACACAGCCTGGAATTTCAAGCATTAAAAAAAAATTATTTCTTGAAACGCGGAACGAGGGGCGGGGCGTCTGGTGGTGGTTGAGAGCTGGGGGAGACGGCAGGCAACATTGTTTCGAGTTGAGCAAATTGACAAGAGCCAGTACACTGCATTCCATCCCGACCTGGGGCCGTGGTGCCTGGCGGAGTCCCTGCCCCCACTGTCCCCCAGAACCGCAGTCTGCTTTCTGTGCGGCTCTCAGGCTCCCGCCCCAGGCCCCAGGGCCCAGGGCTAGCACTCGCTAGCGCTTCATGGAGAACTTCCAAAAGGTGGAAAAGATCAGCGAGGGCACGTATGGAGTAGTGTACAAAGCCCAAAACAAGCAGACGGGAGAAGTGGTGGCACTGAAGAAAATCCTCTTGGACACTGAGACAGAGGGTGTCCCCAGTACTGCTATCCAAGAGATCTCTCTGCTTAAGGAGCTGAACCATCCTAATATTGTCAAGCTGCTCAATGTCATCCACACGGAAAACAAACTCTACCTGGTTTTCGAGTTTCTGCACCAGGATCTTAAGAAATTCATGGATGCCTCGGCCCTCACTGGCATACCTCTTCCCCTTATCAAGAGCTATCTGTTCCAGCTGCTCCAGGGCTTAGCCTTTTGCCATTCTTATCGGGTTTTGCACCGAGACCTCAAGCCCCAGAATCTACTTCATTGCGGAGGGGGCCATCAAGCTCGCGGATTTCGGACTAGCCAGAGCCTTTGGAGTCCCTGTTCGGACTTACACTCACGAGGTGGTGACCCTGTGGTACCGTGCATCTGAAATCCTTCTGGGATGCAAATACTACTCCACGGCTGTGGACATCTGGAGCCTGGGCTGTATCTTTGCAGAGATGCATCTAGTGTGTACCCAGCGCTATGGTGGGTGCTGTGGGGAACACAAGAAATGGCAGACACAGTCTGTGCCCGCTGTG
This sequence comes from Echinops telfairi, assembly GCF_000313985.2. Taxonomy (NCBI): domain Eukaryota; kingdom Metazoa; phylum Chordata; class Mammalia; order Afrosoricida; family Tenrecidae; genus Echinops; species Echinops telfairi. The sequence continues at coordinate 5,410 of NW_022103929.1, read as the reverse complement.
CTCCTATCTAGAAGTGGCTGCATCACAAGGAGGGGGGAATGACCGAAGTGTCTACCCCACACCCCGTGACCTGCCGGGCCCTTTTCCCTGGGGATTCTGAGATCGACCAACTCTTCTGGATCTTCCGAACTCTGGGGACCCCAGATGAAACAGTTTGGCCAGGAGTTACTTCTATACCTGATTATAAGGCGAGTTTCCCCAAGTGGGCCCGGAAAGATTTTAGCCACCCCTGGATGAAGATGGATGAAGCTTGCTATCGCAAATGCTGCACTACGACCCGAACAAGCGCATTTTAGCAAAGGCAGCGCTGGGTCACCCATTCTTCCAGCATGTGACCAAGCCAGTACCCCACCTTCGACTCCGATGTCCTTCCCTCAACCCCTACCCTCAGGCTCGCCCTCTCCTCCAGTGTGTGCCTGGTTTGGCCTGGGCCATTCGGACTCAGGTGGGCCCTCTGACCTTGTCTTATTGCCTTAACAGTTAACCTTACCTGCTTGGCCAGCCAGCTCTGGGGATTCAGAGAGGGGCAAGGAGAGGAAGGGAGGGAGGGAAGGATGGAAAGAAATGAAAGAGAATTTCAGTTTTTGATGCACTTAAGTCAGCCGGAGTCTCCTCCTCCTCCTCTCAGCATTGCTGAGGAGGGCCAGTTTCCAAAATTAGATCAGTTCTCCCCAGCTGACCCTACATAGAGCTTGCCAGCCCAAGCCATTTCTGAATGTCCCATAATGATTATTTTTTTCTGTGTTTAGGAGTATTAGCGCCCCCACCCCCACCCCCTTCCTGCTGTCAGTGCTTTTGTAAGGCCATCTGATAGTAGGGGGCAAAGGTGGGACTTTTGAAACCAAGGAAAAGACAAATACAAAATAGAGGGGTCTGTTTTAAGGAATTAGGTGGGAAAAAAAAATATCCAACCAGTTTATACCCTCATTTTAATGTTGCACCTCACCTAACAGGCTGGGAGACTCAAGACCTAACTCCAATGGGGCTGTAAGTAGAAGTGATTGCTCCCAACCCCCATGTCTGCTCTTCCTTTGGCCAAGAGGAGCCTGGGATTCTCTGGGATAGGGTTTGTATGGAATCACCTGTGACCTTTATGAGGCAGTTGAGAGAGGTTTGAATCCTAGTTTTTCAGTTGTCAGAGATTCCTGCGCTCATTTTCCTCAGGATGCCACTCCTCTGCCCAGGAATGGAACGTTAGAGGTCATTGGTTTTAGCCATCATTTTGAGTATTCTGACACTTTTTCAGGGCTGTAACTGAGTGACAGCCCTGGAATAAATATTTCTTTAAAAGAAGGATGAACAATTATATTTATATTTCAAGTTATAATCGTTTATAAAGTCAGTTGTGGGTAGGGTGAGGGGGATTTGTTGCCATGTGCACCTTGGGGTTTTGTAATGGGAATGTTTAAAAAATTTTTTCTTTTTATGATTTTCTTGCTTCCCTCCCCCCTTATTGAGTGTTCTTGCTATTAACATTATTTTATAATTTAGTTTTTAATTCATTAAAAAAAGAAAGAAGAATGAAAAAAAAAATTCTTTTTATAATGGACTTGTGGGGTGCCCTGGTATCAGAGCTGTGCTGTGCTGTCCCCCAGGGAAGACAGACCAGATTAGCTGAGTGGTTTGGGGACTGACTGGATCTGAATTTTCCCTGTCTGCACTCCTGTGTCCCTACTGGCTCTCCTGCACAGCTATGCCACAGGTAAATATCCCATGGGATCTTCAATTGCTGCAAATCAGTGACTAATTATCTGTCATTACCCACACTGGCAGGTGTGGATCTGGCGTGAGGGGAAAGGGAATGACAGGTGTAGTCACTCCATTGCTGGCTGGTGAGGGAAGATGCAAATCCCAAGAATGCAAGAGCAGTGGGGTGAATAGCAGAGAGAACTCTGGTATGATATCTTGTGGCTAGTTCTTGGAGGCTCTCTGAGAGCCTGGGATTATGACCACCTTTAGACAGCAGCCTGTGGAAATTATGGCATGCTGTGAGTCTCATATCTTGGGCATCCCACTGGATCTTGTGAGGGATTTGCAAAGCCCATGGGCAGAGGCGGTGAACTAAGAGCATTTCATGGGTTCTCTTACTGCCCCATAGGCAAAAATCGCACGTGGACTAGCACTGAATCTATTTTTTAGCACCCAGCCTCCCAATAGTGGCCTTCTTACCTCTTAATTTCCTTATCTACCAATAGGCAAACTGGGCAGGTGATTCTACCTGGACCCCATCGTGACTCCTCCCCAGCTGGTATAGTTTTTAAGTGATTAAAAAAGAAAGAAAGAAATACAAATCTGAGCTTGAAGGAAATTCTGATTTTCTAGAGTATCCAAAATTAAAAGTTGGAAGCATATCTCAACAGCAGAAGGGCAGTCTATGTGAAGACAGATCAGTAAGAATTGTCCAGACTGAGAAAGGAGAAATCATTGGGGAAATGGAGAGGGCCTCAGTGGCCTGTGGAGAAATATGAAGTCATGTAACATTTGTAAACTGGAGTCTCGGAAAGTAGAGTGAAAAAATAAGTAGAAATATATTTGAGGTTAATCTATACATACAACAACTGGATTAATTGTTCCTTGGGTGTATCGCAGAGAAGAATGGAGGGAAATGAGGAACTAATAATGAGTACAAGGTTGGAGAAAAATGTTCTAAAACTGAATGTGGTGATGATTGTATAACTATTTTTGATGTGATTGAATTGTATGATTTTTGAATTATATGCCATTAAATGTTGGAAAAATAAAATATTTGAATAAATCATGGTCAAAATTTGTTCTATATAGTGTGTGTGGAGGGAAAAATCAACATATCCAAGAAGCCAAACTTCTGAAAATGACAACAAGAGAAAAATTTAAATGCAATCAGAGGGAAAAAGTACACATTGCACCCAGAGTAGTAACAGGACAAAAGAAGACTGACATCTAACAGCCACACAATGGAAGTCAGGAGACAAAAGTATGACAACTTTAAGAAGTAGTGACAGAAAATAATCTGTCAGTCTGGAATTCCACAGCCAATGAAAATATTCTTTAAAATAGAATATGAAGTGAACATTTTGAGATAAATAAATGAGAGCAAAATTAATTTTTGAAAGCAGAACATTTTCTACAATAAATACCAAGAAAAGCATTCAGGAAACTAATTTCAGGACTACAGGGTACAAATGTATGGGAAGTAATAATAAACATTAGAAATGGTAAATATGTGAATAACTAAAAAAGTTATCTTCTTTTCCCTCTGAATTTATTTCAATGACAATTAACACTAACTGGACAACTAGACCAACTTAAGCCTTGAGGTGTGAGGCTACCTTCCCCGACCCCACCACAGAGTGGAGTGGTAGATGAAAAAGTCTGACAATCAGCATCCATTAAAATTACAACCAAGGATTAAGGTATGATACTCACCTCTCTGACACGATCACTGAAGGCAAAGCAGGTGCATAAGCAAATGTGGTGAAGAAAGGTCATGGTGTCCGGCTATTAAAAGATATAGCACCTGGGGTTGTAAAGGCTTGAAGTTAAACAAGCAGCCATACAGCAGGGAAACAACAAAGCCCACATGGAAGAAGCGCATCAGCCTGTGTGATCATGAGGGGAATAAAAAAACCCCCAGAATTGTAGATGAATGAATACATTGGCTGGTGTAAGATATGGCAAAAATAACAATAATATATAATATTAAGGGTCCAGGGGGGAGGTAGGATGGAGGAGGGAAGGGATAAAGGGGAGCTGATATCAAAGAGTTCAAGAAGAAAGAAAACATATTGAAAATGATGATGACAGCAATTGTACAATTAGGCTTGATCTAATGGAACTATGGATTGTAATAATATCTGTAAGAACTCCTAATAAAATGTTTTATATATATATTACAGCCAAGGAAGCTCTATGGAGCAATTCTACTGTATAACATATGGCATGACCATGCTTTGGGATTTATTCCACAGAGATAAATTATAATAAACAGAGATGTAAGATCCTCGAAGACATATAAATCCACAGTGACATTAGCACCACCATGCTCTTTCAGACTCCTTGCCTTTCAAAAACTAGAGTCTAATGGAATATTTTCACTTTATTAATGACTAAAATGTGCTAAAAGATATATTGCAGGACTGTCAAAGGTAAGTTATAATGGGTGATATGGCTGCTACCTTGGTGTTCTCTCTGTGTCTGGCTGTCTCTCTCTCTCCACACTCCTGAAACTCATACATGCTATGTGGAAGCCTCAATTACTTTGAAAGCCTCTATGTAATTGTTCTAGCTTTCATTCCCAGCTAAGATGTCAGTCAGGAAACAAGATCAACTGCCAGCCAGATGAACAATTAATGTTTATCATCTATGCAGGTCCAAGCTTTCAAATCTTCCAGCTGAGTTCAGCTGAGTTCCTAACATCAATGAGCAGAGAGGAGCTATCCCAACAGTACCTGAACAATTTGTTGACCCACAGAAGTCAGGAGCATAATAAATGATTTAATCAATTAAAAAATTAAAACACGTTGCTTATTTTAATTTTGATGACAATGGGATTGAAATGGAAAATAGATAACAATGAGATATCTCAAAATGTCCCAACTATTTGGAAATTAAACACTTTCTAAATGATTAACAATAAAAAAGATGATGAAATAAAGCCACACTATTTTGAGTTGCATTATAATGAAAACACAGCATTCCAAATCTTGTGAGGTATGCTAAAGCACAAATTGGTATGATATTTATAACTGTATTTTTTATGTTTAAAATATAGTTTTATTGGCATATGTGATTTGTACAATTATCACCAAAATCAATCTCAGAGCATTTTCATTTCAAACTCATTGTTGTTAGTTCCCTCTTTCCTCTCCTGTCATGCCCTTAAGACTCTATAGAGCTACCTATTCTGTATTTCATAAACAGATAATCATATAAAACACAAAGAAACAAATAAAATATAACAGTAACAATAACTGGACAAAACAGAAAAACCTTAACAAAAAGAAAGGAGAAAAGATTGAAAACTGAAATAACTTTAAAATGGGTTAAAACATAAGTCCATCGGACAGCTATATGCATCGGATAAGACTACAGAAGAGGCAATCAAAAAGGTGGTACCATTCACAATAGCCAAATACAAATAGAAATATCTAGGGATATACCGGACTAAAAGAACAAAAGATCTATATGGGGAAAACTACAGGACACTACTACAAGAAACGAAGGGTGACCTCAACAAATGGAAGAAGATCCCATGCTCATGGATTGGAAGACTCAATATAGTCAAGATGGTAGTTCTGCCAAAGGCACTATATAAGTTTAATGCAATCCCGATACAATTACCCTCATCTTTCTTCAAAGAAATGGAAAAACTGATTACCAACTTTGTATGGAGGGGGGAAGAAGCCCAGAATTAGCAGAGAACTCCTCAAGA
>NW_022103928.1:64708434-64709447 GCF_000313985.2 Echinops telfairi | reverse complement strand
GTATCAAATGGGTTCCCGGGTGGCAGGCCTCTCTGCCCCACTTGGGCCCCCTGATGTCTGGGCTCTCTGTCCAAGGAGGGCCTCCTGGTACCCGGCCTCTCTGTCCCAGGTGGGTTCCCTGACACCTGCCCTCTGTCCAAGGTGGGTTCCTGGGTGACTGGCCTCTCTGTCCCAGTTGGACACCAGGTGCCTAGCTTCTGTTGATCGCAGGTGGGGCCCCTGGTGTGGAGACTCTGTCCCAGGTGGGTTCCCTGGTGTCCAACCTCTCTGTCCCAAGTGCCTGGCTTCTCTGGATCCCAGATGTGCCCCCTGCTGCCTAGCTCTCTGGATTCTAGGCGGGTCCCCTGGTGCCCGCCCTCTCTGTCCCAGGTAGGTCCCCTAGTAACTGGACTCTCTACCTCAGGTGAACCCGCTTTTCTCAGCCTCTCTGTCCCAGGTGGTTTCCATGGTGCCGAGCCTCTCTGTCCCAGGTGGACACTGGGTACCTAGTTTCTCTGGCTCCCCGGTAGGCACCCTGGTGCCTGACCTCCCTGTCCCAGGTGGGTTCCATGGTGCCAAGCATCTCTGTCCCAGGTGAACAGTGTGTACCTACAGTCTCTGTATCGCTAGTGGGCAACCTGGTGCCCGACCTCTCTGGTCCAGGTGGGTTCCCTGGTGCCTTTCCTCTGAGTCACAGGTGTGAACCCTGGAACCCAGCCTCTCTGTCCCAGGTGGCTCTCTTGTGCCTGGCCTCTGTGTACCAGGTGGGCCCGAGGTGGCCGGCATCTATCCTAGGTGAACCCCCTAGTTCCTGACCCCTCTGTTATAGGTGGTTTCCCTGGTTCCCAGTCTCTCTGCCTCAGGTGAACCTATTAGTGCGCAGACCCTCTGTCCCACGTAGGTTCCCTGGTGTCCAGTCTCTGTGTCCCTGGTGGACACTGGGTACTCGGCCACTATGTCATATATGAGCCACCTAGTGCCCAGCCTTTTTCCCAGGTGGTTTCCTTGGTGCCAGCCTCTTTGTCCTAAGAAAC
>NW_022103928.1:64704601-64706526 GCF_000313985.2 Echinops telfairi | reverse complement strand
TTGTGCCCAACCTCTCTGCCCCATGTGGGTTCCCTGGTACCCAGCCTCTATCCCAGTTGGACACTGGGTGCCTGGCTTCTCTGGATCCCAAGTGGGCACCCTGGTGCTTGGCCTCTCTGACCCAGGTCGGTCCCCAGCTCTCCTGGTTGCATGACCCTCATGGGACCCATTGTGCTCGGACTCTCTTCCCCAGGTGGTCGCCTTGGTTCCCTGGTGCCCTGCCCCTCCTCCCAGGTAGACACTAGGTGCCTGTTTTCGCTGGATTCCAAGTGGGGCCCCTGGTGCCCGGCCTCTCTGCCTCAGGTATCGCAGTGGTATGATCCAGGTGGGCCCCACTGTGCCGAAACTCTCTGCCCCAGGTGGGTTCCCTGGTGCTCAGCCTCTATCCCAGGTGGACACTGTGTGCCTGTCTGCTCTGGATCCCATGTGGTCAGCCTGGTGCCTGGCCCCTCTGCCCCAGGTCAGCCCCCAGGTGTCCAGGTTGGATGTCCCAAGTGGGCAACCTGGTGCCCCACCTCTCTGCAACAGGTGGGCCCAGAGTGCCCGGACTTTCTGTCCAAGGTAAGCCCCTTAGTGCCTTACTTCTCTGTCCCAGTGGTGTCCCCTGGTGCCTAGGTTCTCCGTCCCAAATGGGCTCCCTGGTGAGCAGCCTCTCTGACTGAGGTGAACCCCATAATCCCAAGCCTCTCATTCCCATGTGGACACGGGGTGCCTGGCTTCTCTAGAATCCCATGTGGGGCCCCTGGTTCTCCGGTGTCCAAAGTGGGTTCCCTGGTTCCCGGTCTCTGTCCGAGGTCAACCCCTTATGCCCAGCCTCTCTATCCCAGCTGGACACAGGGTATCTGGTGCCTCAGGATGCCAAGTGTCACCCAGGTGCCGGGCTTCTCTACCCCAGGTGGGCCCCTTTTGCGCAGCGTCTCTGACTCAGCTGGGTTTCCTGATGACTGGCCTCTCTGCCTCAGGTGCGCCACCTGATGCCCAGCCCCTCTGTCCTAGGTGGGCCCCCTGGTGCTCAGCCTCTCTGTGCCAGGTGGGTTCCCTGGTGCCGAGCATCTCTGTCTCAGGTGGACACTGGGTGCCTGGTTTCTCTGAATCCCAGGTGGGCTCCCTGGTGCCAGGCCTGTCTGCCCCAATGTGTTCCCTAGTGTCTGGCCTCGCTGTACCAGGTGGGCCCCTTGGTGCCCAGCCTTACTGTCCCAGGTGGGTTCCCTGCTGCCCGGCCTCTCTGTCCCAGGTGGACACTAGGTGCCTGGCTTCTCTGGATCCCAGGTGGGCCACCTGGTGCTTGGCCTGTCTGTCCTAGGTGAGCCACCTATTGCCCAGACCCTCTGTGTCAGGTGGACACAGGGTGGCTGGCGTCTCAGGATCCCTAGTGATGCCCTGGTACCTGGACACTGTACCCCAGATTGTCCCCCTGGTGCCCAGGTTTCTCAGTCTAAGGTGCGCCCCCTGGTGAATGGCTTCTCTACCCCAGGTGAGTCCCATGTGTCTGGCCTCTGTCCCCGGGGAGCCCCCTTGTACGTCACTTCTCTGTATCAAATGGGTTCCCGGGTGGCAAGGCTCTCTGCCCCACTTGGGCCCCCTGATGTCTGGGCTCTCTGTCCAAGGAGGGCCTCCTGGTGCCCGGCCTCTGTCCCAGGTGGCTTTCCTGGTGTTTAACCTCTGTCCCAAGTAGACACTGGGTGCCTGGCTTCCCTGGATCCCAGGTGGGCCCCTTGGTGCCTGGCTCTCTGAATCCTGGGCAGGGCCCCTGGTGCCCGGCCTCTCTGTCCCAGGTAGGGCCCCTAGTAACTGCACTCTCTGCCTCAGGTGAACCCGCTTTTCTCAGCCTCTCTGTCCCAGTTGGCTCCCTTGTGCCTGGCCTCTGTGTACCAGGTGGGCCTGAGGTGCCCGGCATCTCTGTCCTAGGTGAACCCCCTAAAGCC
>NW_022103928.1:64701168-64702875 GCF_000313985.2 Echinops telfairi | reverse complement strand
CCAGGTGGACACTGGGTTCCTGGCTTCTCTGGATCCCAAGTGGGCACGCAGGTGCCTGGCCTCTCTGCCCCAGGTCGGCTTCCGGTTGTCCCAGTTGGATGTCCCAGGTGGGCCAACTGGTGCCTGGCCTCTCTGCCCCAGGTGGGCCTCCTGGCACCAAGCCTCTCCGCCCCCGGTAGGTGCCCGGGTCCTCTGTCCCAGTGGGCACGGGGTGCCAGGCATCTCTGTCATAGGTCGGCCGCCTGGTGCCTGACCTTTCTGCCCCAGGTGGGTTTCCTGGAGCCCAGCTCTCTGTCCCTGGTGGACACAGGATTCCCAGTCACTCAGTCACTGGTGAACCCCCTTTTGCCCAGCCTCTTTGTCCCAGGTGGGATCCCTGGTGACTGGCCTCTCTTACCCAGTAGGCCCACTGGTGTCCGGCCTCACTTTCCTAGGTGAATTCCCAAGTTTCTAGCCTCTGTCCAGGTGGCTTCCGTGGTGCTCAGCCTCTCTGTCGCAGGTGGAAACTCGGTGACAGGATTATCTGGATTCCAAGCGGGCCCATTTCCTGGCCTCACTGTCCTATGTGAATCCCCTGGTGCGTGGCCCCTCTGTTCCTGGTAAACCCTCTAGTGCCTAGCCTCTCTGTCCCATGTGGTAACAGGGTGCCTGGTGTCTCAAGATCACAAGTGGGCCACTGGTGCCTGGCCAGTGTACCCCAGGTAGGTTCCCTGGTGCTCAGTCTCTCTGTCAGATAGGCACTCTGTGCCTCACTTCGCTAAATCCCAGGTGGGCACCCTAGTGCCTGACCTCTCTGTCCAAGGTGGACACTGAGTGCCTGGCTTCTCTGGATCCCAGGTGTGCGTCCTGGTACTCAGCCTGTCTGCTCTAGGTGAGCCGGCTGTTGCCTGGCCTCTCTGTCCCAGGTGGGCTCCCTGTTGTCCAGCTTCTCTGTCCCAGGTGGACCCACTGGAGCCCGGCCTCTCTGTCCTAGGTGGGCCCCCTTGTGCCTGTCCTGACCCAGGTGGGTTCCCTGGAGCCCAGCTTCCCTGTCCCTGGTGGACACTAGGTGCCCGGTTACTCTGTCATTGGTGAATCCCCTAGTGCCCAGCCTCACTGTCCAAGTGGGTTCCCCGGTGCCCAGCATCTCAGTCCTATGCTGACACTGGGTCTGACTTTTCTGCCCCAGGAGGGCTCCCTGGTGCTCAGGTTCTCTGTCCCACATGGGTCCCCTGGTGCACAGCCTCTCTGCCCCAGGTGAACCCCATAGTGTCCAGCCGCTCATTCCCAGGTGGACACTGGGTGCCTGGTTTCTCTGGATCCCAAGTGGGCCCCCTGGTGCCCGTGATCTGTACCCCAGATGGGCCCTCTATTGCCCAGGCTCTCTCTTCCTCTTTGCCCCCCTGGTGCCTGGCCTCTCTGCCCCAGGTGTGTTCCCTGGTGGCCAGTCACTCTGGCCCAGGTTGACGCTCTATGCCTGAATTCTCTGAATCCCAGGTAGGCCCCCTAGTGCCTGGCCTCTGTCCTAGGTGATCCCCCTAGTGTCCAGCCTTGCTGTCCCAGGTGGGCCACATGCCCACCCTGTCTGTCCCTGTTGGACACTGAGTACCTGGCTTCTCTGGATCCCAGGTGTGTGCCCTAGTGGCTGGCCTCTCTGCCCTAGGTGGGCCGGCTGGTGCCTGGGCTCTCTGTCCCAGGTGGGCTCCCTGTTGTCCAGGTTCTCTGTCC
>NW_022103928.1:64699590-64701068 GCF_000313985.2 Echinops telfairi | reverse complement strand
CCCGTGAAGAGTTACAGTCTCAGAAGCCACAGACGTAGTTCTCCCTGTCCTAGAGGGTCAACACGAGTCGGAATCCACGGATGGCAGTGAAAGAGAGAGAGGCCTCTGGAATTCCACACCCAGCCTGGAAGCTGGTGTTTAGTCCAGCAACGGTGACCACTGTGCCCAAGGGTGATTGCCTACTGTGTGCCGGGTCTGCAGTGTCCCTGGGCCCCACGGCTCTGACATCTCACGCCATGCCCTTCCCGGCCCTCCCAATCTCCCTTACAGGTGGGAACTCTCAACTCGCCCCTGTATCCGGAGGCCCCCCCCCCACCTCCCACCGCGTGACTGTCTGTCGTTCCTTCTGAGCTGAGTTCGTGCGTTGCTGGGGGATGAGATGGGAACGCCCACTCGGTTTGTCATCTTGCCCTACCTCCCCATCCAGTTTTTCCTATGGACACTTTTGTTAAACAAACAAAAGCATCTTTTTTAGGTTAAAGTTCGTCCTATGTCTGTGGTCTCCCAACCTGATTGACCTCAGTGGGGTGCAGAGAAGGCCCCGTACTGCTCTCCTATGGTCCCTTTCGCGAGGGCGCAGCCCTCCACGGTTCAGGCCACTCGTCAGACTCGGACTTGGCAGGAGGAGCCAGTGCCTCAAGCAGGCGGGGCCTGGGCTCGTTGAGTCCCTGGGCGGCGGGGTCTCCAGAGGCACCCAGGGTCCAGGTCTAGGAGCCGTGGTGGTGCCTGCTGCAGTCTGTGGCGGGGTGGTGTGGCTGTGGGAGGGCGGGCCTCGTGGGGGTGCTGGGCCTTGCACCATCCTAGCTGCTTTTCACACAGCCCGCTCGCTCTCTGTCCATTTGGAATGTGACGTTCCTCTCCGGTTGAACTTCACCAGCGTTGTTCCTGGAGCTCACAGTCCAGGCCCTTCCCATCCTGTGCGGTCTGCTCCTTCATCGTTACTCTACCCTCGATGTTTGCAGGGGGGTCCATTCCAGACCCGACAGCATGGCCTCGCAGGGCGGGCCCTCAGCTGGAACCACCAGCTCCTCCGAGGGGGAAAGATGGGGCTTTCTGCCCTGTAACGATGCACAGCCTCAGAAGCCCACTCTCGGGGTGCCATGGGTCCAAACTGACCTGACAACAGTGCATTGGACCATTTGGTTGGTTTTTATATCCTGTTTGGGGCACATCGCAGGTCTTCTCTCATGCAGGGCAGGCTGGTGGGTTCAAAGTGCCCCCCTTTTGGCCAAGTGATTCACCACTGCCCCTCCAGGACTCTTTCTCTTTTCGTTAGCGCCCCAACAATGACCTCTAGTCTCACACCACTCCCTCTGGCCGCTGTACTATCTTTCCATAGCGATGGCCTGGGAGAGGAGAGTGTAGGCCACACGGAGCCTGGGAGGTAGAGAGAGCCCTGCTGGAGGCCCATCCAAAACCAGGCCCCTGATGGTCAACTCAGCGGATTAGGGTTAGGGTTAGAAACAGGTACACTGCGC
>NW_022103928.1:64696586-64698331 GCF_000313985.2 Echinops telfairi | reverse complement strand
TTACACATTTGAGTGTCTCTGGATTGGTCACCGGGGACTAACACACCGTCCTCGTGTCCCATCTGAACAGGGCAAGGTCGGAGCTCAGCATCCCAAGTTGTGTCTGCATCTGCAGTGTTTGGTTCAGTCCCGTAAGGTCGGACTAACGCTCGGGCGCCACATGGCTTGTGCTTGGAGGTGGAGCGTGTGGTGTCCCTCCTCTTTTTCAAAACCCCTGAGCTTGGGAGGTGGGATAGGTTGTTCAAGGAGTGCAATGCGAGAGCCAGGCTCTGATCTGCGAACCCCCACCCCGTTCACAGTTTTAAAAAACAACGCACCCTTCCCCAACCGGTGTGGCACTCCCGGCCTGTCTGCCCACAGCCATGCTCATTTCTCGCAGGATTGTCGCTGTTTGGTGGCTGATGGGCAGGAGACGGCCTAGCACAGCCCCACGGGGTGGCCACACGTCTTCTGTTGGTTGACAGTGAAAGGCAGGACCTCAGAGCCCCAGGACGGGGCATGGGTGTGGGTGGGCCGAGCAGTGCTTCTGAACAGGGACAGACACGCTGCTCAGCCTGCAGGGATGAAGCAAACTTTGGATGTTGAAGAAGTGACCTCCCGCAGTTGCCAGGCGGCCTCATGGCTGGGCTCTGGTTTGTTGCAGCAGGAGTGGTAGCGGGCGCGCCCCCTTTGTGCGTGGGGCCAGAGCTCAGGAGTTGTGGGTTTCACAGACCCTCTCTCTGCCCCCTTGCAGGTCTGTGGCTGCCCGCTGTACTACAAGGGCCCCCTGTTCAACGGCGCTGGGGGAGAGCACACAGGTTCTGTTTCTGTGCACAAGTTCATTGCCATGTGGAGGAAGTGGGTCCTGCCTTGGGCTGGGGACACAGCAGGGCAGAGCTCCTGTGGGGACACTCAGATGTACAGACATGGGGTGCTCAGGCGGTGGACTCAGACCTTTGGACACTGCGCATACAACGTGTGCACCAAAGACTGAGTGGATACATGGAAGGGGGACATGGTGATGGGGGACATGTGGGCACCTGCTGGTCTGGACAGGGGATTGTGTGGACACTTGGATGTGACATGGACAGCAATTGGTCAGAGGATGCACTGTGGTTGCATGCCTGTGGGGGGTCAGACGGATGGATGAGTGACCACTGTGCAGGTGGACATGAGACTGTGCAGGTGCGTGAGCAGGTGGAGCTGTGGGCGGTCTCGGGTCAGGTTCTCTCATGTGGAGGCCCCTCTGCCGTGAACAGGTCCTGACAACCAAGACGGCAGGGGCCGCGGGCAGCATGTGGGTACATGCAGGTGCCCATGAGCTGTCCAGATGGTGGCCGGAGCTATCCCCAGCCCTGCGCCCTACGGTCAGTGGCACCACGGCCCCTCCCTAGAGGACTGCGCCTGTGCAGGAGCGCCAGGGCCACACCCCTCTGCCTACAAGGTCCTTCAGAAGTGTCATGATGACGCCACCAAGTTCGTGCACCTGCTCGTGAGCCCCAGGAGCAAGAACTTGGTGCAGGAGGACTTGCTGCCCCTCCTCCAAATGAGGAGGACACTGGCCTTGGGGACTGTGATGGCCTTGGGGACCGTGACCACCCTGGTGATGCTGATGTCCAGGGTGCACCAGACTCTCCCTGGCAATACTGGGGACTAGGGCCTGAGATGTTCCTGACCCTCTGAGTTAGCTATTGTGCCAGGCTGGCCGATAATCACATGTGGTGCTGGTTGAAAGGCGGAGGGATAAATGGGTGGTGAAGTCTCGC
>NW_022103928.1:64694563-64696486 GCF_000313985.2 Echinops telfairi | reverse complement strand
TTGGTACCCAGTTTATTCCTGTCCCTCCATTATGGGAGGCTTATTCCCTGTGTAGATCTCACAAATGTATCTCGGGCCTCCACTGTCACCCGTAGCCTTCTGCAAACCAGCATCTCGCCGTTGGAGCTCTGATCCTAGTCCCTCTCGGGCTCTGGGTCGCACAGTTTGCGATCCTCGGGGCACAGATGTTGGTGTCACACAGAAGATGGGTGCAATGCAGTGCGTTCCTGTGATCTCTGCACTGCTGCTTCCTTGCGCGTGGGTTGTGGATCCAAGCAAGAGGAAATCTTGGCAAATCCTGCCGTTGCTCCACTTGTGCTTCGATCTTGACTGTCTTTGCAGTGACCTTTGACTTCTTGAGGTCCGGTGGTCTTGATGTCGTCCCACCGCTCCTCAGGCCTCAGGTCTTCTCTCAGTAGTGTTCAGGGCATCGCGTCTGTTCTGGAGTGTTCTCAAATCCAGGTGGCAGAGACTGAAGAGAGTAGTTGGATCTGCGGGCTTGTTTTCCTTCAGCCTGACCTTCCACCGCCCCACGGTTGGGCCTGGCCGCCTTAGTCGGCTGCTGATCGCGAGCTTCCCCATCGTCACTTCCCCCAGACGTTGTCAAGGTGACATCTCTGTTCCCTCTGGAGAAGCCCTCATGTATTGTTAAAAGTATATCTTCCAGTAGGAGCAAGTCATTGGTCCTGCAAAATCCTGTCACCACCTCAAGCTTCACGTCTATCACCAAGGCCATATTTTCCAACTACTGTCCCTTCCTCTTTGTTTCTAACGCTTGCGTGCCAATCACCAGTACTGATCCATGCATCCTGATTGTGTGCTCAATCAATTTCAGACTGAAGATGTTGGTAGACTTCTTCACTTTCTGCATTGCTGCTTTTAGTAGTTGATGCATAGTGTGTGAGTAACAGTTGTATTGACGGCGTTTCCTTGCATGGGATAGATATTATTATCTTACACAGACAGCACTGTACTTCAAGATAGATCTTGAAATATCCTTTTTGATGGTGAATGCAATTCCTTTCCTCTGGAATCTTGCACTCCCAGCCTAGTATGCCATCTGATATTGTCATTCAAAATGCCATTTCAGCTCCCTGAGCCCTCGAAGGTTGATGTTTATGCATTCTACGGTGCCGCTTCCAGGGGAGAATCTGGGGATGAACTGAAAGCAGCAGATCAGGCATTTGGACAATCAACTTCCCCACTTCAGAACCTTCCTGCTCACCGCCATGCTGTCCTGTCTCCCCGTGCTCAGTACCGTCGCCACTTTAATGTTAGTGACGTCAGCAGGGCGCTCCGGGTGTTGCTTGTGTTTCCTAGCTGAGGTGCACTCGGCACTCATGAGGTCTGCACCCAGTACTAATGACCGTGGCATGCCCGGCTTCACGTCGCTCACGCGCACCACCACCCTCGCCAAAGCTACCGTCCACAAATGGTTTCCAACTTATAGTGACCGCAGCTGGCAGAGTGGAGCTGTTCCTTGGGGTCCTCGAGACCCGACGTCTCTATTGTCCTGTACTGTGTGGTACTGAGTTATACTGGACTGCACTGTCTTTAGTTTGAGACAGCAAATCATCATGGAAGCAGCCAGCCTCTTCTTTTTCCTGGGGAAATAACTGCTTCTGCTTTGAGTTCTCGGTCATTCGTGGTCACCAGCCCAGACAGAGCTTCACCCGTGGCCCCGCCAGGGCTCCATAACCTCTGATATGTGGATTTTCCTTATCTCCAGTTTAAAAATAATCAAATCACATTGTTTTGTGACTTGCCTCCTGGGTGTAATTTATTTCAATCATTTCGTCACAAAGATTATGCCCATCGCCTACTTGCTATGTGTTCCTCCACCAAACTACAACTCAAAGCAAGTCACCCAGGGGAGTCCAACCCCACAGCCCTGTGGGACAGGCAGGAACCTCCCCATGGGGC
>NW_022103928.1:64692061-64693214 GCF_000313985.2 Echinops telfairi | reverse complement strand
CTGGTTGGAGAAGTCCCAGTGGATCTTTTCACAGATGGATGGTTGATCATTTAAAAGCCGGCTCAAGGAATTCTCAGATCACATCCTTAAAACCAATCCGGACTTTGTCTTTTCCCAAATCTGGTGAAACGGTGTTGGTCTCCCAGTGTCTGCATGTCCATATTTCACCGATGACTAATGATGCCGATGCTACTTTAACAGGTTTATTGATTCCTTGGACTTCTGGCCTCTTACTTCCCGTGAGGCTCCTGAATTGGGTGGTTGTGTCTAATTTTTTGGTTTGGATATTCCTTGTGTTCTAGATTCTATTTGTTTATGAGTGCATGTGTTTTCCTAGTCATTGGGGGAGTATCTTCAACTTTTAGAGACGTCTTTTGTTGAGTAGAGTTTTCTGCACTCTTATTTTTAATATAGTCTAATTTATCCCTCTTTTCTTTCATGACTTGGTGTCTTGGTTTTTTTCCTCTTTATATGAAACGATCATCTTATTGGGGGCTCTTAGAACTCTTTTTACAATCCATACACTGATTGCATCAGGCCTTTTTGTACGTACATAGCCATTATTCTTTTCTGGACAGTTACTTTCTATTGAGCCCTTGGCAACAGCTCCTTTTTTTCCCTCCCCCCGCACCCGCATGACCCCTTGATAGATTATAAATTATTTCATATCTCACACCAACTGCTGTCTCCCTTCCCCCATGTTTTCTGCTGTTATTCCCCCTGGAGAGGGGTGTATGGTTATGTGTCGATCATTGTGATTGGTAGCCCCGTCTCCCATCTCCCCTCCTTCCCCCTCCCCTTCGGGTATCTCTATTCCCACTCCTGTTCCTGGATTCCGTGTGTTCAGAGCTCCCATCCCTTACCTATACCGGTGTACGTGCTCCGGTCTGGTCTGAATGGAGCAGCAGCACTGGGGTCATGAGACAGACATTCTCCTATAATGTCCTTCTGAGGGCTTTCAAGCACCGCCTTTCCTGCGCAGGACTCGAATCCCTCTAGAGTTGATGTGTGCGTGTCATCGCGTGGAGTTCTAATTTCACCCTTTCCTGTGTTGTTGGTATGTTAACCAAGCTCTCCATTTCCCATGAGTGGTTGGGATGCCCCCGTGCTGGGCTGAGCTCCGGTCTGCTTGCAGGTTTGTTTCTCACCCTGT
>NW_022103928.1:64689157-64690383 GCF_000313985.2 Echinops telfairi | reverse complement strand
AGTGCCATTTATCCTAAGATTTTTGGGGGGTGGATCTAAGCAATTTTTGTCTTGTGATTTATCCAGCTTATCTAAGTGTGTAGACCAGGATGGCCTCCACATTTGGTGTCTCCTGTGTAGGAATTGTGTGTTCTGGATGTGGCCACGCCAGCCCTGCCACAGGCTAGGGCTGAAGGGCAGTGTTTGCTGGAGCCCGGAGAGCGAGGCATTCAGAATGGGAACCCGAACCTGCTATTCTGGCAGTGCCGCCTTTGGCAAGGACCTGAGGCGTGGACGCCCAGCCTCCTCAGTAATTTGGGGATAGTAACAGTGAATGACTCCTTAGCTGGGGTGAGAATTAATGAGACAATGTGTGTTATAAATGTGGTGTCATGCCTGGGCCACAAGTAAGTAGTCACTAAATGGCCGCATGTCGTACATGCGTACCAATATATGTATTACAGGTTTTTTAACTTCCATAAACTAGCCTGTCAAAATTTAACTGTTCCCCTGAAGAAGTCTAACATCGCTGCACCACTGTTGAAATCCCAATTGGATCACAGCACAGAAGACACCTATGAACGATGAGAGCATTGTGAGCCGTCGGCCATGGCTCCGGGGTTCTGAGAAGTGGACCCCAATGACTCCATGATGATTCGGGACCTTTTGGCTAGAGTGATACTATAGCCTGGCCCATCCTCACTACGAATTCCACGAGTTGGCCAATAGCTCTTATTAATGATAGATGGACATGTGTAATGGAGGACAAGTCAAGGTTCTTAGTTCCAGACTAAGTAAAAGCTATCAAGGAATCAAGATATGGAGGATTGGGAGGGAAAATTAGATGCTCCCTTACTGACTCATAATTAGAAACCCAGGGTAAGAGTGAAGATAGTTTCGAGCTAAATGTATATTGAGACAGACGTCATGCTTTTGGCGGGACAGTTCCGATGTTTGGCATTTTTTTAAAGTCCCTATTTTTTTAAAGAATGCACAACAAGCTGGGGAATGGTCTATTTGGTGCATATAGACAACATTTTTAATTAAGAACACCCCCTTCTCCCTGCCCCCCATGGTCAATGGTGTCCAGCTTTAAATCTGGTCACCATAGCTAAATGACACAGCATTTCAAACTCGAGATGACCATCTTACATCCAATGGGAGATTGGTACAGTCTCACCAAGGCCCAGAAACCATTCTGTTTGGGAGAACACACAGACTGAAAGGCCTGCCGTGGAGAAGGAGGC
>NW_022103928.1:64678663-64680246 GCF_000313985.2 Echinops telfairi | reverse complement strand
CACCTAGGGCAGACAGGCTGAGTACCAGGACGCACACCTGGGATCCAGAGAAGCCAGGCACTCAGTGTCCACCTTGGACAGAGGTCAGGCACTAGGGTGCCCACCTGGGATTTAGCGAAGTGAGGCAAAGAGCGTCTGTCAGAGACTCAGCACCAGGGAACCTACCTGGGGTACACTGGCCGGGCACCAGTGGCCCACTTGTGATCTTGAGACACCAGGCACCCTGTTACCACATGGGACAGAGAGGCTAGGCACTAGAGGGTTTACCAAGGACAGAGGGGCCACGCACCAGGGGATTCACATAGGACAGTGAGGCCAGGAAATGGGCCCACTTGGGATCCAAAGAATCCTGTCACCGAGTTTCCACCTGTGACAGAGGCTGAGCACCACGGAAGCCACCTGGACAGAGCCTAGAAACTTGGGAATTCACCTAGGAAAGTGAGGCCGGACACCAGTGGGCCTGTCTGGGTAAGAGAGGCCAGTCACCAGGGATCCCACCTGGGACAAAGAGGCTGGGCAAAAGGGGGTTCACCAATGACGGAGTGACCGGGAATCCTGTGTCCACCAGGGACAGAGAGCTGGGCTCCTGGCAACCCACCTGGGGAAGAAAGGTCAGGCACCAGGGGGCCCACCTATGACAGAGATGCCTGGCACCCAGTGCCCACCAGGACAGAGGACCCGGGCACCAGGGCACCTACCGGGGGCGGAGAGGCTTGGTGCCAGGAGGCTCACCTGGGGCAGAGAGGCCAGGCACCAGTTGGCCCACCTGGGACATCCAACTGTGACAACCAGAAGCCGACCTGGGGCAGAGAGACCAGGCACCTGCGTGCCCACTTGGGATCCACAGAAGCCGGGAACCCAGTGTCCACCTGGGATAGGGCTGGGCACCAGTGAACCCATCTGGGCAGAGAGGTTGGGCACATCGGGGGCCACCTGGGTCATACTGCCTTGATACTTGGGGGCTGACCTGGAGCAGAGAGGCCGGGCACTACGGGGTTCACTTGGGGCAGAGAGGCCGTGCACCAGGAGGCCCACTGGGGGCACAACAGGCAGGCACCCGGTGTTCACCTGGGATAGAGGCGCTGTGCACCAGGGATCCCACTTTGGACAAAGGCTGGGCACAAGGGGGTTTACCAGTGACGGAGTGACCGGGAATCCTGTGTCCACCAGGGACAGAGAGCTGGGCTCCTGGCAATCCACCTGGGGAAGAAAGGTCAGGCACCAGGGGGCCCACCTATGACAGAGATGCCTGGCACCCCGTGCCCACCGGGACAGAAGGCTCAGACACCAGGGCACCTACAGGGGGCGGAGAGGCTTGGCGCCAGGAGGCCCACCTGGGGCAGAGAGGCCAGGCACCAGCTGGCCCACCTGGGACATCCAACTAGCACACCTGGGAGCAGACCTGGGTCAGAGAGGCCAGGCACCTGCATGCCCACTTGGGATCCACAGAAGCCAGGAACCCAGGGTCCACCTGGGATAGAGGCTGGGCACGCGGCAAACCACCTGGGGCAGAGAGGCTGGGCACGAGGAGCCCCACCCGGGACATCCAAACAGGACTCCTTGGGGCCGATCTGGGGCAGAGA
>NW_022103928.1:64674865-64675953 GCF_000313985.2 Echinops telfairi | reverse complement strand
ATAGAGGCTGGGCACCAGGGAACCCACCTGGGGCAGAGAGGTTGGGCACATTGGGGCCCACCTGGATCATAGCTCTGCGACACCTGGGTGCCGACATGGGGCAGAGAGGCCAGGCACTAAGGGGTTCACCTGGGGCAGGGAGGCCGTATACTAGGAGGCCCATCTGGGGCACAAAAGTCAGGCAGCCAGTGTTCACCTGGGATAGAGACCCTGGGCACCAGGGAACTCACTTGGGACAAAGAGGCTGGGCACAAGGGGGTTCACCAATGATGGAGTGACTGGGAATCCTGTGTCCACCAGGGACAGAGAGCTGGGCTCCAGGGAACCCATCTGGGGCAGAAAGGTCAAGCACCAGGAGGCCTACCTAGGACAGAGATTGCCCCCCGCCCCCACCGGGACAGATGGGCCGGGCTCCAGGGGACCCACTGGGCCGGAGAGGCTTGGCACCAGGAGGCCCACCTGGGGCAGAGAGGCCAGGCATCAGCTGCCCCACCTGGGACATCCAACCGGGAAACCTGAAGCCGACCTGGAGCAGAGAGGCCAGGCACCTGGGTGCCCACGTGGGATTGAGAGAAGCCAGGAACCCAGGGTCCACCTGGGATAGAGGCTGGGCACAAGGCAACCCACCTGGGGCAGAGAGGCTGGGCACCAGGTGCCCCACCCGGGACATCCAAACAGGACTCCTTGGTGCCGATCTGGGGCAGGGAAGCCAGGCACTAGCGTGCCCACTGGAATCCAGTGAAGCCAGGAACCTGTGTCCACCTGAGAGAGAGGCTGGGCACAAGGGAATCCACCTGGGACAGAGGTTAGGCACTAAGGGTTTCACCAAGAAAGAGATGCCGGGCACCGCGGGCCAACCTGGGTTAGAGAGGACAGGCACCATGGAACACAACTGAGGCGTAGAGGCTGTGCACCAGGGGAAAGAGGCCGCGCAGTAGGGGGCCCACCTGGGGCATCCAACCGGGGCACCAGCGGCCCTACCTGGGACATCCAACTGGAACACCAGGGGCCCCACTTGGGCAGAGAGGCCGGGCATCAGGGGGACACCTGGGATCCAGAGAAGTCAGGCACCCATTGTCTACCTGGGA
>NW_022103928.1:64661002-64663132 GCF_000313985.2 Echinops telfairi | reverse complement strand
GGGGAGGAGCCAGTCCCTCCTTGTCTCTCCTTTCCAGCGTCTGTCTCTGCAGCCAGGTCGGAGAGATTCTGGGCCCGGGCCTTTTCGTCACTACCCGCAGGGGACAACTGAAGCTCAGCACCAAAGCCCTTGACATTGTTGCTTCACAAGGAACGGCACCCACCCCAAGGTTGTTTTTACTGCTCTGCTAGCAGTTCTCACGTGCTGGGTATTAGGCTCAGGATTAGTCACAGCTGAAAACTATTGGTCTCAGACCAGAACCTCCGGTTTTGCACCCGGTCACCTGGGAGACACCCGAAGTGCCGGTTTTCACAAAAGATTCCTTCCTGCTGGGGGGGTCACTCAAGTGCCTTTATTAACCCTAAAAGTTCATATAATGTTACCTACAGGGATGATAGTTCCCTGCCTCCTATTTGCGGATCCCATCTTCACACACCGCTTCCAGGACCTTGTGTGTCACTGGGGAGTAGAACTCTGGTCACAGATTCCCGTTACTAGAGCCAAGCAGAGGCATCTTTGGATGCTAGCACTTATAATTCCCTTGGTTCCAGATTTTAAATTCATTACTACTTCTACTTTACCTCCTGATCAAATTCCTGTGTGTGACCCTTATCCAGAAGCCGATGATAGTTGGTTTGCTGTCAATAGGAAAACAGGATTTCCAAAATGGCATGATTGTGCCATTGTGGGAGCCACATCAGACAGAAAAGGAGTAAAACATCCTTTGAATGGTTCAGATTTGTATGTATGATCATTCCATTACATCTCCCACTGATGCTTACCGTGATTTAGTCAAACTGAGTCCAAGATTTAATTGGTCTGATGCTGATTTGCCCACTCCTGGACCTTTGGCCAGATGGTTTACCCCAGGCTGGGTTTCTCCTATTTTGACTTTTTTCGGTTCCAATGGTCCAGTAGCTCAAACATCTTTGTGGAGGCTCTTTATGGCTACCCAAACTGCTGGTCTAAAAAGACCCCAAAAAGAATACAGACACAGAGCCCTTCAAGCTTCTGTGCGCTCCCCCTTTGCTGTTCTATACCCTGGTGATTTTGGCACATTAGAAATATTTGAAAATAATGGGGTCTTTGTTACTCATTGTAAAAATTGTGTTTTAACCAATTGTATTTATTCTTATTTGAATATAACTTATTAGCAACCTCTCCTGGGTGCCTTTCTCTTGCTGTCAGCACAGCAGAGCTGGGTCAGTGGACACCCCAGTGACCGGCAGGGAGCACTGCACCCACGTGTGAGCCTGGGGAACGCTGCCACCCACTGGCACGCGCCCGTCACTGCAGCGCAGCCTCGATTTGGCGTGAGAGGGCGACCAGATGAAAGGCAGAGCGGTCAGTTACTGGGCTCCGCGGCAGGCAGGCACCGCAGCAGCATCTTCAGCTCTGGGAACCGCGACTCTCTCTCTCAGCCTGACCCCAGGGGCCACATCATAGCGAGGCAGGCTGCAGCCGGCCCACCCCTTCCCCTATCTTTTTTGAGTTCTGGGAGTTAGCCAGGATTATCAACCCTGGTTTTCCCAAGTTTTACTGCTGTTTTTAAAAATAACTTCTTGTGTTGTTGTTCAGAATATGAAAACTCACTGCCATCAGGTCGATTCCGATTCACAGCGACCCTGCAGTTCAGGGCAGAACTGCCCCTGTGGGTTTCCCAGGCTGTCAGTCTTTTCCGGAGCCTGGTCTTTCTCCCTCGGAGAGGCCAGTGGATTTGAACTGCGGACCTTGCAGTTAGCAGCCCAACACTTAAGCCAGTATGCCGCCAGGGCTTCTTTCAGAAGATGAGTGGGGCTTCAAGGGGTTGGTGGGCAAACCCCACTGTTTTAATTCCCTTCCTCCACATGGTGTTTGAAGCCCCTTCAGATACATGCCCAGTTCAGGGGTGCTCACCGACCCCCACCCCCAGCGTGCTGTAAATATTTTCAGTTGCTCTGGCATCGTAGTGGCCACACAATGAGCCGCTCACCGCAAGGCCAACAGTTCGAACCCCCCAGCTGCTCTGCGAATAGAAGACGAGGCTGTCTGCACCCATAAAGACTTCTTAAAAGTCTCAGAAACCCCAAAGGGCCGTTGTACTCGGTTCTCCTCCGTGGCAGTGAGTTTGGACTTGGTTTTCAGAGATCC
>NW_022103928.1:64635905-64659851 GCF_000313985.2 Echinops telfairi | reverse complement strand
AGATCCCCACAGGCTGAGCTCTGAGACCCTCACAGGCGAGACCTCCACAGGCTGAGCCCCTCCAGGTGATACTCATAGTAATGATGTATCGAGAGTGGAACTTGTACGCCTCCTTCAGGAAGGACAGGCACATTGTCCTGCATGGGTGCAGAGGGGCAGGGCACATGTCTGGGCGCAGGACACAGGGCCTGCATGACCCCAACACCAAACACCGGGGGTTCTGTGCCAAAGGGTCACTCCCCACAAAGGCCGAGAAGGCTGGACATCAGGGACGTGGGGGAGATGGTCAGACACTTGGTGGAATGGCCACAGACAGGGTGACCCAGGTAATGGAAAGGGAGGGTCAGGAACATCTCAGGCCCTAGTCCCCAGTGTTGCCAGGGAGAGTCTGGAGCACCCTGGACATCAGCATCACCAGGGTGGTCATGGTCCCCAAGGCCATCACAGTCCCCAAGGCCAGTGTCCTCCTCATCTGGAGGAGGGGCAGAAAGTCCTCCTGAACCAGGTGCTTGCTCCTGGGGCTCACGAGAAGGTGCACGAACTTGGTGGCATCATCATGACACTTCTGAAGGACCTTGTAGGCAGAGGGGTGTGGCCCTGGCGCTCCTGCACAGGCGCAGTCCTCTAGGGAGGGGCCATGGTGCCACTGACCGTAGGGCGCAGGGCTGGGGATAGCTCCGGCCACCATCTGGACAGCTCATGGGCACCTGCATGTACCCACATGCTGCCCGCGGCCCCTGCCGTCTTGGTTGTCGGGACCTGTTCACAGCAGAGGGGCCTCCACATGAGAGAACCTGACCTGAGCCACCCACAGCTCCACCAGCTCACACACCTGCACAGTCTCATGTCCACAAGCCAAGCGTCCACCTGCTCACACACCTGCACAGTGGTCACTCATCCACCCGTCTGACCCCCCACAGGCATGCAACCACAGTGCACCCTCTGACCAATTGCTGTCCACGTCACATCCAAGTGTCCACACGATCCCCTGTCCAGACCAGCAGGTGCTCACATGTCCCCCATCTCCATGTCCCCCTTCCATGTATCCACTCAGTCTTTGGTGCACACTTTGTATGCGCAGTGTCCACAGGTCTGAGTCCACTGTCTGAGCACCCCATGTCTGTACATCTGAGTGTCCCCACAGGAGCTCTGCCCCACTGTGCCCCCAGCCCAGGGCAGGACGCACTTCCTCCACATGGCAATGAACTTGTGCACAGAAACAGAACCTGTGTGCTCTCCCCCAGTGCCGTTGAACAGGGCGTCCTTGTAGTAGAGCATGCAGCCACAGGCCTGCAAGGGGGCAGAAAAGGAATCTGTGAACCCCAGCAACGTCCATCCTCCCCTTACAACTTCTCAGTTCTGGCCCCACGCACAAAGGGGGTGCGCCTGCTACCGCTCCTGCTGCAACAAACCAAAGCCCAGCCATCAGGCCGCCTGGCAGCTACGGGAGGTCACTTCTTCAACATCCAAAGTTCGCTTCATCCCTGCAGGCTGAGCAGCGTGTCTGTCCCTGTTCAGAAGCACTGCTCGGCCCACCCACACCCAGGCCCCATCCTGGGGCTCTGAGATCCTGCCTCTCACTGTCAACCAACAGAAGGCGTGTGGCCACCCCGTGGGGCTGTACTAGGCCGTCTCCTGCCCATCAGCCACCAAACAGCGACAATCCAGCGAGAAACGAGCACGGCTGTGGGCAGACAGGCTGGGAGTGCCACACCGGTTGGGGAAGGGTGCGTTGTTTTTTAAAACTGTGAACGGGGTGGGGGTTCGCAGATCAGAGCCTGGCTCTCGCATTGCACTCCTTGAACAACCCATCTCACCTCCCATGCTCAGGGGTTTTGAAAAAGAGGAGGGACACCACACGTTCCACCTCCAAGCACAAGCCGTGTGGTGCCCAAGGCGTTAGTCCGACCTTACGGGATTGAACCAAACACTACAGACGCAGAGACAAGTTGGAATGCAGAGCTCCGACCTTGCCCTGTTCAGATGAGACACGAGGACAGTGTGTTAGTCCGGGCTGACCAGTCCAAAGACACACAAATGTGTAAGAGACAGTGTTTTATCAAAGAGCAATTGTATATTGAGAAAACATCAAGTTCAGATCAAATCTGTAAAGTCCTATATTAGCCCACATGTCCACTACCAGTCCATAAATCCCTTTCTAGACTCCTGCAGCCACATGCAATGATGCCTAATGCAGGAAGATCACAGGCCGGTGGGTGCACAGTCCTCAGGGTGAATGGTGGTGGACGCATCTCCAGGGCTGCCATCAGCAAGGCTCCATTTGTTGCAAGACAGATTTAAAAATCGGCGGTTTGACAATTTAAGACAAACTGTCCACACACTTTCGTCAGTCGCCAGCTGTGTATAAAGGGGTTTTCATGCTGTGGCCGAGGTTGCTGGCAGTCCAGGAAAGACCTCGAGGGGCCATGATGGCACAGCTGGGGTTAACGCCCCCATCCCGCGGCAGCCTCTTCCCACTGCTTACCTCTCCTGGGCATTGAGGTAGGTAACTGGATATACTTCAACCCTCACCTAGTGTGTGCTCTCCAGCCTTCCAATCCTGGAATGCTATCGCCCTCAGCTGGTAGCAGATTGGTACTGCAACATGTTTCGGCTTGTGATCCCAGGGCTGATGTTGGGAGCTCTTTGAGGGCAGTCTACTTGTGGTGGTATGTGCCCCCCTAACTTCTTGGCTATTTATGATCCGGAGAAAGTGGAATAGTGAGCCATTCACGTAAGGCATGTCCACTCTGACCTGGCCGGTGCATTTTCTGGTAATGGGGCTGTTTTTTATTTAATTTAAAAATAAGCCTTTATCAAACTCTTAAAAAAGGGGGCCAGTTCACTGTCCCTCAGACCCATTGGAGGGCCGGACTATAGTTTAAAAAAAAACAAACGATGAACAACCTCCTATGCACACTGCACTTATCTTATTTGGAAGTAAAGAAACAAACGGGCTGGATAAAAGTCCTCCTGGCCGCATGTGGCCCGTGGGCCGTAGTTTGATCCACACTTTCTCTTCCTCATGATCAGGTGGACTCCTTGAAGTGAAGAAGGAGGCCTCTGGTCCTGTGCCCTTGACCCCAGACCTCCAGCTCCGACCATGGGCTCCACTCCTTCCCCTCCAGCCTCTGGTCGCTAGACCTGGGCAGATCACCCCAGGGCCCTGGGACAGCAGGGCTTGGCTCTCAGTCTGCAGCACTCGGCCCCCACCACAAAGCCTCTCCCCACCCAGCAGTCCCTCCAGCATGTAGCAAGGTATTTTGTGGAAAAGCCTTGAGGGAAGTAGGGCAGAATAAGGCACACGCTCAGCAATACCGTCATGATTCGGGTGGTTGGACTAGGATGCTTGGAACATGGGCGGGGATCGCGCAGTGTACCTGTTTCTAACCCTAACTCTAATCTGTTGAGTTGACCATCAGGGGCCTGGTTTTGGATGGGTCTCCAGCAGGGCTCTCTCTATCTCCCAGGCTCCGTGTAGCCTACACTCTCCTCTCCCAGGCCATCTCTATGGAAAGATAGTACAGAGGCCAGAGAGAGTGGTGTGAGACTAGAGGTCATTGTTGGGGTGCTAAGGAAGAGAGAAGGAGCCCCGGAGGGGCAGTGGTGAAGCACTTGGCCAAAAGGGGGGCACTTTGAACCCACCAGCCTGCCCTGCATGAGAGAAGCCCTGCGATGTGCCCCCAAGGGGATATAAAAACCAACCAAATGGTCCAACGCACTGTTGTCAGGTCAGTTTGGACCCACGGCACCCTGAGAGTGGGCTTCTGAGGCTGTGCATCGTTACAGGGCAGAAGGCCCCATCTTTCCCCCTCGGAGGAGCCACCCCACCCCTGCCACAGACTGCAGCAGGCACCACCACGGCTCCTAGACCTGGACCCTGGG
The DNA here is from genome assembly GCF_000313985.2 of Echinops telfairi. Taxonomy (NCBI): domain Eukaryota; kingdom Metazoa; phylum Chordata; class Mammalia; order Afrosoricida; family Tenrecidae; genus Echinops; species Echinops telfairi. The sequence goes on along the minus strand of NW_022103928.1, from coordinate 64,655,966 downwards.
TGACCCTGGAGACCCCGCCGCCCAGGGACTCAACGAGCCCAGGCGCCGCCTGCTTGAGGCACTGGCTCCTCCTGCCCAGTCCCAGTCTGACGAGTGGCCTGAACTGTGGAGGGCCGCACCCTCGCGAAAGGGACCATAGGAGAGCAGTGCGGGGCCTTCTCTGCACCCACTGAGCTCAAGCAGGTTGGGAGACCACAGACATAGGACGAACTTTAAACTAAAAAAGATGCTTTTGTTTGTTTAACAAAAGTGTCCATAGGAAAAACTGGATGGGGAGGTAGGGCAAGATGACGAACCGAGTGGGCGTTCCCATCTCATCCCCCAGCAGCGCATGAACTCAGGACAGAAGGAACGCCACACAGCCACGCGGTGGGGGTGGGTGGGGGCATCCAGATACAGGGCGAGTTGAGAGTTCCCACCCGTAAGGGAGATTGGGAGGGCTGGGAAGGACATGGTGTGAGATGTCAGAGCCATGGGGCCCCGGGACACTGCAGACCTGGCACACAGTAGGCAACCGCCCTTGGGCACAGTGGCCACAGTTGCTGGACTAAACACCAGCTTCGGGGCTGGGTGTGGAATTCCAGAGGCCTCTCTCTCTCTCACTGCCATCCATAGATTTCGACTCGTGTTGACCCTCTAGGACAGGACAGAACTACGTCTGTGGCTTCTGAGACTGTAACTCTTCACTGGAGATAGGACGTTTCATCTTCCTCCGCAGCAGGACCAGCGCTAAGCTGTCCTGGAGGGTCGCTAGGAGTCGGAATCCGCCCAACGGCACTGAGCGTGTGTGCACTTCGGCCAGCAATGGGAAGAAACAAGCAAGGGAAGACATGCCATCTCGTGGTTCTCAGGAGGCGTCTCAAGCCCGGGCCACGCTCCTTTCAGCCTCCTGTGTTTCAGCCCATGCAAGGGAGTCGTGGGCATAGCCAGGAGCTGGTGGGGTCAGGTGGGCTGTCTCAGCCATTCGCTGGGCCATCTCGGAAGATCCGGCTGGCAGCCTCTGACATGCCTTGCCCATCCCTGCCTTAGATCTCAGAGGCACTGCCTGTGCCCCTATATTCAACCAGGTCCACAGCGAGGTAGCCTGCTTGGGGTCTACTGGAGGGGGTGGGGGGTGGGGCAGTGACAGCATACTGTTGATGGACTCGTGTCCCCCAAAATATAATATTGAACACCTGGACCTTAGAGCTGTGGGTAGGGTCCCTGAGTGCCTCGAGTGATTGGAGATGTGCTGCAAATACAGAAGTGCCACACAAGAAAGGCCTGGCCACATGATTCTGTGAGGACTGCAGTGAAGAAGACCCTGGGGGACAGTTCACTCTGCAACACATGCTGGGCACGATTCAGAAGGGACTCTACAGTGAAAGTCCTTTTGTTCATTTGGGCTTTGTGTCTGTTCAAACCACAGACCTTGTCATTACTTCAAGTGTCTTTAATACGGAGAGCTGTGGGAGCTTGCTGGTTAAGAAGGGTTCTTTTCCTATCCTTAACCTGTGCTAGAGACAATCCGCCACTGTAGCCAACCATTAATATCCAACTCTGAAATATGCAGCCAAGTCGACCGATACTATGCCTTCACTCGCAGAAAGGGTTTCACCGGTGCTACACAGTACCCAACACTCCAGGCACACATTAATATCCAATTCCAACCATTCAACATCCAAATTCAGACAATGCAGCCAAGCAGACCGAAGCTATAACTTAGACCCCCCCAGAAAGGGACGCACCAGTGCTAGAGACAATCAAACACTCCAGCAACAGATTAATATCCAATTCCAAACAATGCAGCCAAACAGACTGATGCTATAACTTTTATCACAAAAATGGATGCACCTGTTCTAGAGACAATACATCACCCCAGCCATCCATTAATATCCAATTCTGAACAATGCCGATAAGATATTCTGGACCCTGACACAATGGAGCACATTTTAAGTAAAAACAAGGGAATTTCGACGGAGAAGTAGGCCCCCTCTGGGGAAGAACTCGGACAATCCTTTCACCGGGTATAAGCCAGAACCTGGCGAGCAAAGAGCATCAGTGGGAAATTGGCAATGAAGGATGAAAGTGCCCCCTTGTGGTGGATACAGAAATTGACGAGAGACCATAGACCATACGTAAAACATGCAGCTACAGTTCATGGTAAGGACAGCACAGGAAAATACTTAATTGACACGGGACCTTAGCTTTCAATGAGACAAAGACTAGAAGAGTCCTCACAAAAAACAAATATAAAAGGCCTGCATGGCAGTCCTTGAGGAAAGTCCGAGGAAACTGATGAAGCAAGTTTACAACTGCAAATTGACATTGAGGGACAAGTAATGGCGTTAAGCAGCCTTATCATATTATACACGATTAAAAAACCATTATCTGCCTATGAATCAACAGCAAAATTGATCAGAAGAGTTAATCGCCCTCATCAAGCCACATTTCTCGAAGTGCCCTCTGAGAGCAAGTTATCACGGGCTTGAGCTTGGCTTCACAGCTCTTCAAGGGCAAATGACTCCGTGGGAGTAGCCTTGGTCTTGGGGGACCATGGGGAGGAGACGGGGAGAAGCAGATCATAGGCCACCTACATGACATTGGTGCTACTCAGGCATTCAGTGGTATTGATTCCCACCAAATTGGACCCACAGGTAGATTAAAAACATAAGCCGTGTCTGCAGGGGTCTGACTCTCTTCTGGGGAGATACAGTCTTTCTTTGCACTCCACACAAATTCAATTGGGCTGTTTAGGGCTTTCAACCATGTGAAGTTAGGAGCTTTATTGAATGATCAGCTTGATTAATTTACGGTCACTTGGCGGTGTATGTGTGTGGGTATGTGTGCTCTCGCGCATGTGCATGCTCACGCTTACATGGCAAAAGAGAAGAGCTAATGGTGACAGGCTAATCGGATTCATTCCACTCATCTTGCCAAGGGCAGAAACTGAGGGATTATGAATCTCAGTCTCCATGAGGCATCCGAAGTCCCCAGATGTATCCTGATGTTGGCTTGGCTTTGTTCAGCACCAATAATTGAATCTGTTCATCACTTGTAATTGAATCTGAAGACGTGTTATGTTTTACACTTGAAAAACACAGGCATCTCCATCTTCTGTTTCATAATGCTGATGAAAGTAGTTGCTACTTTTCTACTGCTCATTCTGTCCAGGCATATCCTAATTGCTTTTTCCATTTGAACTCAACCTTCTGGTAAATGAGCACCCAGAAATTGTACCACCAAAGCTCCTTTATAGGCAGCGGTGCAGCCAGCAATTAAACCACATCTATCTGAATCAAACAGCATTCTCTCTCCACTCTGAATCAACAAAAGACTGTGTGTGTATGTGTGTGTGTGTGTGTGTGTGAGAGAGAGAGAGAGAGAGAGAATGTTTATAGCTGCATGTTTAGGAGAGTAAGTTAAAAATATATAACTAGAATGCCAGTTCATAGGACCATGAATTTACTGTCTCTGTGATCAGTCGGTGGCCACAGACAAGCTCTCTAAGAAGCTAGTCAAAGTCTCCTTAGAGGCCTTAAAATACAAAACAGAAAGACTTGCAATGTGTAGGAATTGGGCAAGTGGTGTAATGTTTCTGAAAAACTTTGTTCTGTTTCTTTTATTTTTATTAATTAAAAGATCATTTTATTGGGGGCTCTTCCAACTCTTGTCATAATCCATCCATCAATTTTATCAGACATATTTGTAAATATATTTCCAGCATTCTTTTCTAGACATATACGGCGTTTTCTATTGAGCCTTTGGCATCAGCTCCTCTTTTCTTCCATCCCCCACCACCTCATGGCCCCTTGATAGATGATAAAATGTTGTTCTTTTCTGTTCTGGTTTCTGTCATGTAGTGGATCAAGCCTGACTCACGGGGGTGCTATACCTACTGCCATCGAGTTGGTTCTGACTTGTGACACCACCATAGATCGGTGTAGAGCAGCTTCATACACTTTCCAAGTCTGCATGTCTTTTTAAAATATCATTTTATTGGGAGCTCATGCAGCCCTTATCACAATCCATACATTCATACATCATTTCAAGCACATTTGTAAATCTGTTGCCCTCATCATTGTCAAAGCATGTATGTCTTTAAAGAAGGAGAGAGCCACCCTTTTCTCATGGAACAATTAATGGGCTCAAACCGCTGAGCTTCCAAATAGCAGCCCAGTGCTTACCAAGTCTGACTCATGGCAACTATGTAGGACAGGGTAGAATGGTCCCTATGAGTTCCTGAAACTGTAACTCTTTATGGGACTAGAAGGCCTCATCTTTCTCTCATGGAGTAGCTGGTGGTTTCAAACTGCTGACCTTGAGGTAAGCAGTGCAATGCATCACCACTACTCCACCAGCACTCCTTGGACTGCTGTCAGATGTGTCAATAATCTAGCTAGTTCCTTTTACACAATGTAAGCAGTCAATATGTGGTGGGGGCAGTCATAATGGTGACAAGTTTTTTTTATTGTTCAATCAGAAGCTCCGCATCAGAAAGGTTTAAGATCATGGATGGTTCATGGATAGTGAGTCTTTCTCAACACATGCAGCGACGAATGGTGAAATGATAACCAAGAGTTTGTTATTGTTTGGGAAGAACTAATTTCAGGGGTGTGCCAATGCAGAACCAGGTGTTCACAAACTGTGGCAGTGTTCAGTTAAATGGGCCTTTTGTGGACTCCAGATGGGAGCAAAAAGCTGTTGGAAACTCCAACAGTCTTTTCTTGTTGATTTTCACTTGATTGAAACCGGGCTTGACCACAGCACAGAGGAACTGCTGACATGTTCTCGCTGCCAGCTTCGTGGCTACTATTTGGGAGAGGATATATGTAAGAGTCAAAAATCATAACCCTAGAAAGCAGGAGGCATGCACAGAAGCCTCTGAGGAGGCCTTTCACTATGGCATTGTGAGGTGACATGCTAATTACAAGGTTCCGTGGACAATTCCCTTCTGCTGAGTGGAGTCATCATTGCCTCATGCATGTATCAGGGAAGTGAGCTACATGGAGAGAGAAGAGGAGGATAATTCCCACATAGGGAGAACCCTGCAGAAACCAGCTGAATCAGACCTTCAACTGAAGCAGACCACCTCACCTTTCTCTCATGGAGTGGCTGGTGGGTTCAAACCACTGACCTTTCAGTTTGCAGCCCAATAGTTAACCTGCCACCAGGGCTCCCTTGGGTTACAATATCAAACCCAAAACTCACTGCCATCAAGTCAATGCCGAATCATAGTGACCCTATGGAGGGTTTCCAAGGTTGTGAATCTTTACTGTGGAGCTGCTCATGAGTAAAAACTGCTGACCGTGCAGTTAGCTGTCATCCAGTTAACCAACAGCATCACCAGGGATCCTTTGAGTTGCTATAGAATCTGAAATCTTCTAGCCAGTACCTGGGACACAGTGCAAGCAGGCAATAGATGATGGGGCTGGTGGAGTGGTTCAAACTCACCAGCCACTCTATGGGAGAAAGAAATAAATCCAGTGACAATCACATATGAGAAAGAAAGAGCTTTATATCAAGAAGTAGTTATATATCAAGAAAATATCCCAGCCCAGTCCAACTCAAGTCCATAAGTCTGATACTAGTCCATCAATCTCTATTCAGACTCACACAGTCATCTGCAATGACAGAATACAGGATGATCATAGGCTGGTGGGTGCAAGGTCATGTGGGTCAAATGTCGTTGGGAACATGTGGGGCTCCGGCCGCTCTCAGGGGGGCCAGTCAGTAGGGGGGACAGGGTCCCTGGTCCCTCCTTATGAGGCACCATCAGGTCTTTAAAGAAACTATTTCATTAAGCTGGTGTATATGTAGTGGCTCCCTCACAATCTGCAAGAGTGAATACAACCCCTCAGAGTGGCATGCTGTGGCTCCCACGTGTCCTTCCTGTTCATGTGGCAGCACTGCCTTCAGCAACGACTAACAACGACGACTCAGTTCCTTGGGCGTGAAGAGGTTTTCAGTGATATCCAGTGTCCCACAGGAGTCATATGCACAAGACATCTTCGCTGTACAGAAGTAACCACTTTACGTAAAAGCATGAACTGATCACTGCACTCCAACTAGTATAATTATTGTTACGTTTTGGTGTACAATTGTTCAGAATTTCCGCAATGCGAAAAAACCAACTTCCTCTTCTTTTTCTTCTGCTTCTTCTTCTTTTGGTAGAAATGAAATCATACCATTCACACTGTTTTAAACTCTTCCCTCCACAAATAACTTATCATGAACATCTTTCCATATAGTACGATTTTAAATGATTGCTTAAGTTTCACTATATGGGTTTCACATAATTTATTTCATTTTCTACTATTGGACTTTCAGGTTGACAATCACATGTCTTAGCTAGCATTAGGTTCAGCTGTATTTACAGAGCACTCCAAATAATAGTGGCTTAAATAAGATACTGGCAGCAAGGTGTAGTTCTGCTCTGTCCTATATGATCACTGCAAGCCACAGTTGACTCCACCGCTGAGGCAAGATGGACATTTATCTTTCATGTAGAGACAGTCCAGATTCGGGCAGTCCAGGGCTGCCAGGGGAGTCGCCATGGATTCAGGCTCATGCTGTACTTTGGTTCCCCCTTTCTTTGGTAGCTTCATTACCACGGTCACCTTTGTCCATAATGGCTCTGGAATCACATCCAGTTTCTAGGCAATGATGAGAAGAAAGCCAGGAAGGAAGCAATCAGAGGGCTGTTCTTGGGCCTCGCCAGCTGCTGTTAAGGAGCCCCAAGTTAAGATGACCCCATGAGTTAGAGAGAACTGCTCGATAGAGTTTGCTTTCTTCAATTTATTTTTCTTTTTAAAATAGTATTCTGTCATATAATCCACATATCATACAATTAAATTATTTGACTGTATTAAAGAGTTCTGCAATCATCGATACAATCACTTTCAGAACATGTTCTTCTTTCTTGTACTCATTTGTGTTAGCTCCCCATTTCCCCTCAACCTCTCCTGCCTTGCCCCTTGTGGCAGTTACATAATCTGATGTACCTTTGTGAGGATTACGAGTTGGAGTCTGGCCTTTCACACAAGATATAACCAATGAGGCCTCTGCGTGGGCCTGGCCTTCTCTGGAGAATTCTGGGAACTCCTGTTTTTCCTCCTTGGAGGTGGGAGACATTTCTCTCTCTCGGCTCACTCCATGAGAGACTCTTAGCTGACAAGACCCCTGAAACTATGGTAGACCTCTGGAGTCATAGAAGCCATGTGGAAAACCCTGCCAGCACAGAGATGCTTATGCCACCACTGGATCCACAAGACTTCCCACCCGCTGGCCTGTGATGTTCCTTCATTCACCATCATTGCATGTGTTTCGTGAGTCAAATGAGGACTTTATTGATTGGTATCAGATATATGGGACCCTAGGTCACTATTATTCCAGTTACTATCTCCATAGATTTACCTATACTAGATTTCATGTACAGAAAAACATATAGAACATAAATAGGAAGGAAGCAAGCAAACAAAACCACAACACAATGGCAAAACAAAATAGAGAAAAACTTCAGTCACAAGGAAAGCAGAAAATATTTTTAAAAGATATAACTTTTAAATGGGTCAAAAGAGAGATCAGATGAGAAGTTGTTACATTAAAATTTTTAAATTTTATTATTATTTTTTAATCATTTTATTGGGGGCTCATACAACTCTTATCACAATCCATACATACATCAATTGTATAAAGTACATTTGTACATTAGTTACCCTCATCATTCTCAAAACATTTGCACTCCACGTAAGCCCCTGGCATCAGCTCCTAGTTTTTTTCCCCTCCCTCCCCGCTCCCCACTCCCTCGTGAACCCTTGATAATTTATAAATTTTTTTTGTCATATCTTACACTGTCTGACATCTCCCATCACCCACTTTTGTCCGTCCCTCAGGGAGGAGGTTATATGTAGATCCCTGTAATCTGTTACCACTTCTTGTATTTGTACATGTTATTATCTCCGCAGGTCTGTTTAAATAAGATAGGCTGCATGAACAATCTGGAGGAGAAAACTATGGAACCAATGGTTACAGGGGTGATAAGGGAGGGGGGGAAATGAAGTAGTGTTAACAAAGCCAGGGACAAGGGAACAACAAGTGATCCAAATTGGTGGTGAAGAGGGTGTAGGAGGCCTGGTAGGGCGTGATAAAGGGTAATGTAACCAAGAGGAAATACTGAAACCCTAATGAAGGCTGAACATGATAGTGGGACACTGCACCCTGACTGGCTCATCTCCTCCCAAACCCATGCTGTAAGGGGATATCCATTTGCCTACAGATGGGCTTTGGGTCCCCAATCCACACTCCCCCTCATTCACAATGATTTGATTTTTTGTTCTTTGATGCCTGATAACCAATCCCTTCCACACCTTGTGATCACACAGGCTGGTGTGCTTCTTTCATGTGGGCTTTGTTGCTTCTCAGTTAGATGGCCACTTGTTTACCTTAAAGCTTTTAAGATCCCAGATGCTATATCTTTTGATAGCCTGTCTCTATAAACTTTCTTCACCACATTTGCTTATGCACCCGCTTTGTCTTCAGAGATCAGGTTGCGAAGGTGAGGATCATGGAGTGCCAGTTTAATAGAGCAAAGTGTTCTTGCACCGAGGGAGTACTTGAGTAGAGACCCAATGTCCATCTGCTACCTTAATACTAAACCTATAAATATATGCACATAGATCTATTTCCCCATCACCATATAAAAATATATTTACATATGTACATGCCTGTATTTAGACCTGGATAAATACCCTTTGTCACCTAGTTCCTTCCTCTATTTCCTTTTACTTTCCTTGTGTCCCACTATCATGTTCAGCCTTCATTTGGGTTTCAGTGATTCCTCTCACTTACATTGCCCTTGATCAAGCCCTACCAGGCCTCCTACAACCTCCTCGCCATCGATTTTTGATCACTTGTTGTTCCCTAGTCCCTGGGTTTGTTAAAACCCACTTCCTTTCTCCCACCTCCCCTCCCCCCGGAACCGTTGGTCCTGTTGTAGTCTCCTCCAGATTATTTATCCCATTTATCTTATCTAGATAGACCTGCAGAAATAATAATATGCACAAGAAAACAGGACAGAGCAAAACAAACCAACAAAACAACAACAACAACAAAAAGTGACCAAAAAAAAGGAGAAAAGTCTATACATAGTTCAAGGACTATTTTTTGAGCTTTAGGAGTGTTTTTAAGTCGAGTCTAATGGGGTACCAGGCCCTGGCCCCAACGTCTATTTTTGTTATTCCCCGGGGACTTTGTTGTTCTGTTCCCCTTGCTATTCTGTTGCACACACTTAGTGTTTCGCCTCAGTGTGGTGGAGTCAGATTGGGCACAATTCCCACAATGTGTCTCCTGCGTTGTGCCCTGTAGGGCTATGGGTCAGTGAGGGACTTCATATCTCAGAGTGGGGCTGGCCCCATGGTTCTCTCTGTGCACTGGCTGCTCTGAGCAGGGAGACCATCATCAAGGCTTGGTGGGCCAGGATATGTTCCACTTGAAGACACGTTTTTAAGATGGGCACCATCTATCTGGTTTCCTTCTTTTTTTCTTTAAATCATTTTATTGAGGGCTCATACAATTGTTCTCACAATCCATCCATCCATCCATTGTGTCAAGCACATATGTACATTTGTTGCCATCATCATTCTCAAAACATTTGCCTTCTACTGGAGCCCTTAATATCAGCTGCTCATTTCCCCCTCTCCCTCCCCCCTCCCTCATGAACCCTTCATAATTAATAAATTATTATTATTTTGTCATATGTTACACTGTCTGACTTCTCCCCCAGCCCTCTTCTCTTCTGTACATCCCCCAGGGAGGAGGCTATACATAGATTCTTGTAATCGGTTCCCCCTTTTTAGCCCACATTCCCTCTACACTCCAGGCATCACCACTCTTACCACTGGTCCTGAAGGAGTCATCTGTCCTGAATTCCCTGTGTTTCCAGTTGTTATCTGTACCAATGTACATCCTCTGGTCTAGCCAGATTTGTAAAGTAGAAGTGGGATCATGATAGTGGGATGGAGGGAGCATTTAAGAACTAGAGGAAAGTTATATGTTTCATCATTGCTACCCTGCACCCTGACTGGCTCATCTCCTCCCCACAACCCTTCATTAAGGGGGTGTCCAGTTGCCTACCGATGGGCTTTGAGTCTCCACTCTGCACTCACCCACATTTACAATTATATGATTTTTGTTCTTTGATGCTTGATACCTGATCCCTTTGATACCTCATGGTCGCACAGGCTGGTGTGCTTCTTCCATGTGGGCTTTGATGCTTCTCAGCTAGATGGCCGCTTGTTTATCTTCAAGCCTTTAAGACCCCGGATGCTATATCTTTTGATCACCGGGCACCATCCGCTTTCTTCACCACATTTGCTTATGCACACATTTGTCTTCAGTGATCGTATCAGGAAGATGGGCATCCACTGATATGATTTTCAGTTCTTTGATGTCTGATAACTGGTCCCTTCTACACCTCGTGTTCAGACAGGCTGGTGTGCTTCTTCCCCATATGGTTTCTTCACCACTCTCCACCTTCTTCAGTGATCTCTTCATAAGGGTGAGTATCAAGTAGGGCATAAGAATCGACTTAGTGGTAGTAAGCTTGGCTGTGTTGTGTTGTTGTTCCCAATTAGCGGTGTGCGCTGCTGAAAAGAGTGTGGGCCCTGCAGTCAACTTTGAAACCCTACCAGCCCTTAGGAGACTGCAGGTGAGGCATGTGGCCTGGCCGGGTCTCCATTTACTAGTGGTTACAAAGCTTGAAGGAGATAAACGTGAAATCACGTAGCACCATAGTTAGCTTGTCCTGATGGAGGCAATCAACAGATACGTCCTCAGTCTGTCCAGAAACGCATGAGTTTAGGTGGATTCTCTTATGTAGTAAGAATTCCTTTAACATCGCTTGCTACGTCTTCTGCTTTGTACTTTATTTCTCAGTTATTTGTTGTGAACTGCCTTGCCATCTACGCAGCATCTCACTTGTGGACACCCCATCCATACACAGCAGAACAAAATGCTGCCCCATCCTGGGCCATCCCTGTGACTGCTGGGGCTCGGCTCTCAGGATTTCAGGTTTTCATTGACTGCCTTTCAGAAGTCAATTACCATCCACTCGTTCTTCCTAGTCGTTGAAGTCCGGGAGCTCCCAGGACACCAGGTCAACACCGTCCCAGAATGCATGGGGGTAGCGGGCCACGTGGGGTGCACTCGTTGGAAACTGAACGCAGATCTCTCACAGGCAGCCAAGCACTCTGCTGCTGCACCCGAGTCCAGATGCTGTTGGTAGGTGCTCCCTCCTGGTGACTCCGTGCACAGCAGAAAGCAGCACTACCAGCCCGGCGCCATCCTTGCCATTGCTGCCATGCCCAAGACCCCAGCCACGGTTTCCATCGCCTTTGTGATAACCCTTGGCTTTGCCAAGCTGATGTCATTTTCCAGTCTCTCTGAATAAATGTCAAAGTCCTCAGTTGTCAGGAGCGTTCTGGCCCTTCAGTGTTCTTTGCCAGCATCACAAATCCAATGCATCAGCTCTCCCGTGGTCTCTCAGAGCCTCAGTATAATATTGCCTCTTTGCTCCTGCAATACTCTGCCTTGAGGACAGTCTTATAGGTCCTAGGATAACCTCGCTCCACTCCTAAAATTAACTCTAAAACCGTTCATAGATTCTTTATTTATTTTTTGCTGAGACCTTTCAGTTAATTCAGGCAGGGAGAGTGATTCTTTAACAAGTATTTCCTAAGGACCGCCCCCACCCCCTCACTGGTGGTTCATGGACTTAATTTCTGGGCAGCTAATGAGCAGGGGTGTAGGTGTGGGTGGGGGTGGTTGGAAACCACCGGCTGCTATTGGAGACAAAGCGGGGACCGTCTGCAGCTGTCCAGATGTACAGCCTGAGCAAGCCTTTGCAGGCAATTCTACTTCGTCCATCCAGAGACTCTCCGTCTGAACGAACTCGGCAACAGTGCTTTGGGCTCTGCGGTCACCAGGCTTGACAACTCACAAGTCAGTGGGCCGAGAATCCACCCAGATCTGATTCCCTTTGTTGCCTTGTAACAAGATTTCATGGGTGCTGAGGATGGAGCATGAGAAACTGAGGCCAAGAGAAAGGGGACCTCTAGAGAGCTGTGCCCAGTGCTGCCGCTGTCTGCTTGAAGTGGGTCTGTGCACCAGGCCTGCCAGGGCCCTTTGCTCACAAGTTTGAGTGGTGGAGGTGAATGCTTCAAGAAGAACCATTTCAGTTCCAAGAGGAATCATATGCCAGGTGAAGAGGAACATTAGTGATTTTCATTTACTGTCTGCTAAAATCTCCTGAGAAAGGTGAGTTGTAAGGGGAAACTTTGGTTCTGTGCTGTTTCTGAGGTCTTGGCAGAGCTGGCTCTACATCCCCGAGTTTCAAGACTGCTGGAGAATCTGTTGCAGGTGTTCTTGGGAATGAAGATTTTGATGCGCACCAGTAGGCCAGGGTGCAGAAATGAGTGGCCAGCTGCTTGGGGCCGAGACCCCACTGCCAAGCAACCAGGCAGCCCACCAGCCGCACAGTCAGAGAAGCTCAGGGAAACACTGGAGGGGCTCTGAGAGCAAGGATGAGCACACGGGTGGTGTGAACGTGGAGCCTACTAAGCGGGGTGACTCACCATGTGCTAGTCAGGGCCCCCCAGCTATAGAGAGTATATTGTTAACAAATATCAATTACCAATGACCCACCTGGGCCTGTCAGGTTCTGTGGGTTTATGAGCAAAACTACTGGGATAATTTCATCTCTGGGATTTACTGATGTGGAGCTTTAGTCCACTCTCCAGGAAGCTAGTGCAATGCACATTTGTGTGATAAGTGGGTGGGTTATGGTGCATGATGGGAAACTGATTTGACCCAAGAAATGTATTAGTAAATTTAGAATGTAAAGAAATGACTCCAGCACTGGCAACAATTAATTCCAGCCCTGCCCTCCTTTTGGGATGTCCAATCCTGACTCGAAACCCCATGACTTCTAAATTCTACGGCTTGAGGTCACAGAGGGTCAACGCTATTGGAAACCATCCAGAGTTCGTGTTCACTCTGCGTTTCAGAGAGGTGCCCCATCATGTGCTTCCTCAGCACCTCGGTGTTATAGAAAAGGCTGGTCACTGAGACGCCCTAGGATGTGCCTGTGGTTGCGATTTTCAGACCACACAACCTAGCTTACTCTTAGCAAGGAGGACTTGAGGAACTTGATGATGAAGATCAAGACTAATCTTCAGCATGGATTACAGCTCTCTATCTATCTATCTATCTATCTATCATCTATCTATCTATTTATCTGTCATCTATCTATCTATCTATCTGTCATCTATCTATCTATCTATCTATCATCTATCTATCTATCTATCTATCTATCTATCTATCTGTCATCTATCTATCTATCTATCTATCATCTATCTATCTATCTATCTGTCATCTATCTATCTATCTATCTATCTATCTATCTGTCATCTATCTATCTATCTATCATCTATCTATCTATCTGTCATCTATCTATCTAGCTATCTGTCATCTATCATCTATCTATCTATCTATCTATCTATCTATCTGTCATCTATCTATCTATCTATCTGTCATCTATCTATCTATCTATCTATCTATCTATCTATCTATCTATCATCTATCTAATTTTTTAAAAACCACACAGCTGGACCAAATGGAGAAAAGATAGAAGAAGTTGTCAAGGATTTAATTTTGCTCGAATCCGCAATCTATGCTTACGGAAGCAGCAGTTAAGACATCAAACGACAGCACATTGGGCAGATCTACTGTAAAAACCTGAAGAGGCTGTATGTCACGTTGAAGGTTAAAGTGCCCGTTACCCAAGCCAAGATCTTTCCCATCACTTTCTGTTCCTGTGAAAGTGGGGACAATGAGTAAGGAAGAGAGATGCCTGAGTTTCAGAATGAGTGCAGAATATTGACAGGACCTTGGATTGTCCGAAGAAACTAATTTGACTTGGAAGAAGGATGGCCAGAATGCTCCCTGGAAGCAAGGATGGTGAGACATTGTCTCACGTGCTTCGAACCCGTCATCGGGAGAGACCAGTCCCTGGAAAAAGACGTCATGCTTAGTCAAGTGGAGGCTCTGTGAAAAAGAAAAAGACTCTCAAGGGTGGATTTTGACAAAGTGGCTGCAAAAATCCTGCTGTCCATAGAGGCACTATGAGCCAGAACGTCCTCTATGCCCCGATAACAACAGCAAGAGCAAGTTGCTGGTGAGTGCAGTCACGTACCTTTGTATTTTTAGGGATCTCTTGGAAATGGTCTCTTCAAACTGAAAGTCAAAGAGGATCATTCAACTACAGGAACATTCTGTGCTACCTACCCCTCAGCAGATTGTCCATTTTTCCCCCTCATTCACTTTAAAATTCCACATTCAGAGTCTTTTAACATTTCTCTCTCCAGACTAGGATTATATTAAACACTTGACATTGTTTCCCCCCAAGATTTTCTTATGAACTATCTGGCACTGGTTTCTGTTTGATTAAACTTTTAAAAAATCAATGATTTCAAACTAAAAATTCAGTTAAAATTTACTTTGAGATACTATTGAGGTAGAATAAAATTGACACTGTTTAGAAGCTGAGAGCAAATGAGGCAGGAAAAGATAATGGACAGGATGATCGGAGAGGATCTCTGATTAGTGAAGCACAATTACACGGAATAAATACACTATCGATTTTGGTGTAAAAAGCACCTACAGGAGGAGGATAAAAGGAGGATGCTTTGTCATTGTTCTTCTTTATTTCTATTTCCAAAGGTATTTTGACATTATCTGAACTATATTAGTTTTTCCCCCTTGAAATAAGATTTTTGATTTAGAGAATTGAGAGTGCTTTACATTCAGCTGATGTTTTCTCAGAGCCCACGTACCTTTGTGTTAGGGCCTGCTCTTTGGCTATTGGTCACTTTCCATATGGTGCTGTATGTACTTCTGTACCTGTCTTCACTCCTTTGCTAGATTGTGAATTTATTAAGGGTAGACATCTATTTGCATCTACTTTATCAACAGTGGATTCCCCAGTGGGATGAGTAGGTGGAGATCTTATTTTAAAAAAACAGTTACAAAGTAATATGATAATGAAAATTTTGACATGGAATGCATGTTTTGTTGACTGAGATAGAGACTACCTACTCCATTTATCTCTTTAATAATTTGTAGGAGATAGATGCTTCGGTTGTAAAAACATTTTTTCAGTTAACTCTTTTGTTTATGGTTTCTAGGGCACATGCAGAATTTAAAGCCAAACGCCAGTCAAAATCCATGGCAATTAAGTCAATCCTGAAGCATAGTAATTCCATATAGGGTTTCTGAGGCTATGAAACTTTGTTTTTAATAAATCATTTTATCTGGGGCTCTTACATACAACACAACAATCCATGCATCCATTATATCACATGGCAACAATTATCGGTGTCAACAATTTCTAAACCTTTTCTTTCTTCTTGGGCCCTTTGATATCAGCTCCTCCTTTTTTCCCTTGCTCCCCCACCCTGCCACCCCCAGGAACCCTTAATATATTATGTATTGTTGTTATTATTTGCACATATCTTACACCACCCATTCTATCCATTCACTTACTATTCTGGTATACATCCCCTTCAAGAGGAGTTATTCTGCTCTCATTGCTATCCATTTCCCCTTATGCTCCTTTCCCCTGTTCCCTTCCCCTACCCTCCTGGAATCACTACTCCCATTACTGATTCTGAGGGTGGTTGTGTTTCTTGAATTGCGCATTTTGAAAGCTTTCATCTGTGCCACAGTATGTACACTGGTCTTGCAGGAATTGTGAGGTAGGGCTGAGATCATAATAATGGGAGGAGGAAGGATTAAAGAACCAGTGCTGTGTGTTTTGTTGGTGCTCAGCTGACCCCTGGATGCATTTTCTGCTCTGTGCAGCCCCTCTGCTTGGGAATGTCCAATTATGCATCGCTGGGCTCTTGGTCTTCACCTTGACCCCTCTCCAGCACCTTGATGAAGTTGTTTATTTTTGAACTTCTGATGCCTGTTCCCATCGACACCTCATGATCACACAGGCTGGTGTACTTCTTCCATGTGAGCTTTTTGCTTCCATGCTAGATGGCATTTAATAGCCAGGCACCATTTGCTTTCTTCACCACATTTCACCCACAGTTTGTCCCCAGTGATCATGTTGGGGTGTTGGACATCGCCTGGTGCCACATTATTAGAACAAAGTGGTCTTGTGTTTAGGGAATACTGAAGTAGAGCCCCGGAGTCTGTCCACAGTGAAGCTATATGGGAGGAGGTAGTAGCCTCATCTTTCACCCTCAGACAGCTTGTGAGTCTGACCTAAGCAGTCCAATGCTTACTCAACAGTGACACCAGAGCTCCTTTGTAAAATTAAAAGAGCCACATTAAAGCACACACAGGCAACGGCACTTGTACACACCAACCCTTGAAAGGAGTGGGGCTACCACTGTGACCTTGTAGGAGCACAGCAGTTGTTGCTCCAGTTACAACGCTGAGTTGAAGCTTTGCCGCTCCCAGAGAACAGGATGGTTTTCAGGGGACCAATTTATTTTCAAGGACTTGCTGGTGCTCAGAGGCAGGAACCACCTGGGAGAAGGGAGACTGGTTATGTGGCATGGCTGACCAGGAAGCCCTTCCAGCTGCGCTTCTCTAAAAAAATAGTATAAGGGAGTACAGAATTGATTCTGGTTTCCTTTAACTAATTTTATTTTTCAATGTTGATGGATTTGACTTTGAGGATGCTTCACTTGACTTCAGTCTGTTGCCCCAAAGATTCCTTGAAAATTTTATTTACACCTGTAAATAAATCTTTTTTTTCCTTTTTTTTTTTTTCAGAAAAAAAATAACTAGGGTAAAGGAAGATCATTGTTAGAGGAGGGACACTGCCTTTCTTGGAGTTGTCCACAGTTTGGTTACTTTCTCAAATAGCCAGAGGTCAAGTGCTCAGGGCCAGGAGCAAAACCAATGTTGGATTACCACGATGCGTTACAATGAATGTGATGACCAGTAAATGCTAGGGTCTAACTCTTTGGCAGTCCTGGGAAGGACTCCAATTAGATGGTCAGTTTAGCCCATCAGGTGAGATTGTGGTTCCTCTTCACTCTGATGTCTTTCAATTCTCCTGGTGCCATTTTGGAACCCTACAAAAAATTAGGGGAGGGAGGGTTGTGTTAGCTGTAATTTCTAAAATGTTCAATAAAGCAAATTAGACGTTTCAGGCTCCTGATTGGAATATATGTGAATGGTACATTTTGTGCTGGCACATCTTTAAACTCATGAAAGGATTGAAAGAAAATGCATATACAAGTAGAAAAGTGAAATAGAAGTGATAAAGACAGCAATAAAATAATACACATTGAGGATCACATTGAAACAAAAAATTTGTGAAATATTAAACTCATTAGCAGGAAGAAAAATGTATTCATTCTCTTACAGCAAAAGATAAACATTGACAAAATAATGAAGAAGCTCTTGACTTTCTAATAATCCTGTTAATATAAAATAGTGTATCATGTGAGCATATTGGAAAAAGATTTAAGTTTCTTGCTAAATTGATACAGAACAATGATAGCATGAAGTTAGGATGTATCTTGATAGCAAGTGGGTTAATAAATATTATCAATTCAGAGATGCTGGTGCAAGATTAACTATTGAGAGAAAAATTTGAAATGGTCAGAATATTATAGTTCAAATATTAAATTAATCATAAGACCCCCAAACTTAACAATAATCCCCCCCAAATTACCCAGTGTCATCTGTTAGAGGAGTCATGAAGCCCACATGCTAGCTGCATGGTCAGCAGTCTGAAGCTACCCACAGGGGCAGCTCTAATCCGGCCAACGTGTGCGGTAGGTATGAGTAGGATTTAACACCACAAAAGTTGGTGTTTTGTTGTTGTTGTTGCAGGGGTGTGTGTGTTGGTATCAATAATAAAAGAAAGTTTTGATCAAGCACACCGGAAGACAAATAATCTGTTTTCTTTATAGAAAAAAAAAAGTATGCAACCAACAAATGGTATGATATGTGAGGAAGATGTTGAAAGTTAGTTACTATATTATTTCTCTGGATTTAATTATATTTAATTTAATAGTAGTTTCCCCCAGATATATTTTACTTGCTTTCAAAATTATCATTTATTTGTATTTTGTGGTTAAAAAATTATTTAACACAACCTTTGCCAATCCAGCATTTTCAGGTGTATAATTTAGTGATATCAATTTTATTAATCCAGTTCAACCATCACTCATAATTATTGTCAAATTTCTCATCAATGTAAACAGAAACTCAATGCTTCCTAAATAGTGAAATTTCCCCCCTGCCCTCCTGCCCTTGGAATCATTATTAAACTGTCCTGTGTACATTTTGCCCATGTTTAGTATTTCATATAAGTAATGTTGCCCAATATTTGTTCTTTTGAATTGGTTTATTCAATCGACCCTGTTTTCACGTTTCATTCATGCAATAGCTTGTCTACAGATGGTGCAACATTAGTGCTTGGCTACTAACTAGAAGGCCAGTGTCTTTAACCCACCGTCCCCGCCAAGGGAGAAAAGACCTGGTGATCCACTTCTGCAAAGTCACACCCTAGGTGACGTTATAGGGCAGTTCTCCTCTGCCGTTTCCTAGAGGCCCACTATGAGTTGGTATCAACTTGACAGCACATAACAACAACAACAACAACAACAACAAAGCATGTTTCAGGACTTTCTCTTTGTGACCGAGTACTATTTCACTGTATGTATATATACTATTTACCTATTTATTCATTTGTTGATGGGCATTTACATTGTTTCCATTTTTTCCTAATGACCATATGCTAGGCCATATGGCAGTACTATGATTGTCTTTTAAAACACTGCTTAACTGTTTCCACAGCCACTGTATCTATTGCATTCATTACAGCAATCTGAGGGCTCCAGTTTCTCCACATCATCACCAACATTTGCTCACTTTTAAAAGTCGAAGTGATCCTGTTGCAGTTCAGGCAAGTTTGGCTCATGGCAACCATACATATAACAGGATGGAAAGCCATTCTTGCAACATCCTCATAGTCATGTCTATATCTCAGCCCATCATGGCAGCTGCGGTGACAATCCATATCATTGAAAGTCTTCCTCACTTTCATTGACCTTCAACTCTTGTAAGCATTATATCCTTCAACAAGGATTGGTCATTCTTGAAAACATGTCCAAGGAACACGAGATGAAGTCTTGTCATCCTCGATTCTAAGGAGCGTTCCGGCTGTTCTTCCAAGACGGATTTGTTTGCTCTTTTGGCAGTCCACAGTATATTGTTTCTTTTGGCCCATTGTGGGGGAAACCAGCCCCTCACAACTATAGCGCTGGTCCAACAGGCACAATTATATGGTTAAAATATATAAAGATTATAGTAAAGGTATAGAGAATAAGAGAGAAAAGAGAAAAGGTAAAGTAAAGGAATCAGACACATTTCAGGGTAGCATGCTCACCTCCCAAACGGCCATAATCTCAACAGCCAGGTCCGCGCACAGCCAGACAGAGAGGGCAGGAGCAGAGTTTATTTCTAACCAGGGCTTATATATCTTTGGGGGCGTGATTACATACATGTAACAGGAAGGGGCTGTACAATAGGCATGCGTGTAATCGGAAGGGGATGAGCTAGGGGTGTACACACATAGGAAGGGGAGAGATTAGGGGCACACATGTGACAAGATGGGAAAATCCTAGATTCATGATGGCGGCCTAAGGTTTATTGTCCTTGAGCTGGAGACTTGATTTATTCTAATCTTTCAGGGGAAGCAATCCACTGTCCCTAACAATAGGGAGTGAGCCCCACCTATGGTGGGACAGACAGCTCTGGATGGCTGATGCCTTCAGGGAAATAACTTGACAGTCATTTACCATTAGTTGCAAGCAGTGTCCTAGGTCTAACAAATATTTGGGGGAAACGAGCTGGGGAACAGCCATTTTATATCCCACGGCCCATTCAAAGACATCCATTTTTCTTTTTTTTTTTTTAAACATTTTATTAGGGGCTCATACAACTGTTATCGCAATCCATACACACATCAAGTGTGTAAAGCGCATTTGTACA